>NW_022145812.1:216214-485689 GCF_002938485.1 Sitophilus oryzae | reverse complement strand
TTGTTGTACTTCGTTCAGTTACGTATTGCTAGTAACTACAATAAAATTAAAAGAGACAAAATATACCAACAAACAGATAAACCACATAAAACAGACAACAAACACACTAACAAAACAGTCTGTCTAAATGAATTTAATTCACATAAATGAAGTAAAATTTATAGCAACAATGAAATGACAAACAGATGAATACAAAGGCAAGACAACAAACACACTAACAAAACTGTCTGTCTAAATTTAATTCACATATATAAATTGTAATTTAAAAAAATACAACAAACATTTTTTTTAATTAAAATTAAAATATAAAAACTACAATAACAAACAAATAAACCACAAAACAGACCACCAAAAACGCTCTACACAACAACAATAAAATTAAAATAGACAAAATACTAACAAACAGATAAACCGCAAAACACACAACCAAAAACGCTAAAAACGCTGTCTGTCTAAATTTAATTCACATATATAGTAAATTATAACCAACAATAAAATAAACAAACACATAAACCGCAAAACAGACAACTAAAAACGCTAACAAACTGACTACTCAATATGACATAAATTTCTATTCCAAATTTCTTTCATTATCAGATCATCAAAGATGCAACATAATAGTATCTTAATAAAGTCAGTTAAAATAAATAATTCTTTTATAGGACTGAAATATCAACATGTTCAATTGCACATCTTGTAGTAAATCTTTTAGTCGTAAAGATAACTTATTACGTCATATGAGGACTGCCTGTAGCAAGTCAAGATTTTTCAATCAAAGGGTTGCAAAGTCTACTGTGAATGAAAAAAAAGGTAAGACATTTTCTCACTAGTTTACAATTTTAGTCTTATAAATATTTCCTTTTACAGAGAGATTTTGTAAAGATTGTAATGTGCCAGTTTTGTCAAATATGTGGGTAGGACATTTACTATCAACTTTTCACAAAAAACAATTCTAAAATGATAGAAGATAAAGGAGTTCAAATTATTAAGTCGGCATTTAAGGAACGAATAGTGTCATACAGAATTACTACAGAAAAAATATTCTAGATGTCAAACAATAACTTTTCAACATTTGGAATCAAAAATTCAATGCATATTAGACTATCAGCTGAATAAACATACATGTATTAAAATTAATGGAACTTTTTGGCTACTATTATAACCCCACTAGTGAAAATTATGATGTTAAATCATTTAATACACCTTTCAATGTAATTTCTAAGAGCACCAGAGCAAAGACTTAATGGGAAAAACTTATAATAAGTGGTAGTAAAAAAAGCTGACGAATTTGCAGAAAGGGATTCTGGTAAGTTATATTCATAGTCAATAGGCAAAAATTGTTTTATTGCTATTTTTTTTTTTTTTAGGATGGGCTCTACTTAATCTTCTTTACTTGGAGATTAATATAAATAAATTCAATCCTCTGAAGTCATCCTCATTCATTGAACTTCCAGTTGAAATTTCAAGACGCAACGCTGTTGTTAACATAAGAAATAATGATGACTACTGTTTTGCATGGTCAGTAGTAGCAGCTCTTCACATTCCAACAGGACCTAATTTTGACATATCATCATACCCGCACTATTCAACAGTTTTAAACATCACAGGTATTGATTTCCCTATGTCATTAAAGACATAAAAAATTTGAGAATCAAAACAATATTTCTATTAATGTTTACGGTTTAGAAAAGTATTTTGATAAAATTTCTAATAATCAGAAATATGAAGTAATTGGACCTCTATATTATTCATGTGATAAGAAAGAGAAACATATTAATTTGCTTTTGATAAATGATGATGACGATAATTTTCATTATTGTTACATTGCTGATTTTTCTAGACTAATTTCCACTCAATTGAGCAAACATCACGGAAAAAAAACATTTATGTGATGGTTGTCTTCAATACTATCAAACAGAACAAAAATTACAATATCATAGTAAGCATGATTGTGATCATGTTAGAATTAACTTACCTTCGAAAGATCCAGTGACAGATAAGTATGGAAATGAAGTATGAAATAAATTAAAATACATAAATTATCATAAACAAATGGAAGTTCCTTTTATAGTGTATGCGGATTTTGAATGCATTTTAAAACCTTTAATAATGGAAATGATGATGAAAATCAAATAGTTCTTATACCTTAAAAAATTTGAACATATTCCTTATTCTTTTGCTTATTATATCAAATGCTCGTTTGATGATGCATTCTCGAAATTTGAAAGATATAGAGGTTTTAACTGTGAAAAAGTTTTTATAAATTTGTTAGAACAAGATGTATTAAATTTGTATCATACATTTTTAAAAATCCTAAAAATGAATAGTTTGACAGAATTAGAAAAAATTAAACACAACTATGCCACAGACTGTCATATTTGTGATAAACCACTTTTAAGTGATAAAGTTGCCGACCACTGTCACATTACTGGAAACTATAGAGGACCAGCTCATTCTTTATGTAACAAATATAAAACTCCTAATTATATTCCAGTTGTCATGCACAACTTACGTAATTACGACTGCCACCTATTTATCAAAAACCTATGTTTAAATAAAGAAGAATTAACAGTAATTGCATAACAAAGAAAAATACATATCTTTTGAAAAATATATTCCCGTAGATTGTTACGTTGACAAACATATCAGTATTATTAAGCGAAAGAAATTGTCCTTGAGATTTATTGACTCATTTCAGTTTCTATCATTTTCTTTATCAAAACTCTCAGATACCCTGAAAGATGAACAATGTGTAGAAATAAAAAAAAATTTTCGATGATGATAAAAAATTTCAGCTTATTCGTCAGAAAGGTGTGTTTCCCTATAGTTATATTGATTGTTTGTAAAAACTAGATGATACATATTTGCCAGAAAAAGATAAATTTTACAATAACATAACAGATGAGCACATTTCTGATGAAGAATATGAAAGAGCCCAAACAGTATGGAATTTATTTGAGTGCGAATGTATAGGTCATTATTCAGATATATATTTACTATCAGACACTTTACTTTTTAGCAGATATTTTGAAAATTTCCGTAAAACTTGTTTATCTACATACAAACTAGACCCTGCACACTTTTATACTTTTTCGGGTTAAGCTGGGAAGCTAGTTTACGATATACAGGCATAGAATTGGAATTATTAACTGATCCGGATATGTTGCATTTTTTCAAAAATAGCGTTCGTGGTGGGGTTAGTTCTTGTATAACAAGAAAATCTGAAGCAAATAATCCTTTTCTTTCAAGCTATGATGCATCAAAACCACATAAATACATAATGTACTATGATGCAACAAATTTATACGGTTTTGCAATGTCACAGTATCTACCAACAGGGGATTTTTAAGTTTAGTTATGAAAAAGAAATAGAAAATTTAGATATTTTTCTATTTCTAACACTTCTGAAAAAGGATTTGTGCTAGAAGTTGATTTAGAATATCCTGAAAATCTCCATGACCATCACAATGATTTTCCTTTTTGTCCTGAGAACTATAAACCACCCAATTCAAATTCCACAAAATTAATACCTAATTTAAATAGCAAATCCAAATATGTTATTCATTACCAGTTATTACAACAATGTCTACAAAATGGACTTAAAGTTAGCAGAAATACATAGAGTTTACAATTTCGCAATCTGCTTGGTTGAAAAAAATTTATAGATTTAAATACAACATTACGTAATGAGTCTAGAAATGAATTTGAACGTCATACATATAAATTAGCAAATAATAGTATATACGGAAAAACTATGGAAAATATTGATAGGAGAAACGATGTCAGGCTTGTTACTGAATGGGAAAAAATAAAAAGGAAAGATGGTGCTGAAAATTTGATTGCAAAACCATATTTCAAAGATCTGACAATATTCACAGAAAATCTAGTAGCTATTCAAATGCAAAGAATATCTGTTACTTATAATAAACCAATATATGTTGGATTTTGCGTTTTAGATATATCTAAAACTGTTATGTACGATTTCTTTTACAACTTTTTAAAAAAAAAAAAAAAAAAAAAAAAATGTTTCTCTTCTGTATACAGACACTGACTCTTTTATTCTTGAAATTGAAACAGACAATGTTTATTATGATATGCAAAAGAATATTCATAAATTTGATACATCCAATTACTTACCTAATAATATACACAACATGCCCATAACACAATCAGTAATTGGTAAATTTAAAGATGAATATGCTGGTGAACCTATTACAACATTCTACGGTACGGGAGCAAAAGCATATTGCATAAAAACTGAAAATAGTCTCTTAAAAAAAGCTAAAGGTATTAAGAAACCTACTATTAAAAATCAGTTAGACTTTATCCACTACAAAGATGTTGTAGAAAATAACTCTAAAAAATTTTGCTCTATGTATGTGTTTCGTTCTCGACTACATACAATTTTTACCGAGTTGGTAAATAAAATCGCGCTAAGTTCAGAAGATACGAAGTGTTATAAAATTCCACATGATTATAAAACACTCGCTTGGGGTCACCAGGATATTCCATTTACCAGTGGAGCGCTGATCATCCCGATTTAGATGTATTTTTTTAATTAACATTATATCAAACATATTGTTAATATTATATTAATAGTTTAATCACATATTTTGTTTTAATAAATTATTATTATATATGTTTTATATAGGTATATAAAAAATGTATATACATGTAATTATGATTACATAGTTGTAAATTTTAGTAATCAATTATTTTAGTCCACCACATATTTTATATTTCACTTGCTAATGTTCTCAAATAAATATACTTATATTAAGTATGTTTTAAATTATTTTATTTTCTATTGATCGTTCATAAGATGTGTTTGGAAAGCTTTGATAAATATATCGATAATGTTGCTTATAAAACATATGATACAAGGCTTTCTACCTTTAAAAAATGGAAAGGTAGATTAAAACCTGAGATATTAGCTGGAGCAGGATTTTACTCTATTTCATATAATGATGTTTGTAAATGTTACTATTGTGGAGTAGAAATTTATGATTGGATCCATGATGATTGTCCTATCGAAGAACATTATAAATTTGCACCAACATGTAACTTAAATGAATGCTTATTGCTAAACAAAAATAAAATTGCAAAAACAAAAATATTTTCGAAATGTAAAATTTATTGATTTTAGTATTAATTTACCTCTGTTTTCAATATATATTTGTTATAGCAAAATGTATTTATATTAGTTTATAATACTCGTTCAAATGTTATTGGGCTATCCTCTTGAATAGATGTAAATTTTGAATAAATAAATTGATACAGTATTTACTTTGTTTTAATGGCTTCTCAAACCCATTTTATACTCCTTTATTTCATTTTTCAAAACATTATTTATGTTCATTACCCTCTTAATGTAACACGATGTGAAATATGTTTCTCTAATAAGACAAATATAACCCTTGATAAAAATTGCCAATTTATGAAAGTTGGTTTAATTAATAATAATACAATTAGTTTTATGTATCACATAAACAAGGGAGAAAATGCTAGTAAGGTTTTTAAAGTTTATATTCATTGACTAAACCAAACCATTTTGATACTAATTGGATTGAAAAGATCAGGTAAATGCACATTTTCAAAATGAATCATTCAACTATACTAAATTTATTAATGAAAAAAAAATAATGGATATAACACTTTTAATATCGTTAATCTCTTTTTAACGTTTACAATATTTTTTATATATCTGTATTTAATTATCTTTTTTATTATAAATTTCAAACAGAAATTTATACTTTCAATAATCAATTTCATTTAAAACATTGTTGTGAATAGACAATAAGCAATGCACATAAGTTGATCGATATGAATAGGTGGGGATATAAAATGGTAGGGGTTTGAATATTAAAGTAAGAGAAGAACTTAATATCATTTAGTTCATTCACCATGTCTTCTAAAAATTTTGAAAATCTTTTTAAATTCAAAAATTTTCTTTTGAATAAATCTTGGAAAAGTTTGTTATTGTTGGTATAAGTAATCAAGATTTATCCCCGAAAATTATAATCGGTGGAAAAAATGGTGTCTCTATAATTTTAAGTGAAGAAAATTGGAATAGTTTTTGCAATCATCGGGGAGTTATTGAAAACTACTTCTCTTTCCCCAACAAATTAACGATCCCATGTTGAATATAGACAACTTTAATTATATATTTTGAGAAAGTCAACAGTCTTCCTGTTGTAAAAATTAAAGAAGAATATTCGAGATACGTATATTTAGGATACGAGTCTATAGAAACATTATGGCGATTAAAGGAAGTTGTGGATTACAGGATTTCTATTATAAAGAAACAAGAATTTTCACTTTTCTTTAAAGTGTTCCAAACCAGCATTTCAAGTCAGGAAGATGATCATATTGATAATATTTATCGTATTTACAACCAAATCAAAATCCAAACAGTGAAAATGTGTCAACAATGTTGGAGTTTCTAACACTCTATCCTGAAGAACTGGAAACCAGGTTAAAGAGAAATGGACTTAAAAGAAAATATTATGAAGAAATCGGTGACTTTTCTGGAAGAGAAAAATAAACTTTATGTGTTAGTGCAGTGGAATTTTGCTTATAAACAAGCACGAAAAAGTGAATTTAGAACTTATTATTTAGATAGACTTCGTTTTGAAAACGAATTTAATAATTATAAGCTTATTCTTGATCAAATACTAAGCAAAGAACACAGAACTAAAATGTATTTAACACGATTTGCTAATACTTATATTTAACCAAATATTAAATAAAACTATATTATATCAATTAGTGCTTTATTTTATTTTAAGTTACATAAAACAACTATACAACATCATTTTATTAATCCATGTATTAAATTTTTTATCTAATCCTAACCAATTTACATACTTTGTTTCCTTTTCTTCTTAGAATTTTTTCAACGAGATATACATCAAAGTGTTTTGCTTTCTGTAACTCCTGTTCATAAAATCCACCCTGAATTTCCTCATTTCTTTCATCTTCAATTATATATGTTCTGGGATTTGTCATCTTAACTTTTTAATTCAAATATTTCATTTGACCAATTTTGAGTGTAACCTTTGGAAAACACCCCGCGATACTTGCTTATACGCACATGATCTCCAACTTTAAGTTTAGCAAGTTTTGAATCTACTGTTTTAGCATGAGTAAAGATTGATCTTAAAATCTTCTTTTCATTTTGTTTATTTACTTAGTTTAGTTTCATTGCAATTGTTGAATGTTTGGTGTTGTTGTAATCCTTAACGATATCTTGTAAAATATTAAGCCATCTATAATTTCCTTTGCAAGCTAAACATTTTCCACATTCTGGTTTTTAATGTTCAGTTTACTCTTTCAACTACACTTGCTTTTAAATTGGAAAACGTACTATAATGATTAATTTTAAATCGTTCCATCAGTTTTTGGAAATGTTGGTTGAAAAATTCTGTACCCCTATCCGTTTGCAAATTTTGTGGATTGGTTTTTAAAGTATGTAATATGGTTTTCATTGCAGTTGCAACATCCTTACCAGATTTTGTTTTTACAGGTTCTACCCAAACATATTTTGAGAACACATTTATAACAACTAAAATATATCTATAACCCCTGTTAAATTTGGAATATGGTTGCATTTCTACTAGATCTGCCTGTAAAGATCATTTAGTCCTTTAACAATTACCCTTCTTCGCATAAATTTTTTCTAGCAGGTTTATGTAACTCATTAACTACTTGTTCCTTAATGGTTGTCATACTTTTTGAAATTTTACCAAAGATATTTAGTTTTTGAGAGTAGTTGTCCACAAAGCTTTTATACGTCTATCCATTCTTTTTAATTTTTGTATTTGTTCATCCTTATTAGTTTCAATCAAAATTTCATTAATTTTATTTCTTTGACTAGGTTATCTAGATATTCTTTAACAGTTGTTAATAGAAAATCTTTGTTTTATTGAATTTTCTACTTCCGTTTCTATTTTTCTTAGTTCTTCTTCAATTTTTTTTTAGAATGAGTATATATATATTTTGTGAAGATTTTGTATATATTGTCTAATCTCTAAAGATACAACAGATAATTTTTTACCATTAAAATTATCGTTTATAAGTTTACTTTTAGTTTGATCAATATTATCAATATCATTTCTTAGATGTTTAATTCTTTCTTTTGATTTTTAATTATCACTTCTCTAATTTGAGTGTTCATGGTCTTATCAATTTCATCAATATCAGCATTAATTTTTTTATTTTCTTCTTTTACATTCTCTTTCAACGATTCTAGACTTACATATAGTTCATCCAATTTTAAATTGAACTTCTCTAAACTGGATTTTATTGTAGAAATTTCACTTTTACTTTTATTTCTATCTTCACTTTCCAAAATTTTTTTTTTTCTGATTTTAATTTTGTAGCAGCTAACGTATTATTAAATTGCTGTCTTAGATCTTGTAGTTCTTCTATATCTTTTTTTTATGGTTAATTATGTGCATATTTAATGCTGTCGCTGTAATTTTCTCAGTTCTATCAATTTTATCATGAACATCCTTAAAATAAGCTACTTCTTGATTAACTCTTTCGTAAACTTTGTTTGTAAAATCTTCAAATTTTGTTTTAATGTCATTTTAAGAACTGCTAGTTTCAATTTGTGATGTATCGTTAATGGAATTTTAATTTGTTCTATTTCTGTTTTAAATTATTAATTGTTTTTATTATCATTAAATTGTACAATTTTATCTTCATGTTTTTGTAATTTTTTCATCAAAAAACTTAATTTGCAAAATTATTATAGTTTGATTCATTTTCACTTAATCTCTTATTTGTGTTGTCTATACTACCTTGAAAATGTTCCGAATTACTTTATTTTTCAATATAGTTTACATCTGTCTTAAACCTATTTAAAATTTTATTTCAACATTTGATAAGACTGTGTTTTCCAAGGTTGTTGTATTTAAAATGTTACGTTTAGAAATATGACAACCAAATTTATCAACAGACATGGTTTGATATTGGTAAACAATTGATTTGTTTATAACTGTCAATTCGTATTTATAGTATAACTTTAGCCTTCCTTAATTCCTCAATTATAGATAATATTTCATTGTTGTGGGCTGTATTGCCAGCATCTGTAGATGCTAGTAAAAGACGAAGTCGATCCACAAGTTCGTTTATATTATCCCAATACACATAATCTGTATTTGATTTATTTATTTTTAAAGGTTTAAACCTTTCCTTTCTGGACATCACTCATTCTACTAGTTCTAAATGGAGCTTTCGGTTTAGCAAAAGCTTCAGTCAACCTTTCCAATGGTGTTATTGTTTTAGTTTTTGTAATACCCTTTCGTTGCAAGTAAGGTCCAATTATTGTTACATATTTATGTGAACTATTTCCTTGCACTTGCTCGTTGGGATCAAAATTTCTACGATATGCATTAGTTCATTTTAATATGTCCATATAATTTTCTAAATCTTCATTTTTATATCCAACAGGTTCTTTTTAAAGTAATTCATATAAACCAACCTTTCCGGGATATTTTATACCTTCCACATGAATATTTTACCAATTATTTCCACAGGTTTTTATTATTTAAACCCAAAAAATTTATCTCTTTCGAGATCATGTACTATTCCATAATTATGATCAAACTTAGACTTTGTATCTCTCACACCTTCATCTATATATGTTCTTGGTAATTCGTGGAAAGCATTCAACCAATCATCATATCCCGAACTGCCAACATATGTTTGAATAGTTTGTCTTGTCTCTTCTAATATATCCTGATAAATTTCTATTTTTTCTGAATGGTTAAATTGTGAAGGAAATGTTTCTGCAATAATACTTGTTTCTTGTATATTGGGAATCTGACTTATAGATTCTGTTGATCTGTTAAAAAATGATGGAGTTTCAGGTGGTAATATAGGAGTTTTGCCAGTTTTCGGAGTTATTTTAACTTTTGTAGGTGTTGAAGTTTAAAAATATTCTTCTTGTAATGAAAGTCAACAGGTTCTTCTTTTTTGTGTAAATGTTCCGATTTTCCAATAGCTGAGACTAGTTCTTGTATAGGTTTTGTTATTGGTTTATAAGTCTGTTCTAACTCTGCTTGTGTTGTAGATGCTGCTGATTTTAGCATATGATACTTTTCTTTTACTGCTTGTCTTGACTTTATCAACTCTTTAGCTAAACGTTTATCCATGTTAGATAATTTTAAATGAGGAAAAACCACAAAACTCGTCTTATATATAAATATAGAATCAAATTTATTTCTATATCTACCATTATTTAATTGACAATTTTATCAATTACAAAAGAAATCCATAAGGTTCCTTCCAACATTTAGCCCTGGAAATAATTTTTTTAAACTGTTCAAATGTCATATCTATCATAAAATGATCATTATATATATGTTTAAACTTGAAGAATCTTGTTTAAATAAAATCAATAAATTTGAATTTTCACGAATTAGTTGTTTAAGAATAGAAGAGTAGCCCTGAAATATGAAAAAACAATCTGTGTTTGTATGTCTACCATGTGTAAAATAATCTCGAATAATTGATTGATTGTGACAGGAATATCATCGAAGATAATAACAGAATTTGGTTTATTTTATGGTGAAATAGCATTTTCATCATTATCATATTCAAAATATCCAATTTCTTTCATAGGTTCTAAAAGTTGTCTTAAATATTTATATTTCAGTTGATGTGATTTTGAATATATATAAACATTTTTCAAACCTAATACCATTAGGATGTTCAAGCAATGTTAACATAACATTAGTTTTACCACTTCCACTACAACCAACAATTAATCCTCTTTTCGAGCCACCACCAAACAAAACCCCATGTTTCCTAAATTGTTTGTGTGAAACTTTTTCATCATGGTTCTTAATAGGTAAAGAGAATTTTTGTTTTTCGATCTTCATTTTTAAAATTACTAATATATTCCATTGTGTGTAAAAGTATTTATACCCTATCAGCAACAGTTTATTTTGTGATATTTAAATACATTTAATTGTACATCACTTCAGTGTGAACAAAACTATAAATAGGAGACGAAAAAAAGGTTTCGGGTTAGTAAACAAAATTAAACTTCCCTTCAGATTTCACATACCAGGATATAACTACTGTGGACCGGGTACAAAATTGGAAAAGAGAATAGCCAGAGGGGATATTGGTATAAATCCATTGGATGCTGCTTGTAAACAGCATGATATAGCTTACTCTCAATCTGAAGATTTATTAAAGACACGCATCTGATAAATTGTTAGGAGATCAGGCTTGGAATAAGAGTAAAAGCTAAGGATTCTTCTCTCGGTGAAAAAGGCGCTGCATTAACTGTTGCTGCCATAATGAAAGGAAAACGAAAGCTTGGAATGGGTATAAAAAGAAAGAAAAGGAAAAAAAAGGTGGAAAGCTTAAAATGAAGAAAAAACGTATAATTCGAACACCTGAAAAAATTGGGGGACTTTTACCACTTTTGCTCCCAATATTGGGAGCGTTAGGTGCACTAGGTGGAGGTACTGCAGGAATTGCCAAAGCAGTCAATGATGCTAAAGCATCTAAACAACAGTTAGAAGAAATGCATAGACATAATATTGCAATGGAGGATGTTTCTAAGGGAAAAGGATTATTTATTAAACCGTATAAGGGAAAAGGACTTTTTATAAAACCGTATAAAGGTGGTAAACTTGGTATAAAAAAAGACCAAAGATTAACATAAGTTTTTCACGTAGACCGCTTACAAATATTGACATTATTAAATATGTAAAGGTAATGAAAATTCCTAATTTCAGAGGTGTATTTATGCTTGATGAAGTTCCAAATACAATATCTTAAAAAGAGTGTGGTGTTGTTAATTTAGATAGGAAGCAAAATAAAGGAACACATTGGACTTCATACATTAAAAATGATAATCATATTTGTATACTTTGATAGTTATGGAAATTTAAAACCACCTCTTGAACTTTCAAAATATTTTTAATTCAAATGGTGAAGTGAAAGTATTTTATACATATGAAAATAAACAAAATAATAATTGTTATACGGACAACTTTCTCTAAAATTCTTAAGAAAATAATATATAAGCTAACAACATGTAATAAAAATAGCATTTACACAATGTCTACAACAATAGCAATATCAGGAAACAGTTCAGTTTTATCAGCTGATTTCAATCCACCTATATATTTGGATGATGAAAAACAATATTACTTAGGTTTAGCAGATTTTGAAACTTTATGACTATACCCAATATAGAAAAGGGTCACAATAAACTTTATATAGATGATAAAGTGATTGTTATTCCAGATGGAACTTATGATATAATTGACATAGAAACATATATAAAGATAAAGTTAAAACTGTGTTTGAAAATGAAAACGTTGCTTTTAATAAAACCTAATACTAATACCCTGAAATGTACCTTAATGTGTAGCAAACAAATTGATTTTACAAAAGATTATTCAATAGGAAAAATACTAGGTTTTAAAAGTAGAGTCATAGAAGCGGATAAAGTAGATCATTCAGATAATGTTGCTAATATAAGTAAAGTCAACGCTATTTGCATTGATTGTAATATCTGTGTTGGTTCATTTAGTAACGGAAAACCTGTTCATATTATTCACCAATTTTATCCTGCTGTAGCTCCAGGGTATAAAATAGTTGAATCTCCATTACCCATATTATATTTTCAGTCAGCGTTAAAGCAATTAACAACATTACAGTAAAAATTGTTGATCAAGACGGAGATCTTATCAGTTTCAGAGGTGAGACTATTACAGTAAGGTTACATTTAAAACAAGCAGTTTATAAAATGGTTGTTAGATATAACAGAGGTAATATAAATTATTCTCCAGTTATTATTCCTAATAAAATAAAACTTATAAAAAGAGATTGACACAAAAATTATTACATAAAAAAATAAAAAAAAAAAAAAAAAAAAAAAAAATCATAATTTTCTAAAATCGTTAGGTTTTAAAGTCTTAATATAATGAGCATATTAAATGTAAACGAAAAGTTATATATTGATAACTCTATTGTTAGTTCAGAATTACATACCTATCAACCATACATTTCTTCAAAATTTGATTATAATGATGAAATACGTATACCAATCCAAGAACGATGCTTACACTCTACCATCAGAAAGCCTACTTTATATCGAAGGAAAGTTAACAAACACAGAGGGAAATTATACAAAGAGATTGCGATTTACAAACAATGGTATAGCTTTCTTATTTAGAGAAATTCGTTGAGTTAAATGGTATTACTATTGATGCCTTAAGAAATGTAGGACTAGCATCAACATTAAAAAGTTAACTATCCAGTAACACAAATGAAAGTTTAAAACTGCAAAATGCAGGTTGGTTTCCACACAGAAAAGAAGAGGATAGAATCTTAGTTGATGATAATGGAAAATTCTCCGTGTCTATACCATTAAAACTGTTAATGGGATTCTTTGAAGATTATAGAAAAATTATAATAAATATGAAACAAGAGTTGGTTCTTATAAGATCTAATAACGACTTAGATGGAGTTTTCTTTAAGGATGATGTGACACCGCCATCTACAACTGTAGAAACCCCAAAAGTTACTTTCGATAAAATCTATTGGAAGGTACCACACATTTTAGTTGATATACAACAACAACTAGCTCTCACTAGAATATTGGAGTCAAATAAAGATGTACCAATTGGATTTAGAAGCTGGGAACTTGTTGAATACTCTTCCCTAACTGAAACAACACGACTCACATGGCCTGTAAAAACTACTAGCAAACTTGAAGCTCCCCGTCATGTAACCTTTCAAGAAAATCAGAAAAGGAGATGTTAAAAAAGATATGAGTCAATTTGACAATGTAGATTTAACAAATATTAGAATATTTTTAAATTCCGAAAGGTATCCTTATCATGACTTATATTTAAATTTCAAAGAGAACAAATATTCATCTTTATATGAAATGTTTGCAAATTTTCGTTATTCTTATTATGGTACTTCTAATGAACCCATTTTTAATCCTGAAAAATTCAAGGAGATTTCACCAATTGCATATATTGATTGTTCTCATCAAAAGGAAACACTTCAAACGGGTTCTGTTGTAATGAAATTGAGTTTGAATCAAACAGTGCAATCAAAAAGACACATCTGCTTATTGTCTTATTTTACATGATAAATTATTTAGTTACAATCCTTTAACAAAGATTGTCAAACAATTATAAACTTTTACCCCCACTCTCTTAATGTTTAGTTTTGATATAAAATAAGTAAACATAGTGTCTGTAGTAGTAGATATGTCTTCAACACTACAGCTAAATAAAAATTTATTTTTAAATACAAAAATTGAAAGAACAAATTGCAAACTACTCAAGGGAAAAAGTCTAATTAAAGTTTAGTGAACTAAAAATATGAGGTTGATTGTGGATATACAAGGATTTAAAGATGAGAAAAACACCTTTTTACCTAAAGAACTTGCAGCCTTTGATGGACATAGAATCTCACATTATATATTTAAGAAACCTTATCCATTAGACTTTCTGTCACCAGAATGTCACAGACAGGCAGTATGGCTAATGAAAAACCATCATTGTATCAACTGGAATGAAGGATTTACACCTCACCATTATTTTTCAAATATAATTGAAAAGCTCACTGAAGAACCTGAAGTGGAATTTGTTTATGTTAAAGGAGCTGAAAAAGCAGAATTTGTAGAAATATTCAAAAACAGTGATTGAAATAGATGAACAACCTGCTTTGCCCATCGGAACACCAAAATGCTTTCATCATTCTAAGTCAACATGTATGTGTGCATTATCAAATGTATTGTATTTATGATAATTTTTTTCATGAAATGAATAAAATCTATATAATATTTATTACATCTTTTATTATTAAAATACAATTTTTTAAAAAATACTAAGGTAATTTTCAACTAAATTATTAGATGAATTATCCTGGTTAACTAAATTGCTATTTATGTTAGTGTTTACATCATCTGTTACTTGATTGTGGAATTCCCCACTCTTAACAAATTTATTTAAATATGTTATTTGATTTATAAAATCTAAGTCTATCATTACAGAGAATAATTCTAATATATTATCATTTTCATAATATTGTGCACAAGCATGCATACCTCTTTCATATTTAAGAATCACATCATAATATATTTTTTCCATCTGTCTAAGTTTTTGATAAGTTTCATGAAATGATTTATAAAATTCTTGATGAATACATATTACTGCACTAATAAGTTCAATATTCTCACTTGACATTTTTCACTTTAAAACAGAATATAGTTTTTTAAATATTTTGGAGTATGATATTGACGAAGAGGTCTATGTTTTCTTGATACTGTGCTTCCAACTTCTAAGGGTTGTGATAACTTGCCTTTAAATCTTCGCAGTAACTGATCTCTAGCATCATCCAAGTGGAACCTCTCGAACACCTTTAAAATTTCTATTATAACTTTGGAATTCTTCGTTAGTCTCAGGTATGGAACAATGTGTGTTAGTTCACTTGCAAAATATGTTTGACCAAATGCGCGCACAAATTCAAAAAGATTAAGCCGTTTTAGTAAATAATCAGCACAGAACTCAACTATCCGATGGCAGTCTTCTTTTCAATGGATAAAAATAAATCTTTTGATTAATTAAAATTACTTGGCTGCTAATCGTTTGATGGAAATAGGTATACTTTCGAATTAACAATCTAACAACATTAATAGTTTTTCTTATTGTGCGACTACTCTTGATATGTAGAAGAGATTCACTTTTATAATACGAAATTTTACTATATGACTAGACACTAATATAGTGAGAGCAAGTGTAAGTGGGGATAAGCAAGCATAATAAAGCTCTTTCTTTCTCTGTCTGTCTGTCTGTCTGTCTGTCTCTGTCTGTCTGTCTGTCTGTCTGTCTGTCTCTGTCTGTCTCTGTCTCTCTCTGTCTCTGTCTCTGTCTCTGTCTCTGTCTCTGTCTCTGTCTCTGTCTGTCTGTTTCTCTTTCCCTCCCTCCCTGCCTAAGGATATGCTCGATATTTGTAAATGTTAATAATATATCGATAATGTATATTTTGTTTTTTATTCACTCATCTCTATAAGCGAAAAGTTCATACCAATACCGAAAAGATCCACCACCTCCTCTTAATTTATGAATTCCTGCTCTTTCTTCTTGTTTGTTTATAACCTCCTCCTCCTCTGAATATGGGGTAACCTCCTCTCTCGGAGGAGGTATCCCATAAACTCACTACTATAATTATTATTGTAAGGGTTACGAGTAGCAAAATTACTGGGTGGCTGAAATTATTTGAATGGTTAAAATAGTTATTTCTAGAATTAAATTGATTTTGTTGATTATTATTAAAAGAATTAGGTGGATTATTAAAATTTCACGTTTGTGATTTATTAAAATCACTATTACGTTTTCCATATAACCTTTCAAAATTTTCAAATTCGATTACATAGGCCATCGTGTCTTCTAAACTTGTTGGCTTTTTAATATGTATATATGTTATTTTTTAAGGTACCACTAGAGCCTGCGATAATCGTATTTAACGCGGTTTTGTCAAGGTAAGAAATATGACAAAGTTTTTCTTGGCGTTGTAAAGTGGTTACTGATACGTTGTACCATGTTAACTCCTCAAAATTATAACGTATTGCCAAAAACATCGATATGTTCGTGCTTATCAATGTGAGTTCGGGTCAACTATTGTATTAAACAGTCCAGATTTCTTCTATCTGAGAATTATTCAATCAAAGCGTTCTTAAAACTATTCTAATCGGTTTAACATTTCTTATATTGATACAAGAATATTATAATTAAGTTCGGCATCATTTGAATTTTTGTAAAAATTAAAAATACTTTTACATCTATATATCGATGAATTTATTAAGAGTATTGCTGTCTCCATCGTATGGTTTAATATTATCCATTTTGGATTTGAATAATTCCCAGTTAAGCTTTGGTTCAGTAATTTTTTTAGATAGTATAGATAAAGAAGCGATTTTGGTTGATTGGTGTATAGAAAATGATAAACTATCTAATTTTCCTATAATTTCCTCTAATTCTGTCATTAATTTTTAAATAAACTTATTTTTAAAATTAAAGATAAAGTATTTATTTATGTATTGATTGTTAAAAAAATATTATACAGGGTGCTACAAATTCGAGGTACGAGCATTGATATCTCGGAAACCTTAATAGATACGAAGATAGTTAAATTTGGGCAAAGTTGCACCTTGAGATGTTCACCAAGACGCCATCAAATAAGTTTTAAAAATTTCAAGGATTGCTGAGTCTTTTGGAAAAAACGGATTTTTTGGAAAATCAATTTTATTTTTTCTTGTCGTTACTTTTTAGAAAAACTAATTACACATTCTCATAGCCACTTTATTAGGGTTATTTGGTAGTACTTTTAAATTTTCAAATTATCTGATAATTTGTCAGATACAGAGGCCAACTTAATTTTTTTAAATACGGACCTGTATTTTTTATTTCAGGTCTTGAAAGAACTCGGTCTCCTGAGTATAATGATATGCCACACGAGATACTTTATTTTGTTTTGGGTACCTTAACAACAACAAAACTAGTTAATTATTATTTAAAATAATTTCAAGTACGACTCTGGTTTTCTAAATTATTTAATCTGATCATATTCATCGCAACAATATTGATCACCGCTATTTAACACTGAATAAGAAAAATTGAGCCAATTCAAATAAATAATATCCAGGTCAGCAATTTAAATATATTATTTTTAACTTTTTTATTGTGAATTTGTAATCTCAGTATACGATCTAATAATATTCATAATATTAATCGTAGTTGTTATAAATAAATCAACTTCTATAAACTAGTTTCTAATGCTCTACATGTTCGAACCACCCTTCCTAATACACAAATTTATTTATTGTTCAATCTTATTTATAGTTCTTTGAACATAACTTCTTGTTATAGTTCCGAATGCATTTTGTACTCTTTATTGTAAATGTTGAAATGTATTGATTTCACTTTTACAAATGACGCCAAGTAATGCCCCTTTAGTTATTGCATTTGATTTTCCGTATTCAATGTTTCACCCCCCGTTATTGTTAAGTTTGAAAGCTTATCAATATTGTAACGATAAATCGTTTAAATCTTAAAAAAAACAGAGCCGGACTTGAAATTAGTTTAAATAAATTACGTTCAAATGTCCGAAACAAAAAAAATATTAAGTGTGGCATATCATTGTACTCAGGAGACCGAGTTCTTTCAAAATCTGAAATAAAAAATGCAGGTCCGTATTTAAGAAAATTAAGTTGGCCACTGTATATCACAAATTATCAGCTAATTTGAAAATCAGATAGCCCTAATAAAGTGGCAACGAGAATGTCCAATTAGTTTTTTGATTTCCTAAAAAGTAACGCCAGGAAAAAATAAAAATTATTTTCAAAAAAAAGACACAATAATTAAAAGTTATTTTTATTTTTTACGTTCGTTTCGACCATTCTTATTATTGTCAAATACATATACACACAACAATATAAAATAATTTTAAAATTTAATTAAAGACTACACATAACATATTAAATAACAAACCACATTACTAGTACATGTCAGACTCTAAAATAAATATTATCTATCTAATTATTTTATATTGTTGTGTGTATATGTATTTGACAATAATAATTTTCTGAAGAAGACCTAAGAATGGTCGAAACGTACGTAAAAATAAAAACAACTTTTAATTATTGTGCTTTAAATCGCTAACCTAAATCCAAGAATAAATCCCAACTATTTTTTTAATTATATCGATTATAGATTTATTTTTAAAATCGATAAATTATTTTTTCTTTTTTTCGTTCTTAAAATTACTGCTCCTAATGAGCTGCGAAATTTGTGTGCGCTATGCAAGGGCCCTAACTATCACTACCGAAAAACTTTAACCAGAGGATCGGAGAAGAGAGTTTTGATGCTGTCGTGTTTTTTCTCCCTTCTCGATCCTTTTGCGACTCGTGGGTGCTGCACTCTGTTGCCGTCGAGGTTTTGAGGTTTTTCTTCGACACGCGCTTAGTGGTTGAAACCACGAAACGACACAACTGGCCCGAAAAGACGCTCGAAAAATAGAAATGCCGTTGCACGTATCCTACCGACTGCGCCAATTATGTTGTTCGACGGAAGAAAATTCTTTTTAAATAAAATAATTGTAGTATAACGAGTACGTAAGAATGATTTTTAATTAACATTAACTTAAAATAAAGACTTATCAATAAGAGCATGATCAGCAGGTCTAACGGGAAGATCTTCTGTGCGGTTGCAGGTGTGACAGCGCGTTTGAGATAGCGCTGACGCTTGATGTCCCCATACTGCTGTGTCTAACCGTTATATTTTTGTTTTGCATTGCATTCGAATGTTATCTACACATTTTTAAACATCAAAGTTTGGGGTTGTTAATTAAAATTATACACCTTTGCGCGCTTCTCAGCGCCAGGGGTCGCAGAACTGGAACTGTTGACTGTACCTTTGTTTTTTAACAGTAAAATGCAATCGATTTTGAAAATATGAGCTTTCAGAAAACTCTTGCATGTTTTTAAGACGTTCGCAGATACCATTAGGTACTTCTGTTAATCTGGTGGCGGCCTGCTAGGAGTAGTTTACTATTCCTCTTCCCCAGAAAGATGGCAGGTCTGGGGGTTGTATAAGGTTATACCGCCTATGCTTAGACGTCAGAGCCTTGTTTGTGTAAACCGGGTGCACGACGTGAAGGTGAGGTTGACTTTTGGGTAAGCTAGGCTATATGTACCGCTTATATTCCCCTTGCACCCCTAGCAGCTCATTGATAAGAACAGCGAAAACCAAATGCCTCTTAATCAGCGAAGCAACGAATAAAATGTATTTATTAAATAACAAAGACAAAACTAACATCAAAAACAAGTCGGGGGTCGATCATAGCATATTTTGCGATAATTGTGACCCCGTGTACATATGCCAAACAGGTAGAAATATAGATATAAGTATTTGTTTGTTTCTTGAACTTGCGAAGGACCACCCTTTATACAAGGGAAATAAGGATTGCGGCGACACTACTTTTAATTAATTTATTACAATTAAAATGGTAAAAAATACAACAGCAAATTGAGCCCGTTTTACGTGACGTGACAATTATTTTCGCGAATTCTTCTCTCGTCTCTATGGAACTGTAAACTAAACGGTCAGGCCTGCTCACAATTACAAACATGCCGCCCGCGTTGAAAAATCCATTTTTCAAAGTATAACTTAAATTGTTTTTTTTTTCTAACTTGAAGAAAGACGAACTCTTTATTCGGTATCAACTGGTAACGCACAAATATATGTCCATTGGACAAACGAACGGACACAACACGAACTATTTGATCTGCACCAGGATGAAGTTCGACAATGCGAGCCATTGGCCATCGTAGCGGGGTTTGTTATCCTCTAACTAACATAACTAGCGTTCCCAAGTTCAAATTTTCTTGATTTGTCTTCCACTTGGAGCGATTCTGAAGATTGGTCAAATACTCTCGAGACCAGCGGCTCCAGAAATGCTGATATAACTGCTGAAGTTTTTGATATAGCGATAAGCGTGATGATTTGCACGCCAAAAAATCGACTTCGGGGCAACTTGCTGGAGACTCGCCTATTAGGAAGTGGGATGGGGTTAAAGGATCATAGTCTTTAGCATCATTAGAAAGCGGGGTTAAAGGCCTTGAATTTAAACACGCTTCAATCTGTACTAACAACGTGTACATATTTGCATAGTTTAAAGAAGTATTAATAAGAACGCGTTTTAAGTGGAATTTTGTGCTCTTAACTGCTGCTTCCCATAAACCTCCCATGTGAGCAGAGCGAGCTGGTATAAAATGCCAGTTGATCTGATCGTTAGCCAAGAACATGGATACGGTCTCGTTATGTTTTTTGTCGTTAATTAAAGTATATAATTCAAGAAAATAGTTTTTTGCACCTATAAAATTTAGACCGTTATCCGAATAGATGTTACTAGGCTTACCACGTCTTGAACAAAATCGTTTTAACGCGTTTTAAAAAACAATCTGGAGTCAAATCATCTTCGATATGATCACTAGTTCAACATGAACAGCATGAGTGGTAAAACACACAAATAAAGAAATATAAACCTTTATAAGCTTACTTCGGTGTAATCTTCCCTACTTAATGTAAATAAGTAAATAAGACTCGGCATGACACGTGACTCGTTAATTTATAAAAAGTTGAGTACCGTTCAAAGATGTCAAATTTAACTGTATGCATATGTTCCGTTAATTTTGTTTCGGTATTTAAATTTAAAGAAACTGCGTCTATGTTTATTTCGGGTAATTTGTCTAAATCGCCGGGTATAAACTCATTTTCAGTATTATCTAGTATTCGCGATTTGTTATATAAAATTCTGATCCATTAAAACAAATCACATTTTCAACGAAGTTTCGGGTTCCTAAACCTCGTGATATTATATCAGCGTTTACCTGTGTTTTCTTTTTTACGTGTTTCCAATCCTTTATATTTGACAGCTTTGTGATTTTAACAACTGTATCAGGTAAAAAAACGTGGCGATTTATTTTTGTCTTATTTAAATGTTCTAAAATATGTATAAATAGCATATGTAAGTTCTCATATTCGGCCATAAAATCTTTGTATTAAACTTCAAGTTCATTATTTTTTCTAAACCGTTTTTCCAAATTATGAAACTTTTTTAAAGCTACTGACTTTGAATCCTCTAACTTGGTTTTGCATTCTTCTTTAAACGCATACTGTACTATGAATCTACCCTCACTGTCGCGTTTTGTTGTTTCTCTAAAAATGTCTTCGCAGATTTGTTCCTCTTTTGAGAAAAAGTTTTATTTGGTATATTTTCTATAGTGCAGAATTTGTTTAAAGTTTCGTTTAAATCTTTATTCGTTATCTTTGTAGATAAATTACAAACTGAGTTTTGATTGACAATTTTCGGCAATGCAATTCTCGCTGCAAAAACCCAACCTAAATGTGTTTCTTGTAAAACTGGCAATTCACTACCCAATGATATTTTTCCGTTTTTAAGTAGTTCATAAAATGTACTAACTCCGAGTAATAAATCAATTTGTATAGGTACGTGAAACATTTCATCAGCTAACTTAATATTAGATGAATAATTTACTTTGTTTTTATCAAATTTAATCAAAGGTAGTTTCTCCGTGATTGCTGGCACTACTAAAAAGGAAAGATTTGCTTGAAATTGTTCAACTCGTGATTTTATTTTCGTGGAAACCCTTTGCGAGATGCGAGTTACTTTTTGATTCACTCCTGACTTTTTCATGTTTGAGTTTTAACTTATTGCATAAAGATTCCGTCATAATATTCGATTGACTTCCCGAGTCTAAAAGTGCATTACATTTATGCCAACTACCTGAATTATCCGAGATCAAAATAGTAGCAGTCGATAATAAAATCTGCTCAGATGAAAACTGTTAATACGATAATTCTAATGCGTTATTATACAATTCTTTTTGGTGAACATTAAATTCAAATTCCGAATTCTTATTTGTTTCCATTAAATTTCGCTCGAAATTCTGACTTGTAGCGCATGTAGCAGGCGCAGACGTATGAGCGCGCGCGTTCTGTTCACCAGCTGCAAACGATGCTGCGTTGCTACTATCATTAACATTTCGCCCTGAATTACCACCCTGGGATTTTGAATCGTGTAGCATGGTATTATGTTTAAGATGGCATTTTTTCCAACCACTTGATTTGCAATCACGTTTAAAATGTCCAGCTCTAAGACAGTTGCTACATAATTTATATTCCGTAATTACTTTATATTCTTCTGGAATTCATAAAACGCTAAATGATTCCAATGATTTTTATGACAGTATTGACAGTCTATACTGTAATGACGATTTTGACTAAAATTACATTTTACGGTTTTATAATTTCGGCGCGTACGATCTCCATAAGACTTATTTTGTAAAGTTAATTTCGAAAATTCATTATTGACAGCTTCGAGCGTAAAACATTTTTTCGTTAGAAAATCAACTAAATCATGCAAAGTGGGTAAATTTTGATCGGTTTGTTTATTTTCCCACTCTCATTTAATCCTGTCATCCAATTTTTGTAATATAATAGGTATAAGTAATATATCCCAGTGATTTACAGGTAAATGTAATTTTTCTAAAGCAGAAATATGTTGATGCAAAGAATCTAATAAACTTCTAAGTAGAGGAGCTGATTCTCGAGAAATCTGAGGTAAATTAATAACAAATTATTAACGTGATGATTTACGATTGCCCGTTTATTTTCGTATCTCTTTTGAAGTAAACCCAATGCAATAGAGTAATTTGCAGATGTAACATCTAAAGAATCGATTACTCTTAAAGCATCAGCCTTACAACAAATTTTTAGGTATAAAAATTTATCTATATCGCTTAGGTCGGTTTGTTTATGTACTACAGAATCAAAAATATTCTTAAAACTATACCATGTTTCATACTTACCGTAGAAACTCGGTAGGTCCAAGTCTGGCAGTTTGGCAACTGTGCTTAGGTTTGAAAGCGGTTTGACAGGATTTTCCGTTAAAATATTTTGATCATTTTTCTTTTGATCGGCGATAATTCTTTTTGCTGTCGCAATTAGCGCGTAAAAATCTGATTCTGTATCTAACCGATATCTTTTTTCTTCGGATACTAAAAATTCGAGACGCGTTTGTATTTTATTAAATGCAGAAAAATCCTCTTCTACACTTTTCAACCTTACTTCAATCTGGAAAATTTCATCGCGCTTGGTATCTAAAAACTGTTTAAATCGTTCTAGTCTTTCACAAATGACATTACGTGCGTGCTGAAATTCAGCAACTTCATTTTCGAGAGCTAAATCTGGCGTGGATGTGTTTTGTTTCGACTTTCGACCCATTTTTAGCTAAAGATCAGAGAAACTGTCGTGTTCTTTTCAATAATTGTAATATTCTTTCGTGCAAATACTAGAAACAGAAGTTAATTTACAAATTTTCACCTTTGTTATGAGACAAGAATAATAATTAAACGTATTTACGAGATGCTTTTTTACAATACGATAACGAGTAACAACTATACGAGAACTGCTACCTATATTTTTTAAGAATTACGAGACGTGAAAAAGCAAATAAATATATTTGACGTGAATTAAATAGATTTGTTTGTCAAAAAACGAGGAAATATACAAACGTGTATGAGTAACTATAACAACATATCAATACAATCGAGATAACGCTTTCTAACACTGATTATACAAACTACGTGGAATAAAAGGATATTTTTTGCGGGATGGATATGGGATTCTTTATTTCGTGGTAGGAAAAGCGGGAAAATAGAACGAGCTCACCTTCTTTCCTCTTCGACTTACGAGTACTGCTTCAAAATGCTGCCGATATTTTCATCTGCGTGCCTATCGCCTGACGCAGGTTTTCATCCGTCTCGATGGGACCAAAATGTATGTTTCATAAACTCGCGAAGGACCACCCTTTATACAAGGGAAATAGCGATTGCGGCGACACTACTTTTAATTAATTTATTACAATTAAAATGATAAAAAATACAACAGCAAATTGAGCCCGTTTTACGTGATGTGACAATTATTTTCGCGAATTCCGTTAATTCTTCTCTCGTCTCTATGGAACTGTAAACAAAACGGTCAGTGGTGCGATTCTATAACAACAAAGCAAGAAATGCGTTGTTGCTATCGATAGCGCTCGGCAGATTCCTATTCTATAACCGCACTCGGCAAATTTCGTTAGTCGATAACGCGGGCGATAACGCGGGCCAACTGCTTGATGCTTTGAGAATTTCGCTGTTATTTGAGGTTAAGAAATTTGTTTGCCGGTGATAAGTAATAAGTTTGTTTTTGGTTCTATTTTATTTAGGAGAAACTGCTTATAATACAAAATATATACAATAAAAAATGGAGAAAAGAGTAAAAACAAATCCTCTTCAATGGTCCATGTTTCTGGATTTTGCCGAGAAACACCCAGAGATATTAACTAAAAAATTCAGCTCCATGGGAAGCAAGCAGAAATATAATGATTTGTGGAAAGAAGTGTCATCTCACTTTAACAGTATGGGATTTCAACAGAAATCCGTGGAAAAATGGCAAAAGGTAACTTATTACTCATACCTACATTATTATGATTCAAGTATGAATACAATAGAAAAGTACCAATGGGGGGATCATACAATTTTTTTATGAATTATTGACAGAGTATGGATTCGGTACCTACCTAATAATCAAACAATTCTCATAATTAAAAAAGAAACTCTTAAAAAAAACTTACAAATTTAATATTTTTAAATTTGTAAGTTGACACTTACTCGACACCTAGGTTTTAATTTGTCATTGAATCATTGCAATTATAGAATTAGAGCTTCAAAGTAAAGTCAAAAATACTTTTTTGTCTAAAATACTAGATTACTAGATAAGTACTAGATTTTGTTGACAAAGCAAACTTAAAATTAAAAATAATACATAGATATACAGTAACAGATACTAAAATTACAAAGCGTATTATTGGTTCGTAGGCAATTACTGACTGGAAGTCTAAAGTGAAGGCAAAAGCAGCTGATTTAAATAGAGGATTAACCCAGACTGGAGGAGGTAGTCCAATGCCCCCCCTAAATGACAATGAGCAGAGATTGCTTCAAATTATAGGGTGGACCTCAGTGGAAGGACATAATGTCCCAGAGTTGGGAGTTGTAAGTTTATCTCTTGGAAATGAAGAGTACACGTAAAAATAATAGTACAAGTTCATATAAACTTTTTTCGAAGAGTCGATATTAACGGACATAAAGGGTGTCCAATGTTTTATTTTTATTTTTTCTTCACGACCAATTATAATTATATAGTTCATATAAACTTATGATATTTATGATATTATATGATATTTATAAGAAAATTGTATAGGTATTTTATATGTCATATTGGTAATGATATTTTTTTCAGAATATACATTTACCAGCTGCTATACAAGAAGCAGTGTCAGCTGAAATTGAGGAGGATCCAGCTGCAATTGTAGAGCAACTATTGCCTTTGCCTGTAACATTATCTCCACCACCATTAGCTGCAATCAAAAGAGCAGCTCCTGAGGAAGAGCCATTTAAGGCAGCAAAATTGGAACCAAAGAAAAAGATGAAGAAATCATCAATTAAAATGTCCAAGAAGAAATCTGATATTCAGATATGTCAGGACCAAACCATGGATATTTTAAATAAAATAAATGGAAACCTCTCTAGAATGGCAGATGCACAAGAAAGAATGTTCTAGATTGACAAGAAAGAATCATTCTAGAGAAGTTAAGTTTAAGTTAGGTTAGTTTTGAGTTAATGTTACTGTTTTTTATTTTTATATTTATAAAAATTGTGTTCTTGTTTTTTTTTGTATTTATGTAGATTTTTTTTTAATTTATAGAGTATATATTTTGGTTGTTACTAAGAAAATACATTTGTTTACGAGTCTATGTTTCCTATTTTCTTTTTAAATAAAGTTTCTAAAAATAACTGAAACATAGATTTTTTTTAGGTTTATTTCCATTATTGTGATAATGTTACACATCATTCCAACAAATTAGTATATTGAATTAAATAGTAGGCCAGTTAAAAACTTAAAAAATATTCAAAAAATGTAAACAGAATATTAATATACCTACAGTTTTAACTAAAAGGCATGTATAAATGCTTATTTCTCTAACAAGTTTCTCTAATCATACTTTTATACTGGTGTCTTATGAAGGTTTATTGAAAAGTTAATATTATTATGAAATGTATTCTTTAAAAAGAATACATTTCATAATACTAACAAAACTTTTAAGAGCTACTCATGAGAATGAAGACATAGATAAGCATGAGAAAAATAACAATCATAAAACATTATATCTTACAAAAAACATTACAAATTAGAGTATTAATTATTAAAATATCTATTAATCATTGCATTCCTCACTGCTCTTCCCACATCTAGAGCAGCTGGATCTGGTGGAGGTTCATCAATGTTGATTTGACCATTGGGATCCTCTTCAACATTCTCTTCCAAAGGGATTCTTGCTCTGATACACATGTTGTGAAGAATGCAGCAGGCACTGATAATGCTTGCTGCTTTTTCTGGACTGTACCTTAAGCCCCGTTCTCCTAATATGCAGCGAAATCTTGTTTTGAGTACTCCATTAGTCCTCTCTATACAATTTCTTCCTCTAGCATGACCCTGGTTGTACCTGTCTCCTGGAGTATTTGGTAAAACTCCAAGATTTGGGGTCATCAACCAAGGTTCTTGAGGATACCCTGAGTCCCCAAGCAACCATGTGTTTTGCTCACCATTTAGATAGGACTGCTCCAAAATATTACGTATTGCTGATTGCCTCCAGATATAAGCATCATGGCAACTACCAGGAAATCTTGCATTCACATTAGATATATTCAGATCTTCATCACAAATTAGTTGCACATTTATTGAATGATAACCTTTCCAGTTAATATATGCATGTTCTTCTTGTGTAGGTGCCAAAATGTTTACATGAGTACAGTCAACAGCACCAGCTACTCCTGGGACCCCACAATATTCAAAAAAAATTCTCTTTATTGAATTTCTTCTCTCTGCATTAGGAAATTGAATCCAATTATTACTAAAGTGAAGTACTAGAATCCTGGAAACCTCCTCTACAGCTCTACTAACTATTGGCTGACTTACAGCTAGCAGATACTCCTGGCCAACGCCTCTTTGGTAGTTCCCAGTAGCATAGAATCTTAGTGCTATGAGGATTCTTTGTTGATAATTCACACGAGATGTTCTATATGCTATGTCCATATATTGGCGAAGTTCTTGGAATAGATGGTTTACCAAATCCTTGTTGACACGATAAAGATGAATAAAATGGATATCTGGCAATGAAAATGGGTCGCTTATATCCCGAAGCCTCCTGTGTTCTTCACGAAGCTGCCTTAATTGATTTTCGCGTTCCATCTGCTGAATCATTAAAACTCGAACAGGCAACATATTAAATTAATTGACTGGGATTTAAAGCCAATAATAAATTTCAATTCACTTCAAATATATAGAAGACATAAACAAAAAAGTTAGGTTAGTTTCGTTTCTGATTTTATTGCTCCTCTTTCGCTAAGTATCTATTTTTACGACGTTGCAAATTTTTACAACGTTGACATCAAGCAAACAATCTCGCTATCGCTATGCTTCGTTTTCGCTTGCTGTCGCTATTCAGACGTCTATTATAGAATCGTACCACAGGCCTGCTCACAATTACAAACAGTATTAAAAAATATATAAAATGTATTTTAATAATATCAAGCAAAGTTCCGGTCTATTAACACATTCTATATTAAATAGTCACACAATTAATGAGTTCAATAATTAAGTTAAATTAAATTACTACATAAGGAATCAAAATGCAAACGCTTAAATTACCTGGAAGAGTTAGAAATATTAAAATCAGATAAAAACGATAATAATGTAATGAGACAATCAAGGATTTTTATTATCCCTATAGCAAATATATATCGTTCCAGTGTAGTCAGACGAGTAGTTTCAAAAAACTTTTTAAAAAGGCTTAACAAGCCGAAACTGTAATTAGTGATAGAGTTAGTATTATTCAACTTGAAATATCTAAAAGCGTGTGTTTTATTAATATACTAATTTCACCATAAAAACACGCTATGTAATATAAGATTTAGGGAAAAAACAACGATTAGAAGCTATCTAAATAACCGACAGCAGATCCTTTCTATCCAGGTTATTGAATGTGAGAAAAGGGTGATCAACTAGGTTGTACCTAAGAACTTTATAGTGGGCTCTGTATTATTTTATGTATACATTAATGAGTTACTGAACTTCAAACTTGATGTACACATTTTGACTTATGCTGATGATACAGCTGTTTTCTTTAGATCAACATGTTGGAATAATGAAAGCTAAACTAAAAAAAATCAGTGGAAATAGTATGCATTTTTTGATAACATAATCTCCTTACAGTTAATTTTAAGAACACTTTCTTCTTGCCTTTTACCTGCTATTCGATAGCCTTCCTGAATTCAATCTAGATATAACTTATAATAAACTAGTGACAATAAACTCAACAACAAAAATAACATTTATACGTAGGTCCTAAAAAAATTGTTTATAAGTAATAATATTCTATTATTACTTCAAAAAAAAATACTAAAATGGTGGATGATTAGGACAATAACCGACAGATCAACTTCAAAACAAAGATATAGAAAACTTGATACAATCAAAATTAATATTATATTTTTAATTTAGTTTACTTTGTTCTTTGCTCATTTTTACTTGTTTTTATATTGTACTCTTCACTTTTCATTTTAATATTTTTTAGTTCGTATACACTCACCGGCAAAAAAAAAACGGCCACTAAAAACTAGTCCCAATTTCAAAGTTGGATTTCTCGCAAACCACTCAGTAGATTTTAATGATTTTTTTTAAATTGCAAATTAATTCCTTCTTAACGGATGCTACGTCAGAAATGTTTATTCCGAATTTATTTTGGGCATATACAGGGCAGAACAATAAGACGAAGTTTTTTTTTAATGCTAAATCAAATGTCATTGTAGCCTCATCTTTTGTGAGCATTTTGTTTTTTTTTAATCACGACATTATCTCTGTTTGTATTGGAGATACGCTGCTTTAAAAACGAACGTCTCGGAAAAATGCTTCGCAGGCAAGACCGCGATTCATCCGTGAGAAGGACTTTAGCCCATTGCTCAATATCCCAATTCACATGTAAACCCGCAAACTGAAGACGTAGCTCGACGATGTCTTGGAAGTAGCTGGGGTCCTGTGGCAGGCCTCCTTGCAGACAAGCTGTTTTCTGTTAGTCTTCGTCAGATTGTTCTCTCACTGACTTGAGTTCTACGCACGGCTTGTAGCAGATGTTGATTCTGAAACACTGTAATTAATTAATTCTACGGTTTCGTAAAGTATTCAGGACAATTGCATTTATCTTCTGTTTTCTTTCGGAACCCACTCGCCTCGCCTAGTGAAATTTCCCTTTTCCATATACCAATTCCAGGCATCCTGGACTATTGTTCGAGGTATACCCTGGGTATCGGACACATAACGTTGACTTCGGCCATCCTCAATGAAAGCCACAATACGAGCAACATCCGTCACAGATAATGGCATTTTTTAATTTGACAACCGTTTTTGTCATTTTGCAAATACTCATAAATCCGTTTTCGCCTATGTCACTTTCATTATTTATACCTAAAACTTTCTGCCTGCAAAGCATTTTTCCCAGACGTTCGTTTTAAAGCAGCGTATCTCCAATACAAACAGAGATAATGTCGTCATTAAAAAAATAAAATGCTCACAAAAGATGAGGCTACTATGTCATTTGATTTAGCAATAGCTACTATAGCTACTTCACCCTACAGGGTGTTACAAAGTTTGGGCAAAAAAAAATCGTCACATTGTTGTGCCCTGTATATGCTCAAAATAAATTTGGAATAAAAATTTCTGACGTAGCATCCGTTAAGAAGGAATTAATTAAAAATTTAAAAGAAAATAATCAAAATCTAATGAGTGGTTCGCGATAAATCCAACTGAAATTGAGACTTTTTGAAACATGCCGTCAATAGCCCTTCTGATGACGTGGCTACATATAAAATGCTTCCTTTTTATCTTTAGTTCTTATTAAAAAATTGATACATTTTTATTCTCAAATTAATTCTATGAGAGCTGTTGGTGTGATAAAAGTTTTAGACTAAAATAGCCATATTTTAGTTAAACTCGATACAGATTGTGACATTACATAATTTTTCATGGTAACGTTGCATGGTAACGAAAAATTAAAAAATATCCAGCGGAAAATCAGAAGTTCATTGTAAAAATATATTTAAATAATCTTGTATATTTATGAAAATATTGGAGTGAATATTTCAAATTATGAAATTTCAAAATAAGAAACTTGATATGGAGTTAGTCTGGAACACATCAGATACGGTCTTCCTGTATCTAACGTATAAAGGAAAGCCCAGTTACAAAAAAATACTTGTCTCTACATATATCACTCAATGATCATAGCAATAAAAAATATAAAATAGGAATTACCTTTAAACTAGCATCAATCAAATCAGTTGTTTTCACCATGTTCCGTTCTGTGGCCGAGGAAAGTGCGGTTTTATTGTAACCATTCACTCTTATGTAAAATTCTAAATTAATGTTCTTTTGAATAAGCAATTTTACACATTCAATGAATGTTTCTGAATCATCATCTTCAGCCTCTGCACGTCGAATAAGTAGTATTAATGGATTTGTACCTGTAAATATAAATTATACCGTATCATAATTGCCGAAAATAATTTGCTACATATGAATATGATTTATTTTTATTTTGGTTTAGTTCTAAACAAATTTTTTTGTTATTATACTACAATTAACTACAATTTTATAATGACACATCTGTAACATGTCGGTCCTTTGTTATTCAGTTGCAATACTTTGGTCCTTTGTTATCAAGCAAAACTTTTAACTTCAATTACATTTTTATCTAGGCTATATTCCGTTTCTTATCTTGTATGTGGTTTTCTACTCTGTGCCGTGAAATTTTTAATGTTAGGGAACACGATTTATTAAAAAAATTGTTATTAAATTAACCAGCAGAAATGGCAAAATGCTTTTTTCTGGATTCTTTGCCATTTATACCTCATTCAAACTACTTTTTGTTGCAAAAAAGTCTTGAATTGTCTGACGAGCTTAACAGCCCATTTACAAAAAAAATCAACATTAATCTCCATTGAAAAGATTAATGAAGCCATCAAATAAAAAATATATAACAAGAATATTGAAATTTATAATTAGTTATATTAAACTGTGCTGTATTTTACAAATATTTTTCATGAACGGTTTCCTTTACTTAGTTTAGTAATCTTGCTAACTTGGTTTTACAACGGAATACAACCTTACATAAAATATGTGAATTTTAAATGTACAGGGTGGGTCAAATTCGACACATTTAAAGGGAAACACCCTTTTCTATAGGAAATAGGCGAAAACTAATATCGGTGTCTGGAGCTCAGTTTTTATCAAAAACATGATGGTGAAAACCATCTGTTATCTGTTCGGAGTTACGGGTTGTTCTTCAAAAATGTGCATTTTTAACAAATTCTTCTATTAAAACATTTCGAAAGCACCTTTTTACGTAGAATTTTTACGTAGAAGGTTTAAGTATATTTTTTTAAAATTAATAATTTAAGAGTTATCAATAGAAAACCTTATATATTTTTAATTAACTAAAAATATCTTAAAATTACCTTTCCAAAAATATAGCACACTTGATATTTTGTTATAGTCCCTTCGAAATACAGAATTTTTAAAAGTTCGCCACTTTTAACTAGTATGATTTGGAACCCTTATTGATGATCTGCCCCTAATCGAACTCGAAAACATATTTTCCTAACAAGACGAGGCACTGTATCAGAAAGCCAATTTCGGAAATAATTGAATAGCTAACCAAAATCCCAGCCGTTGGCCGTTGAGGCCACCGGATTTAAGGCACTTACTTAAGGTACTTAAGGCAGAAGAATAAAGGTTTTTATTTTTAATTTGCCCTCATAATCTAGATAAGAATTATAAGTACTTAGCGGTTATGCGAGGGTATCTTTCACCCCCACTGAGTTGATTGATTTCGGCGAGAAATGTTCAAAAACGGCCCCGTCTGACCATAACAGAAGACGGTCGATATGTCGAACACCTGCAGCAAAATCTCATGTCTTGGTTTGTTTGTTGTTGTTATTAGATATAGTCTAAGTGTGTTGATTCTAGTTAAAAATAGTTTAATATATTATAAAATTCTGCATCTCTCATTACAAATATTATTTTCGTTTTAATTGCTGCTCACAGCTAGAATTTTTTTGTATTACGGCCGGTGCCGTTCAAAGTCTACTTATTCAAAGTGAGTGAATTTTTATAAACTCTATATCCTGAAGAGGAATCGAGAAAAATATCAAGTGTGCTATTTTTTGGAAAGGTAATTTTAAATTTTTTCAATGAATTAAAAATATACAGGATGTCCCATATAAAAAATCAATTTCATTTCGATAAATAATATTCAAATTGAGCGAATCTCTGATGGACGATGGATAGGTTAGGTGTGAATATCGTGATTGCTTTTGCATACATTCCGGGTGATTGGCAGGCACCGCCTCCGGAAGTAGAGAAGCTCGCGCGATTCTGCAGCCAACGGCGACTACTTCTGCTATTGGGATGTGACTCCAATACGCACAATGAGGTATGGGGAAGCACTAATACTAACACTAGAGGTGAGTGTTTACTAGAATTCCTCTTAGCATACAATCTTGAAGTTCTCAATATAGGGAACACCCGCACGTTTGTGACAAAAACGCGGGCGGAGGTATTAGATTTAACAATCGGGAGTGCTAGTGTAACTAGTTACCTAAAAGATGGGAGGGTCTCAACGGAACCATCCCTATCAGATCAAAGAATCATCGAGTTCAAATTAGGAGGAATCATACTCCAAACTGAAATTCGAAGGGGAATCCAAGAAAAACCGATTGGGAACTATACAACACCAATCTCGTAGACACAACCTGGACGAAATAGATGCAGGTAGGACTAGGAACCACCTGTATCTAGAATGGTACGCAAGGGAAGTCAGTAGTGCAATATTGGATGCATATGAATCTAGTTGCCCCACAAGTAAGGGCATACAAAAAAGTAACAACAAGCCCTGGTGGAACAAGAAGCTGGCGAATCTTGGGTCGGCGGTCCGACGACTCTTCAACAGAGCCAAACCCAGCAGCGAATGGCAGCTCTACACCGAGAAATTAACTGAGTATAATAAGGAGATTAGAAGGGCAAAACGGTCTGACTTCAGATCCTTTTGCAAAAACATCACTTTAACTACTTATGCAGCTAGACTACACAAAGCTATGGCCAAGAGTAGGCCATAGCTTAGGGCCCATCCTTAACATGGAACTTAAGAAACCTGACGGAAGCTACACGGAATGAGATGTAGAGAGAGCTAACTTCCTACTTCATACACACTTTCCAGGTAGCATATCTATGGATACGCAAGTAGCTCCGACAGAACCCCACAATCCCCGCAGGGAAGACTGGGAGATGGCCAAGCTAGTAATAACAGAACAAAAACTGAAATCGGCTATTGACACCTTTCAGCCTTAAAAAAAAACAGGAATAGATGAGGTTTTTCCTGCCCTTCTAAAGAAGGGTCAGGAAATAGCTATTATTAAACATAGCTCCATTAACATTAGATTAGATTAATTAGCTATTATTAAACATAGCTCTATTAACAATAGACATCAGGAGTATACCAGTATATGCCAGGGATATATCTACAATATTCCTCAATGGGTATATACTCTAGACCGTCTGGGTATATACCAGGTATATAGTATATTGTATATACCAACACGTTGGGTATTTACCCATCGCCTATCACTGCTTATTTATATTAGTAGCGAGACATTTTTGAATAATAGCGATTAACTAACTACGAGTATCATTATACCCGTATAATTACTCAAACTTTATACTAAAATACGATTATATCTTCTGTCTACTTAATTAGATTAGTTATTTTAATATAGGGTAGAAATAATGTTAAAAGTAATCCGCGTAGGTTGATAGAAATCTCAGTAATTACGGATTATAGATCAAGAAAGATCTCCTCAAAGAACTAGGTAATTACAGCTACAGTTTTCAAATCAAAGACAGTTTTATAAATAATTTCTAGATGACTTACTTAGTCATAAACTGTGCTTTCAAATTAACAGGACCGATTCAAACTGCAGACGTCTTTAAGTTGTTTTTTATTATTTTGTAACTAGTTTATCGCCTTAGAGTCGATTTAGGTTGAAGATAAAAAAGCAATTTTTAAAGGATTAAAATATTAACTTCGTTCTCAAAAGGGGTCCTGCCTTTGTCGTTTTTCTGTAACTATCATAAAAAGTAAAGTGTTCTGGGGGACATTTCTAAATTAGGACATTTAGAGAACAAAAAGAAAAAAAGGTTTGCTTAAAGGTAGTATAATATTTGAATTATAACCTGTTCATACTGTTCATAACTTGCCTGCGGACTGTAGATCAGTTGCGTATCGTATAAACTTATATCCTAAAATGCTTCGTTTCGGAGATACAGGGTGTAGAAGTTTCATTTTTATTTCAATTTTTTCCTAATAATTTCTGAACTGAATTTGGTATTTGGATGAAAATTCTGGTGGTTTTTTAACATGAGAAATCTGATTTCGATGTCAATATGACTCCTACTTGTAGGGAGCGCCACCTACGGACGACATCCACTCCGAGCATACAGAGGAATTGGGCGCAGGTCACATCAGATACCGCGCAAGGCGTTCAGGATGGCCCCAAAAGAAGAAGAGGAAGGTCTCGTCTTTACCTTGCAATCTCTGGGAGGCCAAGCAAGTACAGAGGCGACTCGACACCGGACATATGGCCCCCCTAAAAACTACGGGAGGGGGAACAAAACAGAAGGTGGGCCGGAGAGAGAACATACATCCACAACCCGCATCAAACCTGGAGAATGCTCGACTGCACCAATCGGGTAGGACAAAAGGTGCGTCTCACGACGGAGAAGAGTGGCAGCAGGCTGGCCGTGGGAGGAAGAAGAAGCCCCCTGTGAAACCCCGCAGGAAACCACTACCGCCAAATGCATTAGTGGTCCATAAGGCGCAAGAAAAACAAGCTACTACAACAGGTGAAGTCAGACCCCGGCTTGAAAGAAATCAGGGAGAAAGTTGACAGAATCAGGCGAACGGCAAATGGCAACCTGCTCATCGTATTTGCGAAAGCGAAGGACGAGGAGATGGAGACCTATCTAGCGTCTATTAGGGAGACACTCAAAGATAAGGCGACAGTAGAGATGAGAATCCCGTAGTCGGAAATAGAAATCAGAGACCTGGACGAGTGGACAAACAAAGAAGAGGTAGTGAAACTTCTAAAAGACCACATTCCAGACCTGAACGGCCTCACTACCGATGCGGTGAAATCCCTGAGGGAAAGCTCGGCCTCGATGCAGACCGCGGTGGTCTGCCTTCCTGCCATCTATGCTAGAAAAGCGGCGATGTTGTGGAAGATGAAAGTTGTTGATGAAAGTATTCGGGAGAAAATATCACCCAACAGGTGCTACAAGTGCTGACACTTCGGGCACAAAGCTCTCTACTGCAGGAAGGGAGTGGATCGCAGCAAAACCTGCTTTAGATGCGGACAAGATGGCCACAAGGCCCCAACGTGCAAGAAAACTCCTAGCTGCATTCTATGCAGAGAGAAGGATCCTAACTGTAGTCAACAGCTGGGGGATGGAAATGTCCCATCTTCCAGAATGCTAGAAGAGCTGTCCAGAGCACGGAAAATGAGAGTTCTACAACTTAATCTGAACCACTGCAGGGCAGCCCAAGACCTGCTGACACAACGAGTGCGAGAAGTGCAAGCCGACGTAGCCATGCTTTGTGAGCAATACTACGACCTAGAAACCCAACCGTGGGTCTCAGACAGTACAAAAAAGGCAGCCATATGGGCATGCGGTAGACTGCCCTTCGAGCAGCTACCAACTAACCCTACTTCATGGTTCGTTAGGGCCAAGATGGGGGGAGTGTACTTGTATAGCTGCTATGCTCCGCCGAGTGCTCCAATCGAAGTATTCGAGACCTTTCTGGACACTCTCGTGGAAGACGTGAGGAGGAGACATGACCCAGTCGTAATCGCTGGTGACTTTAACGCCTGGTCCATTGAATGGGGCAGCCGTGAGACGGACAGAAGAGGTAAAGCCATTCAAGAGGCTTTCTCATCATTAAACCTCATTCTTATGAATGAGGGAAATACGAGTACCTACCGCAAAGGCGCCGCGAGCTCCATCATCGACCTAACATTCATTAGCAGTGTCCTCTCAAAAGGAGGCTGTGAATGGAGAGTCGATGAGGAGTTTACAAATAGCGACCATCAGGCTATAATCTGGGAAATCAACACCCATCCCAGCAGCGGTCGGCGCCAGGGGATCACAAGGAGGGAGCCATCAGGCTGGAATGGCAAACGTTTGGATGCGGAGACCTTACAATTGATAATGAGGGCCTCACCAGTACCCCGAACAACAACTGCAGAGGGGATCACGGAAGAAGTAGCAGCCATTTTGGAGTCAGCTTGCGACGCGTCGATGCCGAGGAGTGGACAGAACAACGGCCGGCCACCAGTTCATTGGTGGAACGCGACCATCGCCCAGCACCGGCGAGAGTGCCTCAAGGCAAGAAGGCAACACCAGCGTGCCCGAAAGCGTGACAGGGCCACAACAGAGGAGCTCAGACAGATTTATGAAGAGAAAAGGCGTCTCCTGCGAAACGCCATAAGCTCGAGTAAGCGAGAATGCTGGAAGGAACTCTGTGCGGAAGTGGACCAGGACCCGTGGGGCAGACCGTATAAAACGGTCATGCATAGGATTAAAAGCCTACCCTCAACAACACCAACTTGCCCCGACATGCTGCACAGAATAGTGGTACACCTATTCCCGGAAAAACCAGAACTCCACGAATTCCACCCAGAGGATGGAGAAGTGGATATCCCCGGAGTGACCATAGAAGAGCTCACGAAGGCCTGTACTAGGTTGCAGAATGGCAAGGCACCAGGACCAAGCGGCATACCCAACATCGCACTCAAAAGTGCAATTGCCGCGAGACCGGACATGTTTATAAGCATGTACGACGCCTGCCTGCAGCAAGGCGTATTTCCGACCCGATGGAAGCAACAACGACTGGTTCTTCTTCCAAAAGGGAAGAAACCACCGGACGACCCAGCCTCTTTTCGTCCACTTTGCATGCTGGATTCAGAGGGGAAAAACTTGGAGCGGATAGTGGCCGACAGATTGGAGCAATACATCGATCCTCAATTTTCTGAATTCCAATTCGGATTCAGGAAGGGGAGATCGACCATCGACGCACTGGAACTCGTCACGAACATCGCAAAGGAAGCCATCTCAGGAAAGAGATGGAAAGGCGGTTCCAAAAAGTACTGCTTCATCGTCACCTTGGACATCAAGAACGCGTTCAACTCAGCCCGCTGGGATCGCATTTTGGAGGCTCTCGAGCACATGGGTATACCCTACTACCTACGAAGGATGGTCAGATCATATTTCAGCGATCGACTTCTGCTTTACGAGACGGAGCAGGGAGCAGCGGTGCATGGGGTCACGGGAGGGGTACCTCAGGGCTCTGTCCTGGGGCCACTCTTGTGGATTGTTATGTACGACGGTCTGCTCCACCTTGAATTACCGGCCAACACAACACTCGTGGCTTTTGCGGACGACGTGGCGGTTGTCCTTGTGGCGAAATACTTGGAGGAGCTGGAAGCTGCATTCTCCATCACCATCAGGAGGATAAGACAGTGGATGCAATCGGCAGACCTGTCGCTGACGGAGCATAAAACTGAAGCACTCCTAGTGAGTAGCCGGAAGAAAATGGAGACCATCACCCTCAGAGTAGGCGACCATGATATCCAGTCGCAACGTCGCAACCCCATATTCGGTACCTTGGAGTGGTCTTGGATGAGAGACTCAACTACAAGGAGCATATCTCCAGCGTCAGCAAGAAGGCGGGAGCAGTTCAGGGCGCACTCTCACGGATAACGCCCAATATCGGAGGCCCCAGGCAAACCCGGAGACGATTACTGCAACAGTAGTTACCTCCCTCCTGCTATACGGAGCACCGGTGTGGTCAGAATCGCTGGAACTAAAAACATATCGCAGGACAATGACATCAGTCCACCGACTCTCAGCGATCAGAGCGGCGTCAGCATACCGGACGGTATCACAGGATGCAGTGAGTGTAGTGGCATCATGCCTGCCTGTCGACATCTTGGAGGGAGAACGCCAGCGACAACACCGCAAGAAGAAAGCCGAGCAGCGACATGTCTACTGTGAAGAAGAAAGGCCTGAAAGTCATCGTCTCTAGCAAGTGAGATGGGACCGCTCGACGAAAGGTCGGTGGACACATCGACTAATCCCGGATGTTACCAAATGGTTCACCCGTGTGCATGGGGAGGTTGGATTCTACATCACCCAACTCTTGACTGGGCATGGATGCTTTCGAGCATACTTGCACAGATTCAAGAGAAGTGACTACCCGAACTGTCACCATTCCCGCGTGGTGACCGAAGATGCGGAGCACGTGTTTCTTCCGATGCCCTCTATACGAGGAGATATGGACGGAACTCGAGAGAAATCTAGGCTTATCCATCAGCCCAGAAAATATAGTGGACCGCATGCTGAAGAGTCAGTCGGCATGGAACAAGGTAGCTGAGTATGCTGAGACCATACTCAAGGATCTTCGCACCACCTACGAAGAATAGACAGCAGTAACCCCAAATAAGAACGCCCCCGGCGAAGTAGTATTTACAAAGAGTGCCGCCGGGGAAAGAACGTTCCTGGAGAGAGGACAGAGGTGTAGGTTAGGTTTTAGTGAGGTAAAAATCCCACAAAACTCGTCTGGCACATAGGAGGTTTTACCAGGCGAGTACCTGTTGCAGGTTTCCCCCTTCACCTCTTAAATCAAAAAAAAAAAAGTTATGCCTATGCGACAATGATTAGAATGGTCATTGACGGAAACAGTACTGGGAAATTTTTCAGGTCAGGGGCTTGGAACATCCACAAAAAGAAAATTCCACTTCTCCAACTCCCAGTGGATGACATACCAAGAATTTACAACTTTGAGAAAAACCTCTCAGTAGTATTGAGTAATAAAAAGGATTGGAGCTTCGAAAACCAAAGCAGGGACAGGGAAAGGAGTATTTGGACCGATAACTAAATACTCCGAACCAATGGGCACCTACCCCAGTATCCTTTAGGCAGAAATTTACGCTATCGAAAGATGCGTACAATTTATTTTAGATAGGAACTATCAAAAACAGGAAATAAATAGTAACCATCAATTCGAAGTTGGTCAAAGAATGCCTAGAAGCTCAACAAATTAGGCAAAGAAAATAAAGTCCTCCTACTCTGGATGGCTGCTCACAATGGAATAGAAGGCAATGAAAAAGCAAATGATCTGGCTAGGAAAGGAACAAACACTCCACTAACTGGACCAGAACCGATCGGTTTTCCAAGCGGGAACCAACTGAAAGAGGAACTGAAGAATCTGGAAGACTCCATCCGTAACTTGGAATGGGTATCCTCCAACGGTCTAAGACACTCGAAAAAGTTCCTCAGAACTTACGACCGAGAAAAATCAAAGGTTTATCTTGATTTAAGTTAAAACAATCTTCAGATTATCACGGGTTTTTTAACAGGATACTGTCTCCTCAACGAACACCTCAGTAGGCTGAAGCTGAGAAACAACGGCAAATTCAGATTCTGTGGGGAAAATGGGGAAACACCAGAACACCTTAGCACTGAGTGCGCCGAGACAACGACCATTTGTGCCATGAACTTTAGTACTGCTGATGTCGAGGATGGAGAGCTGGCCTCTGTGGAGCCGTCTCAGATACTGGTTTTTGTTAAGGCTCTGAGACTGTATGATGAGTTATAACTCGTTATAATTCAAGAAAGGGGAACACACAATAGATCTGTAAGATCGCGGTGATTAACTCCCCTCCTAAACATTCTACATTCTACATTCTGAAAGAGCTGGAAGTAAATGTACGTTATACAATTTTTTTCGAAAACTTTTTTTTCTCACATCAGAAAATTCACAATATCGCTAACTTTTTTCGATTAGTTTATGTGCGATATTGCGCTGAATGATTGTAAAGGATCTCGGAACATATATATCGACCGCCTTGCATCGAGATTGCAATCTGGACCGCTGCTTAGTATCCCGAGATTGCAAACGCCACCCATATCCAGACAGTCATCCCTAATGTTCCCCACAGCCAACACAAGATAACAAGACACCCTCAATATGGGACTTCCTATCCCTATAGCGAGGTTTGTGCCTTGACATAGATGAAATGTTCTCAGGGCTGTTTGGTCAAATTATGCCACTTTGATAAATGTATCTGTTTTCTTCTAGTAGAATCGAGAAAATTATTTTCGACTTGTAGGCGCCGTTTTGGGCTGCTGTTAAAAAATATACCTCTGGTGGATACAGGAGGAAATATATATCAGAGAAACTAAATGAAAGCCTCGCACTGAGTTTCTGTATATCTCTCATTTTAATTTTGCGTCCAAAATTATGCCTAGTTATTTTTCAATATTAGCGTAGGGGTAGCAAAATCGATGTAAATGGAAGATAAATTCTCACTACAAATTTTCGATATAAGGTATTATATGAGAGCTAATTTGTGCATATTATTCTCATTTCCTTTCAGTGGTTGTATCTTAAATAGGGTGGGCTGAAAAAGCGTTTTTTTCAAAAATTTTGGATATTTGTTTTGGAACAGTGCGGAAAAGTTGCCTTTTGTTATTCCAATAATTTGAGATAATTGAGGTTTCTTATTTGTTCTTCCAAATTTTTAGACTAATAATTTGAAAGGTACAAATTATAACGTACATAATACACCTTTTTCCATAAAAAAAAATGAATTTTTATTTTCTCTTAAAGTTTCCGGTCCGGTAGGGGGCAGAAGACGTAATGTAATAAAAAAAGTGAAAATAAGTATTTTTGTTGGAATCAAGTAAGAAAAATTTTGCGCTCTATTCCAAATCAAAATTTCATGAATAAATTTTTCAAAATTTTGGAAATTTTTGAGTTCTTGTAGGGGGTAGAAGACGCACTACTATTGAAAAACTGGTAATTAACATTTTTATTAGAATAACCGACGCAACTTTTCCGCACTATTCCAAAGCAAATTTTCAAAATTTAAATTTTTGGCCCACCCTAATCTTTAATCGTTTATCCACAAGACGCAATGTAGCCATCTCCATATGTTGAAATCGTCACCCATTCCGACTTGGACACACAACTTTTACACACAAATCACTCCTATAGAGCAGATATAAAACGGGTCACTAAAGCACTAGCCTGAAAAATATTAGATTTAACTATTTCACAGGGTATTATACTGAAAAATATATATACTTTGTCAATATTTTTAAAATATAAATACTATTTAGAAAAAAATCACTTCGCTATACATAATAAGGGTCGATATTGATAAGTTGTGAGACAAACGAGATACAACGGATACATGAAATTGAAACATCTTCAATATACGTAGACCTGTAGATTTGAAATTAAAGGGGCTATAACAATTTTGAATGCGGCTCTTATCTTTTCACATTTTTTATGTGAAATTATATGAAATGAAAAAGTTTTTGAAACCCCCAAGGTTCTATCTTTACTAGTGAGAAAAAAACCTCCAATGCATTAAAAAAGTGACTAGTGTCACTTAGTTAAATCAAAATTAACACATTAATATAATATTAAAATAATATAATAAATAAATTAAATATTAGTACATGTTTTCTTACTTTCGTCTATTATGAGTATCAACTGACAAAATGTTTATTAATTTTTTGATTAGGTTAAATAATAAGTTAAATAATATAGGGTGATATACGGCGATTGTAAGTTAGACGTTTCTGGAGAACCGGTAATAGGATTTTTTGAAAATTTCATCATTTGATGATGATTTTTTTCATCTATCTAATTATTTTGAGAGTTTTTTTTGGGGGGAGGGGGGGGGGAGAGGAAAAACCTTTTAAAGATATCTATCGGATGTTCATGACAGATAGTGTGGGATTTCCACCCACTAAAAAACTTCATCCTTTTCTTCACTACATGTTGGAACTACCGGTAAGTATTACTTCAGCATGCAGCTCTGTCTTCTATTTAATCCTTCTGTCTTCTCTTTAGGTCTGCGTGTTTTATTTCTAATATCTTTTTTGCCATATCGGATACAGAATTCCATACAACTCTTGATTTTAACATTTGTTCTATTATATTGTTCGGGTCTAATTTCAGTCCCACTTCGTACTCGCTCTTTTGGTTTCTTGTAACACACTCAATATAGCGTCTGTTGTCGAAGATCCTTTTATAAACCCATACTGGGCTTAGCTAGTCCCCCTTTTTGGTTTAGCTCCTCATTTATGCGATCTTTTAATAAATGCTCTAATAGTTTCCCCATGCGGTCAAGTAGGCAAAGCAGTCTAAAACTCGGAGCTTGCTGTTCTGATTTACTCGGCTTCTCTAAGAGTACTAGTCTGGCTCTTTTCCAAACACTAGGAAACTCCCCGATAAGCAATTGTAGGTTCATTAACAATAAGCAATCGTCTGGGAACTTTTCTGCTATATACCGTATCAACTCCGGTGGTATCTGATCAGGCCCATGTGCTTTTTTGGTTTTGATTCTCATGGCCGCATTCTTGAGTTCTTCTTTACTAAACATTGGTATGTCTTGTTGTTGGATAGATATGTTTTCCCAGTTTGGTTTCTCTGATTTTGGAAATAATTTCTGGGCTTCCTCTATTCTGATTTTTTCAGAGAGATGCATAGGTGGTCTTAGTTTGAATGAATTTACTACTATTTTATAACCAATTCCCCATATATCGTTTTCAACTTCTTCCAGCACATTTCTTCGCCTTCTCTATAGCCTTTTTAAGTTCAGATCTTTCTTCTTTATACTGATCTCTAGCATAATTCTTTTCCTCCTCCGTCACATGTAGCTTATTTTTACGTGTAAAATGTCTCCTCTTTAATTGGCGTTCCTTTCTAATATTCGCGATTTCCGCTGACCACCAGTATACGGGTTTACTTTTATCATTCCTTATCCTAATTGTTTCGAAAGTTTTATCACAGGCTGTTCTGATAAGATTCATAAAAGTGTAAGGTGAAATATTTGTGTCTTGTCTGGTAATATATTGTTTTAACTTTTCCGCGAATATTTCCATTTTTTCGTCTTGTACTTTCCATCCGCCATGAATGCTGGTACATTTATTTGTGTGAGCCATGGAATAACCATTATTACTTTTGACATCCGGAATATTAAGGATGATATAATTGTGATCGGAGAGACTTTCTTCATCCGATGTTACCCAGCTTATATTTCGTGTTGCTAATATACTACTTGCAAAAGTGATATCGATATAAGACTCTGTCATGCCTCTCCTAAAAGTAGGAGTTTCTCCTTCATTCAAAACTATTAGATCTAGTTCGGCGGACCATTCTGACAAAATATCCCCTCGGTTGTCGTTCACTGGTAATCCCCACATTATAGATTTTGAATTAAAATCACCTCCCTCTAGGCATGGTTTATTATGGGATACTATACTCTGTTTAAGTTTACACAGGAATTGGTTAAAAATCTCCATATTTACATTTGGAGAGATATAGCAACTATAGAAAATCATCTCTGGAAATTCTACTATTTTGAGAGTTACCGTATGATGTGAAAAGTGGTAGCATCTTTGTTATTTTAAATAGAACATCCGGTATATTATTAAATTTTTGGAAGCTATTTTTATATCTCATATTTTTTTCTGATATACTAACCTATACTTGTCTTTAATAGTTTTCAAGATAATAATAAAACATATCTAAAATTGACAAAAACGTGATTTTGAATAAGCATAAATTGAACATTTATAAGGTTGAAATATGGGTTAGAAGTTAACGAAAGTCGATATATTCGATATGTCTAAATCAACCGATTGGATATTAAACAGGAAGACCAAAAAATATTTATTTTTGCTTGTTATGAAGATCAATCAAATTAGAGGGTTCACTTGGAAAAAAGTGTTGGAAAGTTAATTGTAGTCTTGATTTATTCAGTTGACGTGAGAGATAAATATCCTAGTTTTGCACGGTTGCTCGACCGCCGCTCGACTCAGGAGGACTAAAAGATGGTAAAATTCTTGGACTTTTTTCAGATTTTCGCCTATAGTTCCAAAACGTTGCATCCTAGCTAATATTTCACTATTACAAAAATTCAAGACCATTAAATTTTGCGTATGAGTATGAATACAATCTGTTATGAATTCAATAGAAATGTTGAAGGAGGATTTAGACCGATTGAAAACCGAACCATCAACCAACCAAAACGCACTGTTAATCAACGGCGTCGCAGAAGCAGAGGACGGAGCAAGTGACCTCTATACAACTGTCACCGATTTGATAAATTCAAAAATGGACATCGAAATTAATAAGTTTAACATAAATATTATTTACCGTATGGGAGCAAAAAATGGAACAACAACAAAAAAACCCAGATCTATAGTAGTATCGTTTTGTCAGCGCTGGCTGCGGGATCAAATCATTATAGTAAGAAACGTTTGAAGGGATCCAGGCTTGTTATTACAGAATTTTGTCGGGCAAAAGCATGAGAATTTATAAAGAAGCCAGAATGCATTTCAAAAACTTGTGTTGGACAGCAAATGGTAAAATTATAGTGCATAGTGATGGTGCAAAAGTGGTGATTGGTTCATCCGAGCAATTGACTGAGTTGATTGTATGAAAAACAGTATACAATGATGCGGTCTGAATTTGTTCAGAAGGTATGTATTTATTTTTATGTTTATATTTATGAATAATCTGGTCGTACAGGGACGTATTATTAATCAAATTATTAATGTTTTGACGATACAGTACTTATTTTTAAATGTACATTAACTTAGTTTGGTTTATGTTTAGAGATACATATTTTTTCTTGTAATCTACATATAATAATGATGGGTCCACTCTTATCTCTTTTTTTTTGTTTTTTTTTATATAGAATTTGTTATTATTGGTGTTATTGTTTTATCAAAAAAATCAATATCTTATTTTCAGTTTTATTTATGATATGGTTATAATAATCTTTTTATAATTATAAATTTTGGATCGGCTAGAGTGTTAATTGAATAATGCTTTTTCCCAAAAGCATTTTTTTGTTTGATAGTTTTTGGTTTTGTAATTTGAAGGGTATGAGCGGATATAAAAGGGGAGGCATTTTATTTTGGATGGTTTATTTGTCTGGGTATGGCTAGCATCATGGATTCGGGCGGTCAGCAGAGCAATAGAACGAGTAAAAAATTTTGTATAGGACATTTAAATGTTCGTACCCTAAATACCGGTTTTGACGAATTTGTTCACTATCTAAATAATTACCGATTGGATGTTTTGGGTCTATCTGAAACTTGGTTGTCATCTAACTATGGAAATGACGCTTTCAGTGTTACTGGATATTCTTTTGTTAGAAAAGATAGACATGGTCGAGGAGGAGGTGTGGCAGTATATATAAAAAAAAACATTTATCATACGAAATTCCTCATTTGGATATTGCTACTAATTTGTGTGAATTTATAGCCGTCCAGTTAACCATAAAGCAAAGAATATTTTACTTTTTTATTTATATAGGCCTCCTTCGTCAAATATTGAAGATTTTATTAACTTTCTGGAAAACTTGTTGAGTAATACTGTACCATTTTATGACAATGTGGGTGATTTTAATATTAATTTTTTAAAACAATCTCCTGTAACATTGAAGGTATCTAAAATTTTAGAATCTTTTAATCTTGTACAGATTATCAACGAACCAACTCGTTTTTCGGATGGTGCCTGCAGTCTAATTGATGTAATGATCACAAATAATAATTTTAATTATGATTTCAGCACTTCCGTCCCTGTATCTGAGTCAGTTTCTGATCATTGTTTGATATATGTTATATTTACTCTACAAATATCCCATAGCTCTACGAAATATATTGAATATAGAGATTATAATCATATTAACCAGGAAAATTTAAAAAAAAAATGCAATTATGTTACCTTGGGAAAATATTTGTTATATAGCGGATATTAATATTAAAATAAAAACTCTATACAGGATGCAACAAATTCGAGGTACGAGCATTGGTAACCATTATAGATACTGTAATATATACATATTATTACATCATGTTTGCAGGTACATAGAATTAAAAAAATGTTGATTTTATCCTAGTTCTGCAATATATAAAATATTATTTAGATATTAAGACGCAGTTTCATTGTAGAGTTTATACTGGCTATTTTAAACATTATTAAAATATAGTATTATTAAAATATATATAAAGTTTGATTTCCACTCAACCACCGAGTATTTCACATTGGCGACGAGGATGCGATAATAATCAGTGTTAGTCTCCATTCCTGGAAAGAAGAAAAACATAGTTTGAAGAAAGATTTAAAAAAAAATGGGGGAAGCTGAGAATCCATCATATTATGGAAAAATGAGAGAATTCAGTGCTCAAAATAGTGACTGGAGGATTTATAAAAGGCGTCTGGAAAATTATTTCACCGTAAATGGCATAACTGACAACGAGAAGAGGAAGGCATTGTTGCTTAATGCTCTGGATGAGGAAGCATATAAACTTATTTATAATTTGGCTTTACCAAGATTACCAGAAGATAAGACCTACAATGAACTCACCGAACTGTTCAATACACATTTTAAAGTGGCTGAGTCAGTATTCGTAGCAAGGTCAAAGTTTTTTACTTCGTTCAAAGATACTCACGAAAATGCGACTGAATGGGCAGCAAGAGTACGAAGTATGGCAATTAATTGTAGTTTTCCAAACAGTTTTTGACATGATGTTACATGATCGATTTATCATTGGATTTGATAAAGGACAAGTGCAGTCAAAATTGTTTAAATTGGAAGTAAAGTAAGTAGGAAGGAAAGTAAGGAATGTAAGTAAGGAAAAGTAGTGCAAGTTGCTGTAACTGAGCTAGCAGCTGAGGAAATTCCAAGGAAATTCAGCGAATTTATAATTAAAAAGGAGCCATCAGTGCTACATACCCGAAGTCATCGTGCTAAAGAGAGTGCGGGAAGTTCAAAAAAATCCGAGAAAAGTGAAAAGTGTTCGTGTTGTGGTCGAAAAAATCATATTACGCAAAATTGTCGTTTTCGAAATTATACCTGCAATATATGCAATCAGAAGGGACATCTACTGTGTGTTCGAAGAAAGAAAATGCAGCTAGTGGTAGAAGAAATCACAAGAAAAGACTTACACAAAAATTTATTGAAACTGAAGAATTTTTTTCCGATAATGATAATGAGGTAATCAAAAATCCATTTAGTGTTGACGTGTTTATAAACGGAAATACTTATACTTTTCAGTTAGATACTGGAGCTAGTATTTCGGCAATTTCCGAAAAGTTTTGGATGCAAAATTTTTCACAGCATAAATTAGTTCACCTAAATAAATGTTTAAATGTTTATACAGGAGAAAAAATGTTAGCTCTAGGATTCTGTAAATTAAAAATATTTTTCAATAATATTTCTAAACTAATAGATATATATGTTATTAAAAATGGGGATGCACCTATTTTAGGTAGAGATTTTATGTCGTCATATCACTTAAACATTTCACAAATTAATTTCTGCAGTGATTTACAAATTGAAAATTGCATTAAGAAGTATAATAAACTTTTTTCGCCGGGTATAGGTACTTTTAACAGAGGGACGTGAAACTTAAATTAAAAAATGAATCAGTTGTACCAAAATTTGTTAGAGCTCGACCGATTCCGTATGGTATTAGGGAAAGGGTAGAGTTAGAATTACGTAACTTAGAAAATTTTGGAATTATTAAACCTGTTGATTTTTCTTCTTGGGCTACACCTATAGTTCCTGTCCTTAAGAAATCAGGTGAAGTAAGGATTTGCGGCGATTTTAAAATTACTTTAAATCCAGTTTTAGAAATCGACCCGTTTCCATTGCCTAGAATAGAAGATTTATTTTCGGTACATATTATTAGTACCTTTATTACAAGGTGGTATAATTTTTTCAAAAATTGATCTTTCGCAAGCTTACGCTCAAATTTGTTTAGATGAAAATTCAAAAGAATTAGTAACTATATCAACTCATAAAGGTTTATTTCAGTATCAAAGACTACCTTATGGTATTGCTTGTGGGCCATCTAAATTTCAAAAAATTATGGAATCCTTGACACAGGATATGGAAGGATGTGTTTGTTTTTTAGATGACATTTTGGTATGCGGTAGAAATCCAGCTGAACATTTGAATAGAATGGATAAATTATTATCTCGATTACAAGATGTAGGTTTAAAGATTAAGCCAGAAAAATGCAATTTTTTTCAGGATAGGGTATGTTATTCAGGTTATATAATTGACAAAGAAGGTCTTCATACAACAACGGAAAAAATTAATGCGATTAAAAAGGCACCTGCGCCGAATAATGCTGAAAAGAGCTGCAATCGGTTTTGGGTATGATTAATTACTATGGAAAATTTGTTCCTAATTTAGCAACGTTACTTAATCCCTTATATAAACTTTTAGAAAAAAAAATGTAAGATGGTTTTGGAATGAAGCTTGTCAAGAAGCTTTTGAGAAGGTTAAAGACATTTTAACGTCCGCTAAAGTTTTGATTCATTACAATTCCATGTACCTACAAACATGATGTAATAATATGTATATATTACAGATACGAACATGGTTAAATTGGGGCAAAGTTGCGCTTTAGGATGTTTACCAAGATTCCGTCATAAAATTTTTAAAAATTTCAAGGATTGCTGAGTTTTTTGGAAAAAACGGAATTTTTTGAAAACTAATTTTTATTTCTTCCTGACTTTACTTTTTAGGAAATCAAAGAGCAAATTGCACATTCTCATTGTCACTTTATTAGGGCTATCTGATAGTATTTTTAGATTTTCAAATTAGCTGATAATTTGTGAGATACAGTGGCCAACTTAATCTTGGAATTTGTTTAAATACGGACTTGCATTTTTTATTTCAGATTTTGAAGGAACTCGGTCTCCTGAGTACAATGATATGCCACACTTAATATTTTTATTGTTTCGGACATTTGAACATAATTTATTTATAATAATTTCAAGTCCGGCTCTGATTTTTTTAAAGATTTAATCTATTCATCGTTACAATATTGATAAGCTTTCAAACTTAACAATGACGTGGAGTAAAACACTGAATACGGAAAATCAAATGCAATAACTAAAGGGGCATTACTTGGCGTCATTTGTAAAAGTGAAATCAATACATTTTAACATTTACAATAAAGAGTACAAAATACATTCGGAACTATCACAAGAAGTTATGTTCAAAGAGCTATAAATAATCAACAAAAAATAGATTGTCCATTAGGAAGAGTAGTAACCCTTTCGAACATGTAGAGCATTAGAAACTAGTTTATAGAAGTTGATTTATTTATAACAACTACGATTAATATTATGAATATTATTAGATACACATTATATTATTACGATTAATTTTATTAATTAATTAGATATACATTAGTACACTGAGATTCCAAATTCACAATAATAAAGTTAAAAATAATATCTCTAAATTGCTGACCTGGATATTATTTATTTGAATCTTTGAAATGGCTTGATTTTTCTTATTCAATGTTAATTAGCGCTGATCAATATTGTTGCCAAGAATATAATCAGATTAAATAATTTAAAAAACCAAAGTCGTACTTGAAATTATTTTAAATAATAATTAACTAGTTTTGTTCTTGTTAAGGTACCCAAAACAAAAAAAAAATATCGAGTGTGGCATATCATTATACCCAGGAGAACGAGTACTTTCAAAACCTGAAATAAAAAATGCAGGTCCGTATTAAAATAAATAAGTTGGCCTCTGTATCTCACAAATTATCAGCTAATTTGAAAATCTAAAAGTACTATCAGGTAGCCCTAATAAAGTGGCTATGAGAATGTGTAACTAGTTTTGTTGTTGTTAAGGTACCCAAAACAAAAAAAAATATCGAGTGTGGCATATCATTATACCCAGGAGAACGAGTACTTTCAAAACCTGAAATAAAAAATGCAGGTCCGTATTAAAATAAATAAGTTGGCCTCTGTATCTCACAAATTATCAGCTAATTTGAAAATCTAAAAGTACTATCAGATAGCCCTAATAAAGTGGCTATGAGAATGTGTAATTAGTTTTTTGGTTTTCTAAAAAGTAACGACAGGAAAAAATAAAATTGATTTTCCAAAAAATCCGTTTTTTCCAAAAAACTCAGTAATCCTTGAAATTTTTAAAACTTTTGATGGCATCTTGGTAAACATCTGAAAGCGCAACTTTGCCCCAATTTAACCATCTTTGTATCTATTACGGTTTCCAAGATACCAATGCTCGTACTTCGAATTTGTAGCACCCGGTATAATTACATTTTTTGTCTCCTCAATAAACATGCACCGTTGCAAAAGAAGAAAATTTAAAAAAGGCATCCATTTTTCTCAAAGAGACCTGGTTCAAATTAAAAAAGGTAGAAAGAAGACTCAAAGTCTCGGTCTCAACGTTTATACAATGTTAAACTGTTACACGTGTTTCGCTCATATACGAGCATCATTAGACAAATACAATTAAAATTAATCCGTATATGAGCGAAACACGTGTAACAGTTTAACATTGTATAAACGTTGAGACCGAGACTTTGAGTCTTTTTTCTACCTTTTTTAAAGAAGAAAATCACAGACAAACCATATTTACCCTGGATAACGGATAACATTAAATTATTAATAAAACTTAGAGACAAGGCACATCAAAAATATTTAAAACAACGATCTGAAGCCAAATTACAATATTATCGTCAACTCAGGAATTTTACAAAACATGCTATAGTTAGAGAAAAAATTAGTTATTTTGAGGGTTTATCGGAAAAGACCGGTAAAGACTTCTGGAAAGATGCTAAACGACTTAAGTTAACATTCAAATCAAGTCCGGAAGTTCCTGAAAACTTAGCGGATGTAGATTGTAGATAAGCTTAATATATTTTTTTCGAACTGTCATATAATTGCATTAATACTACCTCAAATAAAACAATAGATTTTTATAGGCAAAATAAGCATGATAAAATAAGAAATAATGTTCTAAATTTCAAACTAATAGATGAGGTATCGTGACATCAAATATTAAATTCTTTTCGGACTAATGCTGTCGGTGAAGATAATTTATCAACTAAAGCTGTGCATGCCTTACTGTGGTAAAGCGGTAATAAATATAATTAATACTTCTATTTTAAACAGTCTCTATCCCGAAATATGGAAAAAAGCTATTATAACACCTCTCTGTAAAATTTCCAAACCTTTAATTTGTGATTGATTTACATTGTGAAATAGTCATATCTGCCAGCGCGACCCCGGGGCTTAAAGCGGTGACGGCCAACCGAAAGGGTGAAATTTTGACACTAAAAATACTTATAATTGCCAAATAGCTTTTATTTATTGTGGCTGAAATGCCGGCAAACAACGCGAAAGAGGCATAGCATATTGACAAAAGAAAATCATCGCATACATGCATGTCGGTTGGTGGAATGTCATGTTTATTGTTAATTAATTTAAATAGCCGTATGCAAAAGGGCAGACAAAAAAATCGTTATTGAAATAATAAAAAAATATATTTATAATATAATCGTATATTATTTGATTTATCTATACTTAAATGTATGAGGCGGCCAGCGTTCCCTGAATAAAGCGTTAGAGTAATATCGCGCTTTTGATAACTGTCTGCAGCATACTGCAGCTGATTGAGCCACGATCTTTTTGTCTGCCCTTTTGCATACGGCTTTTAAAATAAATAAATATGACATTTCACCAATCGGCATACAAATATACCATAATTTTTTTCATTCTTCAAATTTAAATTTTTAATAATTTTTAAAATTTCATGCCACTTTCGCGTTGTCTGTCGGCATTTTAGCGACTAGAAAAATGTCTGCCAACAATTTTTCACGTTTCTTAATAATAAATAAAAGCTATTTTCGCAATTATAACTCATGTATCTTATAATATTTTTAGTGTCAAAATTTCACCCTTTCGATTGTATTCTGTCATTATAAACGTCAAAAAATTTCCAGTATAATTCGCTGTTGGGTGCCCACAAGGAAAAAACGTTCACTAAAATTTATCCGTTGCCATGGTGATTTGTCAAAAAACATGTTTTGATTGGTTAAAAATAGTTTCAAAATTTCACCCCTTCGATTGGTCGCCCCCGCTTTAAGCCCCGGGATCGCGCTGGCAGACATGATTATTTCATAATGGCTACACAAAAGGATACTTCACACAAAAAATTAGCCATGTAACGATGATAAGGTTTTTTATATAGCCAGCTCTTAGACTATAAATTAAAGGCTGCTCATATACGTTTGAAGAATTTTTCCTCTCTTAAGAAATATATACCATCAAAGACTAGGTATCAATTATGTAACACACTTATTTTATCTTTATTTGATTACGGCGATGTTGTTTATGGTACATCCATAAACGCTAGATTCTCTAGAAAAATCCAAATACTTCAAAACTCGTGTCTACGGTTTTCTTTCAACATTCCTTTTAGAGATCATATAACGCCACATCTTAAAAATTTATCTATTTTATCAATGACCAACAGACGACAATTTCATTTAATGACATTCATTTATCGAATTTTAATTACAGAGCAGCCTCCCTATTTGTTCTCATTATTTCACTACGTTGACCATGCTCATTCGACTAGGCAAGTGCATTATTTTAAAATTCCTCAACACCGAACAGCTAACTTCCAAAAATCTTTCAGTTTCATGGCGGCACATTTGCGGAATAATATTTCTAATAACTTTAAATTTCAATCCTTTACAGATTATAAAAAACAGATTAAAAACCATTTACTAAATTCGTGAAAATTATAATATCATTGACTGATTTGTGAGGTTCTTGTTCTTCTGATATGTCCGTCATTGGTTGCTGTTCCGGATATTACACTGTTTCGTTATGCCTCTCTGCTTGTCTCCGCTCATCCCTGATAAAATTATATTTAATCTTTTTTTTGTTTATTTATCGAATTTCTGTTTATTTTTGTAATATAATTTATTTCTACTTTGTTTTTGGGGTCGCACCACTCTGGCACTTTGTGTCTTTGTATCGGTTTTTTAATCGCGGTGCGATCCCTTTAGACACACATTTATTAAGAATAGTAAAACGAAATTATTAATTTGTAAAACGTAATATATATATATATATATATATATATATATATATATATATATATATATATATATATATATATATATATATATATATATATATATATATATATATATATATATATATATATATATATATATATATATATATATATATATATATATATATATATATATATATATATATATATATATATATATATATATGTTCCTGTCATCCCTTCGTGGGACATAGGGCTTCTAAGAGATGTTTCCATCTGATCCTATTCTGATCTGTCTGTTAGATCTCTCCCCATGTTTTCCCGACCTCTTGGGCTTCAGAGGTTACTGTTCTTCTCCAGGTATTCCTTGGTCTTCCCCTGGCACGTCTTCCCTGTGGATTCCATTCAAGTGCCTGTCTAGCGATATTTCTGTGGGGTCTGCGCAAAATGTGCCCAATCCAGCCCCACTTTCTTTTCTTAATTTCGATATCTATTCGATTTTGTGATATTCTTCTCCACAGTTCTTCGTTGTTAATTTGATTGGGCCAGAAAATTCTCAATATTCTTCGAAGGCACTTGTTAACAAACACCTGTAGGCGATCTATGAGACCACGCGTAACCTTCCATGTTTCGCATCTATAAAGCAAAACAGATTTGACATTGCTATTGAAGAGCTGGACTTTTTGCTATATATAGATGAGTTCCACATATGTGTAAGCATGCCAAAAGCTCTTTGTGCCTTCAAAATCCTTTCCTCTATATCTTTCTCTGTGCCCCCATCGCTGTAAACCATACTTCCCAGGTACTGAAATTCATCAACTCTTTCGATGGCTCGGTTGGAGAGGTATAGATCTTGGTTGTTGGGAGTATTTGACCTCATTTCTTTGGTTTTCGCCACGTTGATTTGAAGACCAACATTATTAGCTTCCTCTTGGAGTCTAAGAAGTTTTTGAGACATATCCGAATGTGAATGGGAAAAGATGCATAGATCGTCTGCGTAATCCAGGTCTTCTAGCCTGTTTAACAGTCCCCATTGTATCCCTAGTGGTTCTTTAAATGCTCTATTTAGTGCTACATCCAGAACGATGTTAAAGAGTAGCGGCGAAAGTATACACCCCTGTTTTACACCTACTGCAATAGAAATTTTCTCCCCCGCTTGACTTTTATGTAATACACAGCTTGTAGCATCATGATAAAGCATTTTAATCATGCGGATTGTTTTTTCGGGTATTCCTTTTTCTCTCAAAGCTTTCCAGATGGCTATGTGTTTTATAGTATCGAATGCTCTTTGAAAATCCACAAACGCCATGTATAATGGCGATCTGAACTCTTGAGATTGCTCTATTATTATTCTGAGAGTATTAATTTGGTCGATACATGATCTTTGAGGCCTAAAGCCTGCTTGTTCTTTTCTCAAAGTCGGTTCAAGGGCATCTGATATTCTTTTTTGGATGACTATAGCAATTATCTTGTTAATGGTGTTAAGTAAGGTAATGCCTCGCCAGTTCTTACACTGGGATAAGTCGCCCTTCTTGGGGAGTTTTACAATAAGTCCTTCTTTCCACGTTGACGGGATATGTTCTGTTTCCCAACTGCTTTTTATTATTGTCTCTAGTAGCTGTGCAATGTTTTCTGGGTGTATCTTAAATAGTTCAGCGGGTATAATTATCAGGACCTGCCGCTTTGCCAGTTTTAAGCTGTGATAATGCTTGCTTTGTAAAACGTAATGGGGTCTAATAAAAAAATTTGAATTTGAATTTGAATACGTTAAATTCAATTCGGTCCAGTAGTATGGCAGAAATAGATACATGAAGAATGGTGATATTTACCTATTTTGCTTATAAACGCATTAAAGTGACATTCAAACGTTCGTCACAAGGAAACGATCATTCTAAATAGTAAACCATACGATAAAAGTTACAGAGTATTTTACAAAGATCCAAAAATCAAATGTAATTAAGTAATGCACGCTGAGAAAATAAAAATATTTTCGCGTTCCGTTCAACAATTCTGCTTATTACAGTGAGTATCAATTCGTTCAATTCGGTTTAGTAGTATAGCTAATGCAATTGATTTAACACAGAGTTATCCATCAGTAACAATTGTTGGAGAGGAGATTGCACTAATGAAGGAACTTGGGAACCTGGGAAGGGTACGGAGGAAAATAATTTGCACTCTGCTTGAAATACTTGGAGAGTTTAAAATCAAACATTCTGTTCCTGCATACTTTCAGTAGATGTGATACCACGTCATCATTGTATCAGCAGGGGAAAATAAAGGTTGTCAAAACTTTGCTGCGCTGATCTTTAATTTTTAAGCAAATTTGTTTTACAAGTAAAAAGTTACTGACAAGCTAGTTTCCGTCTGAATTATACGCAGTGGTATTTTACAAAAAAAAACTTTTATTTTTTAGATTTCTATTTCAATGGCGATTTTTTTTTCAAGAATGAATCCGCCATGAAGATATAGACGTTATCGTAATTGTGGCTTAAGAAGCATGCTTCGTATATTTTATTTAATATTAGCAAAATTTAGTATATAATAATTTGAATGTTAATTAAATGTAGAATACCACTTCTTAAGTAATTGCATGGAAAGTTGGACGGACCGCGAAAATTTTCATTTCATTTGCTTAAATATATCTTTGTTGTATTAATTACTAAAAATATTAGTAATTTGATTTAAAAAATCAAATTACTAATAATTTTTTTGTCAATGATATATCATGTTCCTATACCTAAAACTTCCTGTTTTTTAGATAGAGGTATTTATAAATTAATAATTTTATTATTATAGCTTCATTTAAAGAGTTTTGTTTTCGTGACAATTTTAAAAAATTAGCCATTTAAAGTCTCACTGATACTTATAAATTTCAATATTTGTCATTGCAACGACTTTTCTTTAAACGAAATTATTATTATCTTTTAAATTAATTTACTGAGGAAACCAGTAGATTTAGGTTTTTGTTTTCAAACATGATATATCGGTGAAAAGGAATTTAATTTGTGTTTCGATTTTTTAAATAATTAGTATAATTTAAATGATAATAATAAATAAAAAATTAGGAGATATGAAACCTAGTTTCAAATAATGTAATAATATACAGGATGTTTCATTAAAAATAATAAGGCTGCTACCACTTTTAGTCTAAAGCGGCAACACTGAAACGCTGAAAATGGAGCAGGGCCCTTTATACAAAAATCCAAATTTTTAAAAAAAATCCTATAACCGGTTCTTCATAAACGTCTAACGTACCATTGCCGTGAATTACCCTGTATAGTGTCCATAATAAATTCCTACCATGATTTATGCCGGCATCAACAAATTATTTTTGTTGTTTTTAAATATAGCAAAATATAAGTAATAAACTAAATCAATAGTTTTCAGATATAAAATTATATACAAATAATCGAATTTTTATGTTTTTTTTTATATACAAGGTGGTCCGAATTGTATTCCGAAATCTTCGGCAGCAAATTCTGCATATAAAAGTAAGTAAAAAAGTTCGTAAATGTATGTCCTTAAATGCTTAGTTTCGCAGATACAGGGTGTAGATATTTCATTTTACTTCAATTTTTTCTAAATAATTTCTGAAGTAACATCAATATTTCGATGAAAATTGATGTCTGGGAGTTTTTTAACATGATAAATTTGATTTTGATGTCAAAATGACTCCTACTTGTAGAGGGCGCCTCCTACATATTTTTTAACTGGTTTGAAGTACCTGTATAACACTGTTGACTAAAAAAATATACATTTGCGGCTTTTTTACGTAAAAAACGCTCTTTTGGTAAAAATCGCTACAGACAATGGTTCTCGAGATATTTGGAATATAGATTATCAATACCTGTCATCATTTACATATAAATCAAACATGTTGACTAAATAGTTATTATAGACTGAAATCATAAATTTAATATGTTTTTGTGCTAAAAGTTCAACAGAACTGTTTTATCATTTTTCCCAGAAAAATTTATGATTAATTTAAAATAATAAAAATTTCCCAAATTTATTATTTCAGTTAAATAACTGTATCTACTGAACATGAACGTGTCTATTTTTTGTCAATAATGACATATGTATTGACTATTTCCATTCTAAATATCTCGAGAACGGTTGCTCTTAGCGATTTTTACTAAGAGATATTTTTTACGTAAAAAGTAACGGATATGTATATCTTTTCACCTCTTCAAAACAGTTAAAAGACATGTAGATGGCGCCCCCTACAAATAAGAGTCATATTGACATCAAAATCAAATTTATCATGTTAAAAGAATCACAGATACCAATTTTCATCCAAATATTGACGTTACTTTAGAAATTATTTAGAAAAAATAGAAATAAAAATGAAACTTCTGCACTCTGTATCTCCGAAACTAAGCCATTTTAGGACATACATTTTCCGGAATACAGTTCGGACAACCCTGTGTAATGAATCTTCTATGAATTCTAATAAAAATGTTTGCTCTTACCCTCAAAAAGTTGATTCATATTTGCCTCCTCTAATATTTTACCTATATCATTAACATCCTTAAGAATATCTTGAATTTCATCATAGTTCCTATTTTTTATAGCGACGCTCAGCCTAGTTAACTAAAAACATTTACAGAAATGTTAACTTCTCGTTATTTTATTTTTAATTTTTATTGTTAATCGTTTTTACAATATGATCAACCAGCCAGTAGAAATTATTTATTTCATTTATGTTCAATAGAGTGGCCGGTAGTAGCTCCAGCAGTAGTGTGTCTATCTGTGGTGCGAAAGGTACTGGGTTTGTTCCCCTGCCAGTACGGTAGTTTTATTTATTTAAAGTAGAAATATTTATTTATCTAAATAGAGCGACCAGCGGACCGCCATCACCACCAAAGGCAATGGCAAACCACCTTGAGTATATTTGCCTTGTGCCGCCTCCCAAATAGTGCCGTTCGGATTCTAAACTAGGATCTTTTTAACTCCAAGCTTGAGAATAATAAACATTACCAAGCAAATGTAAATAATCTGAATAAATTTATTTTAAGATGTGAAAATTTTATTGACAGCTATAAATCATTAAGAGATAAAAGTTTAAGTTTGCCACCAATATCATCTAAAACAGCTTTAATTCAAAGTTTTGCCTATCGGCGAGATTTAGATAGTCTTTTGCAGGAATTAACTAGGACATATCCATATAAAAATGAATCACTTTTAAATTTTGATTAAATTTTGAATGCGTCCGCTGCGAGCCGAAATTCTTAACATTTATGACGTCAGACCTCGTTTTCGCGCCAGGCGAATTTCAATAATTAATTTAAGTACTTTCCACATGGAATCTGTATAAATTGATTTTACATATACTCGTATATGTTATAGGTAAAGATGTATTAGAAATCATAAATATTTAAGTTTTACTCGACACGTGCACGGACCCCATTGTATTTTTTTTTGGGAAGTTTTGGACTAGTTCTGATTTATCTTGTTCCTTATATGTTTTGGGTCGCTGAATCCGAATCTGATGTTTGCTAACAAAATTTCGTGACGGAACACTGAAAAAAAATGCAAAAACGCAAAAAATTGCAGTTTTTGCGATTTTGCTTATAACTCCAAAAATGTGAAATTTTCAGAGATAATATTTCTATACAAAATAAAAGTATTCCTCCTCAGCTTCATGTGATACAATTTTTGCCTTTTCTGTGAGATAGTAGGCATTATAAAATCAGTAGTTAATATTGCAGCAGATTGGTTTCTTTGCATACTTGTCGATCTTTCTATCCTTAGTGTTACCGCAATCTTTTCAGTAGAGTAGCCATCAAAAATGACAAGAGAGAAAGGAAATAGGAACTAAGCTCGAACTGCGAAAATGTTTATCTGAATGTTTTACCATGGCAATTCTTTGGAAAAGTGTGGTTGGATTGCAATTGTTCTGTTTTCTATCTGCAGAGTCGGACTGGCCATATGGCTGACTATATAGTCAGGGTGGCGATTGCCAGCCGGGCCCCAGCCCTCGCGGGCTCTCCTGCCTTAGGACCTGCTTGCAAAACAATATCGAAATGAATTTATTTAGAGGTCATTGATATTTTACTATAAACTAGCTAAATATTTTTGAATATTATTTTTATTTTTTTGTTCTTTGACATTATAAACATTTATAAATGTTTATTTTAACAATAAGACTGACAATATTATTTGTATAATGTTTTGTTCTGTGTGGCTGTTGGTCTTTTGTTTGTTTGTTTGTGTACCTTGTTTTTTTTACTTTGTTTGTTAGTTTATCTTTGTCTACAAATTGAATTTTTTTTTGACAATAAAGACATATATTTATTTATTTATTTATTTATAATACAATTATGCCACTTAACTTTTTAGGCGTTACCATGAATTTGGTAATAATTGGTAGGTATACGAGGCGAAATAAAAGTATAAAATATTTACCTACCTTTTAAAAATGGGCAATTTTTCAAGTTTTAAAAATATTTTATTATAGACCAGCAGATTAAATAATATTTTGTTGTACTACTTATTTTTATCGCAATGGTACAATATTTACATTTGTATTGCATTACATTACGGACAGCTCCCTGATTTCAAACATTAACAATAAATTCATAAGGAAAAATTGTCCAAAACATAAGACGAGAAAATACGCAAAAATCCCCCGGGCCCCTCTTTACAATGCCATCCAGGCCCCTCTGGGCTTGTCCGACCCTGTACAGAGTTGTTCATTATTGCAAGAGGTTTTACTTTTTCACTTCATATTTAAATTTCATAGTTTAAGAATTACTGCCCATTAATGGGCTCTATACTTTGCTCTTTTAACAAGTGACAATGGATTCTTTCATCTGCAACTATACTAGTGCTCGCACATATTTTAAATATAATATAAATTTGATTTTTTTTATTATGGGAATGTGTATATTGTTGAAATTACTGTTTATATATCATTCAACTTAAAACTAAAAAAAAACAACGCATACTAGACGTTAATAATAAATTAAGAGTATTGGAGCACAAAAAGTAGATAGTTGCGGAAACACTAATTTTCATCAGGCTGTTGAGCTCGAACAGTTCTTCAGAGAAAAAGACATAGGACAGTATATTTACTTTAATTTTAAATATAAAGATTATTTACAAGAAGTTCATATTTTTGAAGTAATAAACAAAAAACCGCAAAAATTCAATTTTTTCCACTTTTTTGCATTTTTCTCCATGCAAACATCAGATTCGAATTCAGCACGCCAAAAAACACAATAAACAGAAGAAATCAGGACTACCCTAAAAACTTTTCTTCAAAAGGTTTTTTTAAGTACAAGGTGACAAGACTATCAGGACATTTCCGCCACATCTGCATCTGCAGAGAATATTTTTTGGTAGGAATTGCTGATCATTATTTTAACGATAAGTTTTCTGTATAAATTCTTGTTAATTGAAAATTATTCCTTTGTCCGATTTCGTACCGACAACATTCATTCTGTAACTTTTTAAATAAACAATTGTTTTTTAAAAGATTATCCTTCGGACAAACAAGATAATTGGCAGCTTGAAATCTTGTCAAATACTTCTTTTATGATAGCTAAACACAAAGCCAACTCTCAGCCGAATTGTTGTGGGAATTTAGCAACCTTTACGAAATAAAGATTAAAAAAAATGTTATTTTTTTAATTTAGATCTTCGATTTTTAATATTTGTCGAAAAAATCAGACACACGTAAACATCCTTTGGAAAAATATCACCTTCTACTTCAAAAATGGCAAAAGCCAGGGCTGTTACGATGTGTAAGATGCAACTACAAGTCATATTTGTTAAAATAAGTTTTTTAAGTGGTCATGTTGACTTAAAAACTAAAGCAGTGAGAGTATATTACTTCGGAGGATACACTTGAATAAGATAAGTACACATTTATTTATTTAGCGTATGGCGTACATGGATTTAATTACAACATCAAATGTATATATTCAAACACAATATAACATGTAAACAGATTGTCACAAATTGTAAAAATAAAAATAGATATTTAAAAAGTTATACACAAAACATATTACAAAAAGTACACTTAAATTTTAAAATCTAGGCTATTGATCCAGTTCAACACGGTGTCTGTGGCTTCAAAGAAATCACTGGCTTCTCCTCCATATGCTGTAAGAGGGCATTCAGTTACAATGTGATGAACAGTTTGACGTGGTTCTCCGCAGTCACAAGTTGGTGATCCGGCCAGTCCCCATTTATAAAAAGAATCACGACATATGCCATGAGACGTTCTTACCCTGTTGAGTACCTTCCACTCGTGGCGGGGCAGCTCCATCCCTGGTAGAGCTGCTGTAGGGTCGATGACATAAGCTGCTTGATCTGGTTTTAAAGAGTCCCAGTACTCCCTCCATTTATCATTTATACTGACGTTTTCTCCCAAAAGTTGTTCTGCTAATAGTAGTGCGGGGGATCTACCATACCCATACCGCCATTACTCGCTGACGAGTATTTGACACGCATCAGAAGATGGTCACGCAAGGCGTTTTCTTTCATGAGTTTTTCTGTGACTGAAAAGCCCGATACGTGATGTTATCTGTCTACCGCACTCCAGACATTCAAAAATCTCATCGCTTTGTTCCTCTTTTACTTTTTGGTTGTCGCTCTTAACTGACTTTACAATTTTTCTCCATTCCGTTCTATTGTGAGCTGCCTCTTCCCACTCATTCTGCTTGTTAATTCCCTTTAAGTTTTCGTGGAAAATATTCTTGAACCTTTTGAGTTGTCCACCCGGCCTCCTCTTACCGTCTACAAGCTCACCGTAAAGCAGAGTTTTTGGTATGCGGTTTTCTTGCATTCTGCATACGTGACCAGCCCATCTTAAGCGGGACTTTGTAATCATGGCTACAATACTCTCGCAGTTAGCGTTTTCAAGGATCGTTACGTTTGAGACGTGCTGGAACCATTTTATTCTTAAGAGTTGTCTAAGATGTCTCTGTTGCAACTTATTTAATGCGTTCATGTGTCGGCGGTACGGCACCCAAGTTTCGCTTCCATATAACATGGTGGGAATTATTATCGCTCGGTACACCGCAAGTTTCGTTTTTGTGCGCAAGTCATGATTGTAGAAAACCCTGTCTTTTAATTTCCAGAATGCTCTTGAGGCGCTGCTAACCCTGTGCTGAATTTCAGAGTCGATATTGGCCCTTTCCGAAATCAAACTGCCGAGGTAATTGAATTCCGCTACATATTCCAACAGTTCATCTCCGATTTTTATAGCATAGTTGTGATCTTCCGGGGGAGTGCACATGATTTTAGTTTTATCGATATTCAGCTTAAGGGGGGGGGGGCATACGAGGCCTTGGGGGATCTAGACTTCAGTCTTCGCAGACAGGCATCTGGCAAGTCATTGTGGACTGGAAGATGGGGATTTGATAATATTTTCTGATATTCCTTAACGAGTCTTTCCTGTCTTCGAATACTGGGAGGTGCAATATGACTCAGAGTGGGCAGCCAAGGTAGAGGTGTGCTTTTTAAACAGCCGCTGACTATTCTCATAGTCTCATTAAGTTTGGTGTCAATTATCTTTAGATGGCAGCTGTTTAGCCAAACTGGGGCGCAATATTCAGCAACTGAGTAAACTAGGCTGAGAGCTGATGTTTTAAGAGTGGATGCGTTTGCGCCCCAAGTAGTACCGCAAAGTTTGTGTATTATATTATTTCTAGTAGTAGAAATTTTACTGCTGTATATAGGTTATAAAAATTTACTGATTGTAATTGAACTGTAGATCCTGTATTATTAATCAGGTAAATGATGGAGATAAATTATTGTGCTTGATTACAATTTTATTTTAAGATAAACTTTTTTAAACTACAATCTCAAAAATCGAATAATGAATAATGACATATACAAACTAAAATATATAGGAAACTGAAATGATACCGTCTGTTGGAGAATTCAGTGGCGCCATGCATCGGGTCGTTACACAACTTATGATACAATTTTATTTTATTTTACAGGAAACTTTACATTTTAACTACATGTAACTATATTGTTGCGTCCACTCTAGCGCCATCTATTATCAATTTTTGGAACGTAATTTTTGTACAGAAAATAGATGATTTTTCTTCTATTTCCTATTTTTTAATAAGAATAAGTTACTCTAAATGCGACATCGCTCCATTATATCGTATTGTTCTCAAACAGGTGACGTTTCATTTAGAATTAACTTATCCTCATCAAAAAATATGAAATAGAGAGAAAAAACAGCTATAGTTAATAAAATAAGAATAATTAACTGTGTGTGTGTGTGTGTGTATGTGTGTGGATATGTTGAATAATTATTATTAGTAATAACTTTATTAAAAAAAGTAAATAATACAAATTATACAATAAATAAAATTTCTTCTTCAGACGAAGGCTCGCACGGCACTGCTATACTTAACTTGTTCATATAAATACAATAATAATTGTAAATCAATACAATAGCATTAAATAATATAAAATGCAACTAACAAAGTTTTGTCGCGAACTTATTCGATGCGTGGCGAAAAAATGTGAATTGGATCAATGGTATCTATGTATAAAAATGCAGACCCACGGATTAAAGCGAAGTAACGCGAAGAATCAAAATACACGCAATTAATCCAATGACATTTTGGCGCTTCGCAAAAGTTTAAAGCATGATGAGCACTTGAGCGAAGCGCGCCGAAGCCGAAGCCATGCGAAGCACTGTTTTTCGCACGCTATGGATAATTAAAATTGTTTTAACCTGACCTTTTTAATTTTAGTATTATGCGTAGAGAAATATTATCTATGTGACGATTTGATAAAAACAATGGATTCATAACGATAATATAAAAATGCCTTTTGTCTGCATTTTTTCTCAATTTCCACCCAGGTGTTGTCTCGTCTCAATTCATTATGATAATTTGGATTCTCAACATAACTCTTTGTAGCTCTGTATAATCATAATGAATGTTTCATCATCCTTGATCTCAGTAATTAAACTGAATTCACAGGTTGTACGATTCCTTTGCTATGCTTGAGATCTGAAACAAATAAATATGTATAATTATGTGACACATCAAAAAAACCTCGAGTATGGTTTATAGGAGGAAAAAATTAAAAGTTGATGCCATTGAAGGGCTCTAAATCTCAACAGAAATTGGCTATGAACTTTTTATCTTAGTCTTTAAGTTAACACAAGCATTATTTTTCATAAGAAATAATTATGGAGTTTATATGCCTTATAAAAGTAGGATTCAAAAACAATTGCTAATGAAGGAAATTTACATTTCTGAGTAGTATGCTCCACTTATTATATTTTTTAATTCTTACCTAACTTGGTTGTAAACAACTGCCTGGGTTAAATTCTTAAAAGAGGTCTTACAAGAGACAGATCTTATACCTCACTCACAAAAACTGCATCATCTGCACTCTGGAAGATCCTTTCTCTAAAATGATAGATACAATTTAAAAAATCTAAAACGATAATTTTAATAAAACTTTGGAATATCTAATAATTGAATCACTCTCTGCCAAATTAAAGTCGCCAGTGCCATAACTTGTTTATTTACAGTTCAATTAAAATATTTTTTGTTATAAAGTTGATATGATATATTTTTTAAAATAATGTTCATCTTCATTACTGAATATTTTGCAACATTAATTTGGTCTACGGTGTAGGTACCTACCCTTTTCAGCTACTGCTTTTATCTCAGGTAAAAGTACATGTCTAATACCAACGAGAGAGTGGTCCACCAACAAGTTCTACAACAAATGTTTGTCTTTAAATACAGGGTTTATACCTGGATCGACATCACCGTGCACCAAATTACCAGTAGGTTGATCATCTAAAAGATTATTTTAATTTTATTAGATCAAAATATCTGAAAACGTTCTTTATTTAACTAAATACATATACTTATCTATATGAACTGTTGTATATAAAAAATTTACAATTAACTTCTAAACCTCTTTTTATTCCAGGTACGATCTTGATTACAAAAATGTAAATCACAAACTCTATAAATCTTTTAAATATCTTGCTGTGTTGTATTTTCCATTTTAAGGTTTCGCACTTGATATCACTTTTAAAATAATGTAGGATCGTTCTTCGAGAATGTATGTCTTTTGGAAAACAAATCCGGCATCGGAACAACATACTTATGAAAGGGTTTACGGCCTGATTCCATCATTGTTTTTAATAAAAAGTTTAAAAAATAACTAAAATTCCAGTAAAACTTTTTTCGATTTTTGACGGTCCATATTATTTGATTAGAACTGACTTGATTTGATTTGAACTGCCTAAATATTTTCGCCTTAAGCGCGACCGGTGGTTCGTCACAGAACTAATAAATTTGTGTATAACTGGTTGCGGTAAAAAAGTCCTTTCAAAGATCTCAATTTCAGTTTCCCATATAATAATGAATTATAATGATAAAACAAGTGACATCTGTCCAAAAAAGACAGCGATTTAGAGTAACAATTTGGTTATAAAATTTGTGACAGTGACAATTTTGGTTATGTAAAAGAAATACATATTCTATAACTAAACGTTCTCTAATATATTCTATAGTTTACTGGTTGCCTAACGATTAATATTAATTTAAAAATAAATTTCCAACATGCCGCCCACCTTGAAGGCAACACCCTTCACCACAGCACATTGTCGTAGAGTAGTTTGGCCTCTTCATTCTTCCTCCTTGTCTTCTTGAGGTAATAGACATATCTGACTGCACGTATCAAATCTCCCTTCTGAGTCTTCAACGTGACAACTCGAACGGTCCATCAGATCCTGGATGAACTTCTATTATTCTTCCAAGTTGCCAACACAAAGTAGGAGCATTCTCGTTTTTAATCAGTACGAGGTCTAATATTGACAGACAACGGTTTTCCCCATTTGGCACGTGTTTGTATAGTTCTGGCAGAAATTCTTGACTCCAACTTTTCTAGAAATGCTGGAATTCTTTGATACTGTCTCAATCTGTTAACTTCAAAATTAGTCAAATCGGCTTCGGGTAAGGCAGTTAAAAGACGATCAATTAAGAAATGTCCTAGTATCAATGCCATGGAATCATTGGGTTCGGAAGATTTAGGATAAAGAGGACGTGAATTTAGGATGGATTCTGGTTTAGAACAGTGACAAACTTTTCGTAAGTTAAATTTGTAGTCCCTAAAACTCTCTTTAAATGTGAGTTAGAAGATTTCATACCGGCCTCCCAAAGGCCTCCGAAATTTGGAGATTTAGGCGAATTAGAATGCGAAGTAATATTATCAACAGATAAATGATCTTTTATTGAATTTGATTCAGCTTCCAATAATTTAGTTAGTTTCTGTAGTTCATTGTTTCCCCCATAAAGTTAAGACCATTGTAATAAAATATATTTGAATGTTGACCACGTCTTGCGATACATATTTTCAAAATTGCGATAAATGCAACTAATAATGATGATCTGGGTCCCTTCACCAAATATTCAAGTGTTTTAAATTATTGGCAGTAGTTTTTCTTGATAAAATGTCCGCAGGATTGTCCTCAGATCTCACATGGTACCAATCTTTTGTATTTGTTAACGACTGAATTTAACTAACTAACCAAACAAATGATTTCCATTTTGTCGACTCACCTTTAATCCAAGTTAAGGTTATGGTTGAGTCTATCCATAAATACTCTAAGCGTCTACTTCTAAATTTACCGATATTTATACCTTTCTGATCAATCGTGCTAATAAAAGTGCTCCGCAAAGCTTTAGTCGTGGTAGTGATACTTGTTTTGTTGGAGCCACCTTAGATTTTGCACAAAATAAATTAGTAGTTACTAAACCAGAGTTATTAGTGCAACAAATATACACACATGCTCCGTACGCTCATTCTGAAGCGTCTGAGAATCTATGTAGTTCTATAATATAACAATTGGAATACATAACATGCTTCGGTATTTTAATATTATCATAAATCAATTGACAGTTGTGTTCATCTAGCATAAATCATGTTTGGCACATTATCATCCCATCCAAACGTAAGCTTAAATTTTTGCTATTATGTTTATTGGGCTCAATAATCCCGGAAGATCATATAAATTTCAAAGATTTGTGATAAAATTACTCGTTTAGTTTTAGTTATATTGCCCTTATGTGGTACTATATTAGAAAAATACTGAATACTATCATTATACGCATTCCAAAAAATGCCTAGTGTTTTATTACATGCGTTCTCGCTAAATTCTGAAACACTAACATCTAATACATTGCTAATATTGAGTTGTTTTAGTATGGTTTCGTCTTTGCATAATCACTTACGTCGTTCAAAATCTCCTCTTTTCAAAATGTAAGAAATTTGTTTCTAAATAGTTAAATTTCTGATGCCAGTCAACAAATCATCTATGTAAAAGTCAGATTTACTTGCTAACGGAAACTCATGTTCATGATTGCAACCTAACTAATACAGACATTTAATTGCTAAATAAGGCGCTGCTGCCGTCCCATATGTAACAGTATGTATATAACAGTCTTCCGGAGTGTAACGTCAAAATATTCGTTGTAAGGGTTTTTGTGTTGGTCCAATTTAAATATTTCTATATATTTTAGAAATATCAGCACTTAAGAAATATTTATATTTTCTAAAATGAAGAAGAATCGAAAAAATGTGATCTTGTAAAGTTAGTCCAACATATTGTACATCTTTAAATGATAAACCACTGTCTGTTTTTGCTGATGCATCAGATGCAACCTTAACCTTTGTTGTAAGACATTTTGTAGATTGTACTACCGCGTGATGAGGTAAATAGTAAGATATAAGTATTTCATTAGGATCTGGTTTAAACTCAGACATGTGACCTAACTTTAAATAATCAGCCATAAAATAATTACAAAAATAATTAATATGTATTCTGTTATCAGATTATGATCCCTAATTAATTTTCTTTCCATCGAATGAAATCGATTTATTGCTGTTTCTTCCGAACTATCTAAATAATTAGTAGTTTTAGCAAAACGGTCTTCACAAAATTGTTCATCCTTTGATAAAATTTTATCTTTATATTCTGCCTCTTCTAATTTCCAAAAATTCTGTAGACTCTTTTGCTGATCTATGCTAACTGTACAACAATTTACTTGAATTATTTGTCTGGTTACCTTCAAAAGAGCCTGCTATTATCCAGCCAAATTGTGAATTTTGTAAAACTGGCAAATTGTCTTCTAAGTCTTTCTTAACCAGGTCACAAAATAGATCAAAACACAGATGACCCTAATAATAAATCTATTTTTCCACCTTGATCAAATGTTGGATCAGCTAACTGTATTTGATGATTTAAATTTAATGATCCTGAATGGTGAATTATTTAATTATCAAATGATACTGTAGGTAAGTTTTCTGTAATATTTTTTTTTCACTAAATACTTGACGCTTAATGAAAAATTGTTGTAACATGACTTTATGTTCACATCTACTAATCTGTTTATTGAAGTTGATATTTTACCTAGCCCTGTAACTAAATGATTTGTTTTAATGCTCTTTAAATCTAATTGTTCACATAAGGAATTAGAAATAAAGTTACTTTGTTACCCACTATCTAAAAGTGCTCGACATGATACAAAAGTGTTATCGGTTGGTAAAAGTACCTGACTGCTCAAATTTGTGTTTAATTTCTCTTGTACTGAACAAACTGATTTTAAAGCACAACCAGCTACTATAGGTTCAATTGGTATATTCCCCGAGCTATTACTTACTACTTCTGCTAATGCTCTTTCAAAATGTAATAGCGTGTTGTGAGACTTGTACTTTCTTCATTTACTTGTTGACTGGCATTAATCGCATCTATGTCCAGATCTCAAAGAATTTAAACATAATTTTAATTCTTTTAGTCTATTGATCTTTCTTTAGTATCTAATTGCAGAAACGACGGACAGTTATAAAGAGCATGTTCCTCTTTACAATGAAAACATGAAATTGTCCTAGTACTACAAACTTGTGATAAAATTACTTTATTTTTAAATTTAGAAATATTGTATTTATCCGATCATTATTCCTTATCTACCTTTGAGCTATGTGCTAAATGTTCTAAAATTTCACACCGTTTATTTAAAAATTTAGTCATATCTTGTGTTTCGACTTCCAATTGAGCCTGTTCAAATTCTTCAAACATTGATAAAGTTTTTTCGTGTCTAATATGCAGTTCAGAAATGATTTGAGGAGTTAAGTGATCCATATCCAACTCATCAACATAGTAATCCTTCTTAGTTTTCTATCGATAGCGTCTCTCTTTGCGATTACTTTCGCTATTGTTCAAAATGAAAAAAAATGAAATTAATAAAATATAGGTGATTTGAGGCAAGGACAGATACTGACAGGAAAGTTTTGGGAGGTTTGGAATCGACCCTTTTGTTTTCGTGGTCCAAAATTGCCCGACTGCCTTGCTCTTCAATGGTTATGGGTTTGGAATAGCCCTTTTCATCTTCGGGATCCAAACAATGCCTGAACTGCCTAGATGCTTCAACGATTACAAAAAATGCTTTTTGTTTTCCATGTGCTTTCTCTGTTTACCAATTTATCTCCATTCATCCGGCGCCAAGGACCAAATTATATTTGAAATTGAATTGTACTTTCTGTATCATTAATCCGGTAAATGATGGAGATAAATAATTGTGCTTGATTATAATTTTATTTTAAAATAAACTTTTTTAAACGACAGTTTAACAGAATTATAATGACAAGACAAGCGACATCTGTCTAAAAAAGACATCGATTTAGAGTATACTCTGTTTTTTTTCTCAGGTAAGATTTCGACAGACGATGACAGAAGAAAAGCAGATGACGTCCCATACCAATCTATTTATTTTACTAAAAAAAGTTTCTAAATATTTTTAAGTTATCTATGGATGGGTTTAAATATAAATCCGTCATGCGTCGTGTCTTGTTGTTTTTAACCAGTTTTATTGGTTTATTTAAAAAATGACAGATCGTATTTCAATTTTATTGGTTTGGCGGAATGATGAACGACAAACGGACGCCGATGCGTATAAACTCGCCTTTAGATTTTTGTAATTTTTGACGCTTGTCAAAGTCTTGCCAGATTATAGGTTATAATTTTGTGTCAACTTTTGTTTTTGTTAAATACCCTGCGTTTTGGAAGATGATGCATTTTGATTCGTATTATTACGTGTGTTTTGTGTCTTTTGAAGTCAAGTGGAGGAAAAATCGAGTGAAAATTAACTGTACACCCAGAGCACAGTTTATGGTTAATACTCGCTGCCCAGGCAGAAAGTCTTATACACCAATGAAGTTGCCATCGATAAAGTTTGTATACAATTTCGTCGTAGATAAGTGCATCTCGTATATGGTAGAAGGATCAAACTAAACACATACTAAAAACTGGAGTAGCTATAAAATATCGACATCACACGATAGGTAAATAATGGATTTTAGTACTGCAGAAAAATAATGTCAAAAAGGTACTGGTTTAAAAAATTAAGATTAAAGTTAATTAATCAACCTTTAAGGTATAAAAATTTGGTAGGTGTTATTATTAATAAAATAGTTTGTTTTATTTACCTATGTTGTTTTATTTATTCCTGTGGAATATTACAAAATGCGGGTAGTTTCATAAAGCTTGTAAGTAAATAATAGTTCTTTTTATATTTTTTTTTTGGTATGTAGTGTCTTGTCTTGTTTGTTTTGTATTAACACATACCGTTTTTATTAAATAAAATAACTCGATTACATTTTTTCAGTTTCATACAGTTTTTTTCACAATATTTTGAAGTAATCACTTGTCATCTTGTCAATCAAATTTTAAATATTTACTGCTATGCGTTCCAGTTGTACCAACTTATTTCTTTGTAAAATAAAATAAACTACTTTGAAATTAAAATGACAGACACATCTATCACTGTCAAGGATCTTCTCGTTGGACAGACTATAACGATTTGGTTATAAAATTTAGAGTGACAATTTTGGTTATGCAAAATAGATACATATTCTATAGTTTACTGGTTGCTTAACAATTAACGCGAATTTAAAAACAAATCCCCAACACTCATATTCCCTATTAAAATAACAACAACCGAATCCAAGCAAAAACTCTCAAATTGCATCTTTATATGGATATGGTAGTAGTATAATTGGAGGATAAAATTTTATTTTTAATTAAAAATACTAAAGCCCCATACTCACTATTTTGTTTGTTTGACACAGTGGTTCTCTTGCTTCGTTCATATTCACTGTAGTGTCTGTATTTGTTGCCATTATGTAATTACACACCACAAGACTTCAATCAGTGCTGAAATTGATTAAGTAACGCCTACTTTTGATTGCTGCAACACAAGCATGTTATATAGTCATTTCGCTTTGTAGTGGACGTGTAGTTATGTAGTGGACGCAATCTCATTAAGTTGTGATTATCTACGCCTTTAATCTGGAAACTTTTTGTCTAAACTCGATTATAACGATATTAGGGAATATTTTTAAAATAGCAGAAATATGTTTTTATCTCGAAATATCTAGTAAGCTATAACAGTTTTCAAAAATCCTAAAAGCGCAAATTTGACCTTATAAAATTGTAATTCTTTCTCTATTTGACCGACTCTCTAGCTTCATTAGTGTCCCAGATTCCCATAGAGAATGTCTAAAATAAATTCACCCTCTCTATTATGAAAAATACCACTAGGGATTGTCCATATAATAATTTGTTTTCTAAATAATGCCAGCAAGAACTTCCCAAAGTTTGTCAAACTACTTTTAAAGCAGAAAGTAAGTACCTACTATGATGCAAATAATCTTAAAAAAAATTCCACTAGTTAATTTTACCTCGTACATATAGTTTTGGTTGTTTTTGTCATAATTCACACAAATATTGCTAATTATAAAATGAGTCCCACCTCGATAATGGAAGAGTTATTCGTATTTTACATAGCTTCAGTCAATATTTATTTAGATCTAAATTTACGTTTTCCTTAAATTAATTTATTCAATAAATTTAAGTAAATTTTTGACAAACAAACTACCATCAGATATTTTTGCGAGCTATTTAGAGTGCTAAAATTTGGTATACTTACTTACGTTGAATTAGAAATAAATAAAAACAAACAAAATAAACAACTTTTTTACATCAAGTTACTGAAATATCAGAAAATATTCGACATTTTATTCATGGCGAATATCCGAACTAACAGGGTATATTTTTATGTAATTTTCCTAGCTTTTATTTTGATGCAAATCAAAAGCTAATCCATAATCAAAGTTAGGTAATTGCTGCATATAGAGTTTTCGGCTATTTTTGGATTATATAAGAAATTTTTTAGATACTCACATTCTATTGTCCTTAGAGATTGCAAATATGCTGGGGGAGAAGAGAAATTGTGTTTCTTTAAGTATTTTTTCAACCAAACAAACTTACGGGACCGGGGAGCAAATAGGGGTACTGGGTGGGGTAAAAACAATATTCTGATTAAAGATACTCATAACGTAACCATTTTACAATCCTTTAATTAAGCTTTTAATGTAAAATTTCTTCAAAAAATCTATGAAAAACTGTTTTATTCAGAAATCATTGGCAGGTTACATTGAAGGATATGTTGACGGTAGTGAAGGTTGAATTTTGACAAACATTGTGAATTGATGCATAGTTGCCAAATCAGCTAGTAAATTGTCCGGAATTTCATGCATCCTTTTTTTAAATCGCCACCAGCGGTATAGAGAATTTCTTAGTTATAGCTCTAGCAATGAAAACACACTGAGCGTTTTGGTTGGTTTGGTTTTGGTTGGTATTGTCTTGGTTGGTTTGGTTTAGATTGGGTTGGTCTTGTTTGGTTTGATTCTTTGTTTTAACAAAATTGCATTTTTCCTCAACTCAAGCTCTTTATGTTTGCCTCAACAGCATTAGAATAGACGCTTCATTTTATAGAATATTATTATTATATTTTTCAATGTTTGTTTTATTTAATTTAGTTTGATTTTGGCTACAGATATAAAAATTTTATAGGAAATTCAGTGGGACTGTCAAGATTACTTTCCCTTCTGTCGGTGTCATGTCAAATCAAGTGTTAAAGTTCTCATAACGTCAAATATGTGTCAAATATTAAACTAAAATATTTTGAAATTCCGTGCATAATCTATAATTTCTAAATTTTTTTAAATGGAAAATGCGATTTTTCTATATTTGTATGTCATGTTTTACCAGCACCCCTATTCGCTCAGTTTGTTTGGTTGAAAAAATACTTAAAGAAATACAATTTCTCTTCTCCCCCAGCATATTTGCAATCTCTAAGGTTAATAGAATGTGAGCATAGAATTTTTTTTCCAATACAAAAATAGCCGAAAACCGTATATGTAACTGTTACCCAAAGTTATTCTACTAAATCAAATAATTAAAATAATTTCTATATACAGAAAAGTCCACAGACTTCGAGACATAGGAAAATCAAGTCCATTTGTCGTGTGTCCAAATTTTGACAAGTTTTCAAAAATGACATTTTTGTTAGACTGACGTTTAATTTCATTTTATTTAAACTAAGAAGTTCGAAATTATTTATCTCAGATTCTTGAATTGCATTTAAAAATGGATGTATATCACGTTAATGAAAAAATTCAGATAATTAAGTAGATTTATCAGAACAAGTCGATTGAAGAAATAAAAACGGGATTCAGATAAGCTTTCGAGAATAGACCGGTGCCTTCAAAAGCCTCCATTCACAGGATAAAAGAAAATTTTGAAAAATATGGCTGCGTTACTCCCCACATACATATGAAACTAAAAATTGAAGATAATTCTCGTAAGGAAACATAAGTCTTAATATGCACTGCAATTGAGGAAAATCCAAATAGAAGCCGTGTACAAGTTGCTGAAGCAGTAAATTCAAGTACAACAACAGTTAAAAGGGTCCTCAAAAAACATGGTTATCGTTCAAGAAAAGCTAAAAAGGTTCATGAAATTTTCCCCGACGATCAATTTCGCCGTATGGAGTTTTGTGAAATAATGATGGAAAAGGTAAATCTTGACGAAAAGGCCTGACTGACTGGCCTGAATTTACTTTCTTAGGAGAATTGTTTTTACTGATGAGTCGTCCTTTTCCTGATTAAATCGGCAAAACTCCACGCAAATGGGATATTGGTCAAGAGAAAATTTTATAGGTTTTATAATCTGCTCACCCAATATCCATAAAAACTAAATGTTTGGGCAGGTATTGTAGGGAACACGTTATTGGACCATTTTTTTATTGGGGGCAATTTAAATACTACGAAATATTTTGATTTATTGCAACAGCAAATTGTACCGGCGATTCGACGATTATTTGGTGATATTTGGTGGCAATAAGATGGGTGTCCAGCACACAATGGTCGTATTGTGCAAGAATATTTAAACAATACTTAATAGGGCAATAGACTAATTAGTGGGCATGGAACCATCTTGTGGCCGCCAAGGTCACCTCACTTCTCGGTGAATGATTTCTTTTTATGGGGGTACATAAAATCTAAAATTTACGGCCATGAAGAAATTCAAAACTTGGAACAGTTAAGGAGCAATGTGAGGAGGGGATTTTATGATCGTTTGGGTTATTGTTTAATGCAAGAGGGAGGCATTTTTGAAAAAAAAATTGTAATTTATTAAATTTCATTATCCTGTTTTTTTACCGTTTACCCATTACCTACCTTGACGAACATGGGAAAACAAAGGTCCTTTTCAGGACCACAAATATTTTAATGGAAAAATTTGTTACTTTTATTTTTTTTGGATTAAAAAACAAAAGTTGTTAATATAATACCAATTTAAAAGTGTTTTAGTAGTGTTAATGCACACTATGTTATAAAATTTATTATTATTATAATGTAGGTACATTGTTAATACTATTATTCATTCGCAATGAATATGCAATGGCATTAAGGCCCAATTGCACCAATGATTTAAATTTTCCTTAAAGATAAGTAGAGCTTATAATGAGCTATATTTATATTTACTTTAATATTCACGTTAAATGAGGGAATTTGACTGATACAATTTTTGAATTTGAATTGTTTTTAATGATACTAACAATTTTAGTTCAATTTTTAATAAAATTTATTTAATATTAATAGAAATCTAAGAGATTTGAAACCTCTTTTAGCGATTTATAACATTCTCAAATGAATTACAGGTGCCCTTATTTTCTATGAAAACCACACAGATTTTTTCATACTCGCTACAGTTGCTATAAAAAACATAAATAAATGAATAGGGACACTCTTTATTCTCTTAGTTTCATAGGAATTACGTTTTTAAAGAAAAAGTCACAGTTATAACTCGACTTAAGCTAAGAAAACCTTAAATATCGCGGTGCAATTGGCCATACATTGTGTGAAAATTGCGACACACGCTAAATGGACTTAATTTTTCCTATGTCTCGAAGTCTGTGGACCTTTCTGTATAATTCGGGCTTTATCCTTGATACTGTATATTCTTTTTATAAGAATTTGTGAAAACCCTAATAAATATAAACATTTATTGACATTGGCCTTAAGTACTACTTATAAATAGTTTTGATAAAGTACGTTGATTTCCAATAGATTGTAGTTGTCCAAACATTGAGGAGTTATTTTTATTTGATTAATTCAAAAATTCATATAGGTATGTTTATCAAATATTTTGCGGATTTGAAGTGCAATAAATTAATCTGAATATTTCTTGATGACATTTCTGTAATCTTAGACAAATATAGGTGAATTTATTTTTTAGAAAAAATGGAGCAGAATTTTATAAGTATTAACATGGATTTTAAAAGTATTAACTATTGATTGCTTAATGCCTATAACTGAACAAACTAACGTGTAGATTTAGTTTTCGTTGACCCAATAATGAGTCAATATAAACATTGTATTTTTAATATTTTTATATACAACATGTGCCATCTCTCGTGGGGAGGTTCCTCACGTAAAAATAAGATTTATTTTTTATATCAACCTAGGTCCGATTCTGCTTTATTTCGTAACTACAGGGTGTTAAAGTCTTAATAATTTTTCGATTTATTATAATTTTCTTTCAAGTAGTTTTAGTGATTTGAATGAAATTTTGAGGGTAAAATTTCCTATACGTGTCAAATTCATCAGGGACGTGTATGTAGGTTATCACTGGAATATCTTTCAAAAAAAAAGCATGTACGGAACTGACTTTTTTTCTTTTGATATCAAAATTGGTGTAGGCCGTTTAATGCGAATTAAAAATTATCTCTTGATATTATGTCGAATTCGCCCTCCTTGATGAGATAAACGCAATTTTATTATTCACAATTAATAAAATTAAAATAAAAATGAAATTAATAAATTATTTATTTTACCTAAGTTATCACTAAGTATTATTAGTATTAGTTATTATTACTATTAGTCCAACCTACAGCAATTTCAAATTAAAAAAAAATGGTATTTAAGATAATTACAAAAAAAACTAATTTTAAAAATGTTTAACACCCTGTTTAGAGTTACAGGTACTATGTTTATAGGAACTTTTTTTCATATTTTTTGATGAGAAATCAACGAATAATTATTTAAAACTTTCGCAAATTAATTATATTAAAAAATTTTAAGGTTGCTCTTAGGCTTGGATCAAGGCAAATTAATAAAATTCCGTTTATCTCATCAAGGAGGCCGAAACCGACAAAATATAAAGAGACAAATGTTAATGGGCATTAAACTTCTTACACTATTTCGCTTACAAGAGGAAAAAAGTCACTGGCGTACATGCTTTTTTTAGAAAAATTCCAGTGATAACCCATATGCACGTCGCTGGTGAATATGGCAACACTTTTTTAGCCCTAAAATATGTAGCATTTATAGTAACTTTTACCCTCACAATTTCATTCAAATCGCTAAAAGCACTTGGAAGAAAAGTATAATAAATCGAAAAAATATTAAGACTTTAACACCCTCTATAGCTAGGAAACAAAGCAGAATCAGACCTATGTTGATATAAAAAAAAATCTTATTTTTACGTGAGGAATCTCTCCACGAGAGATGGCACATGTTTTTTGAAACAATCTGTATAAGAAAAACTGAAAAATATACATTTTTTATTTATTTATTAATATCTCTGAAACTATCGAAGTATATTTACTCATATCTTAGGATTATGTAGTGATCTGAAAGGAAGCCAAAAATGCAATAATATACAAGGTGTAGTATTTTAAGAAAATCATCCCAATCCACCCACACTTTTTTGAGCCATCCTATAGAAGTTAAAATATTTCCCTGAAATATATCCCCGTACATACTTTAGGTTTGCACTTAAAAAAAATCCCAAGTTTTTTTATTCTAGGAGCTACAGATGCCCGACGCACTATTGCCAAACCTTGTATAAGCGAAAAATACGAATTGGAAAGAAATATGTTTGTAATAGGCTTTCTACAGTATGTACGAAATAGCCTGAAATATGTCGAATAGTGAAAGGGATTATTTCGTACTGCCTCGTGTAATGAAAATAAGCCGAGACGAAATAAAATTAGGCGATATTTCCTCGAAATATCCCTTTTTATTATTCAACCTCGACATAGTTCGGGCTATTTCGCGCACAGTGTAGAGGCCGTTTAAGGATTTGTAATACGCCATTTAATATAACCCCCAAATTTATAAAACGTGCAATTTGGAAACAATAAATATGGGGACAAATATGCAAAGGAGTATTTTTATAAAAAATTGTGCTAAGTTCGTTCTAAGTGTAAGTTTTGTATAATTTGTCCACTAAAAATAATATACTTTCGAAGTCATACTATTCTAGATATAAACGTAAACGTAATTAAAAAAATGATATTAACCCCTCTCCTCCCTCGTGCTCATATTAATAATTACAATTAGGTATAAAGGCGCATTCTCACGACTCGTCTACTTGGCAAGTATTTTTTATTGGCATACAGGGTCTGGCGATATTGCTGCGTAGTTCCTATAATAAATAACTTAGAAATTCTGTAAACAGGGCCGAGCCGCCCATGTGTGCGAAGTGTGCGGTGCACACAGGCGCCAAGACGAAAAGGGCGCCGGATGAAATGCCAGCGCCAATTGTTTTAAATTAGTTTTGTTACACAAATCCAAAACTTACTGGTAAATTCCAAAACGAAATAATTTATACAGGTACTTAGTGGCAAATTTCAACATTTCATTTTGAATTTATGTTGAATATACTATTAAATGCAACTCACCAAAGTGGGATTATGGTAAAGTTTACAACATTGCTCAACAATCAAAAGAATCCTCATTTCTCAAATGCAGTAGTAAAAATCAACTTTTAAAATACACGTGAAAACTAACTACAAAAACTTTATAAAAAACAATACAACGTGTATGTGAGTACAAAGTCAAAGCACGAAAATTGCATGTCAAAAATCTTAAAATACAATAGCAATTAATTCTGCTTCATGAACGATCCAATTATTTTATTGTAAATACTTAAAAGACAAAAGAAACGAATTAATTTTCAAGATTTTCTTTACAGTAAAGTGCGTTTCTGTTAGCACCGCCGATCGTTCACTAACGAACACCATAGTTTCAAAAAAGGTAAAATATGTTACTCTTGATAAGTAAAAAAGGATAAACTTATGCATATAATAAAAAGAGTGAAAGAGAAACAACTACATAGAAATATTTTGACACATTGGTTCGTTTCATCAGCGAGAGAATTGAAAAGAAAAGCAAGATCTCAAAAAAGAGGGAATTGTAATACAAATTTTAGTATAAAATAATATCTTAACATTCAAATGACATTAAGGATGGTGAAATACAAAAAGCGATAAAAATCTTTTCAAAAACTCAACAATCAAACCCCACCCACACTACAGTATGAAAATATAACTATTGAGAACCTTGAGTAGCCACTTGTCGCAATGAACCATAGTTGCCACTGTACAAGTCTAAAATGTAACCGTAAATGACACTAAGACTCTGGGTGTCACTTCTTTTATTCATGGTGTTAGCTTGTGAATTTATGTGAACCATTTCAAGAAAAGTTCTTTTACAAAATGAGTCAGCTCTATCCAGAATCTCAGCACCATCCCAGTCTATCTTGTGGTCTAAATTGTTAACATGTTCCGACAATGCACATGACAAAACGCCCCTTCTACAGTCACTTTTATGAGATGTGATACGACCTTTTAAGTTTCTAGAAGTTTGGCCTATATAAGACAAATCGCAATCTCTACATTGCAACCTGTACACAACATTCCAATTTTCCATTATCTGAAGTGGTGTCTTAGTTCTCGAATAGAGTTTAGAGAGAGCCTTGACTTGTTTGTTAGCAATTTTAATATTATTATATTGTCTGAAAACGTTTGCAAGTTTATATGTAAGATTATCTATATAAGGTAAAGAGAAATAACTGACAAGTTGTCCATTTTGATCCTCTGTCACTCGGTTAGGCTCAAGAGGAGTATTAGTGATATTAGGTAGTTGTTGTGCTGTAGGTTCCTGGTTATTATTGTTCACTATAGCTGTATGAAACAAAAACCTATTAATGATTTTTTCTGGATAAGAATTGTCAATCAAAATATTTTTTAAAAGAGCCACAGATTCCTCTACATAATCAGAGTGGCTTAGTTTAACTGCTCTAGACTTCATTCCCAAAATTAAATTTATTTTTGATGTCATTGTGTGATATGAATGGTAGCTGATGAAACGATTTGTTTTAAGGATGTTATTTTCTGTCCTCATAACCAACATATCAAGAAACAGAACAGCTCTGTTCGTTTCTTCTTCCACAGTGAATTGAATATACCTGTCGTAGGTATTAAAAAATTCTAAAGTCATGCCTATCTGATATTTAGGAACAGCCAGTAACAAATCATCTACGTAGCGCTTAACAAAGGGAATATGATGTGGCATGTAATGTAGACAATCCTTAACCAGATCGTCCAACACAAAATTTACTAAAATGGGTGAAATTTTAGAACCCATAGGGGTGCCAAAAATCTGTTTGTAATACGTACCATTGAAAATAGTAAAATTAGAATCAAAAATAAACTCTATTACCCGCTCGAGTGTTTCGAAATCAAATGGACAACACGGGGAAATACTATTCCAATTATTACGCAAACTTTTCAGAACCACCTCCATAGAGAGGTTAGTAAACAAAGAAACTGAAAAAAATGAAAAAGAATCCCTGACATAATAATCATTGTCAACATTATACGCCCTAGTAAGAATATCTGGTTATATAAGAATATCTGTTATATAAGAATATCTGTTATATATTTGGCCAACTGAGCTGTTCCGTTTCTTGATATGTTGGTTATGAGAACAGAAAATAACATCCTTAAAACAAAATGGTATAGAAAGCCATATTGTTCAAATCGTTTCATCAGCTACCATTCATATCACACAATGAAATCAAAAATAAATTTAATTTTGGGAATGAAGTCTAGAGCAGTTAAACTAAGCCACTCTGATTATGTAGAGGAATCTGTGGCTCTTTTAAAAAATATTTTGATTGACAATTCTTATCCAGAAAAAATCATTAATAGGTTTTTGTTTCATACAGCTATAGTGAACAATAATAACCAGGGACCTACAGCACAACAACTACCTAATATCACTAATACTCCTCTTGAGCCTAACCGAGTGACAGAGGATCAAAATGGACAACTTGTCAGTTATTTCTCTTTACCTTATATAGATAATCTTACATATAAACTTGCAAACGTTTTCAGACAATATAATAATATTAAAATTGCTAACAAACAAGTCAAGGCTCTCTCTAAACTCTATTCGAGAACTAAGACACCACTTCAGATAATGGAAAATTGGAATGTTGTGTACAGGTTGCAATGTAGAGATTGCGATTTGTCTTATATAGGCCAAACTTCTAGAACTTTAAAGGTCGTATCACATCTCATAAAAGTGACTGTAGAAGGGGCGTTTTGTCATGTGCATTGTCGGAACATGTTAACAATTTAGACCACAGGATAGACTGGGATGGTGCTGAGATTCTGGATAGAGCTGACTCATTTTGTAAAAGAACTTTTCTTGAAATGGTTCACATAAATTCACAAGTTAACACCATGAATAAAAGAAGTGACACCCAGAGTCTTAGTGTTATTTACGGTTACATTTTAGACTTGTACAGTGGTAAATATGGTTCATTGCGACAAGTGGCTACTCAAGGTTCTCAATAGTTATATTTTCATACTGTAGCTTGGGTGGGGTTTGATTGTTGAGTTTCTGAAAAGATTTTTATCGCTTTTTGTATTTCACCATCGCTTAATGTCATTTGAATGTTAAGATATTATTTTATACTAAAATTTGTATTACAATTCTCTCTTTTTTGAGATCTTGCTTTTCTTTTCAATTCTAAAGTAAATTCTAGTCTGGTTCTATGTAAAGAAAAACTTTTTCTTTTTACTTAAATTAATTTATCAAGTTGTCTAATGCCTGTTTTCTCAGTGTAGCATTGATGTTATATTGCGCATGGTCGATCTCGCTGATGAAACGAACCAATGTGTCAAAATATTTCTATGTAGTTGTTTCTCTTTCACTCTTTTTATTATATGCATTAGTTTATCCTTTTTTACTTATCAAGAGTAACATATTTTACCTTTTTTGAAACTATGGTGTTCGTTAGTGAACGATCGGCGGTGCTAACAGAAACGCACTTTATGGTGGGTTCATACAGCCAAATAAAATAAAATAAGAATAAAATAAAATAAAATAAGAAAGTTGGTTATATGAGATACCGTACATGCGTTCATACAGCCAAATAAAATAACAAATAAAATAAGAAGTCTTTATCTTTTAACTTCTTGTTTTATTTTATGTGAAAAGGGCTTTGCGCACGCTTAATTCTAACCTACAAATATTTTCAGTTTGGATTTAATTTATTTTTTAATTTCACATAAGTAAAATGTATAATATAGTAGGCAACGAATAAATAAATATACTATAAATAGTAAAATTACTATAAACAATCGTAAAAGTTAACTTTTATCCAGCCTCATCGTACTGCGCATGAGCAAATATATATTTCTTATTTTATTTTATTTGACTGTATGAACGCACACAAATAAGAATTCCTTATTTCTTATTTTATTTTATTCTTATTTTATTTTATTTGGCTGTATGAACCCACCATTACTGTAAAGAAAATCTTGAAAATTAATTCGTTTCTTTTATCTTTTAAGTATTTACAATAAAATAATTAGATCGTTCATGAAGCAGAATTAATTGCTATTGTAATTTAAGATTTTTGACATGCAATTTTCGTGATTTGACTTTGTACTCACATACACGTTGTATTGTTTCTTATAAAGTTTTTTTGATTTTTACTACTGCATTTGAGAAATGAGGATTCTTTTGATTGTTGAGCAATGTTGTAAACTTTACCATAATCCCACTTTGGTGAGTTGCATTTTAATATTTTTTTTTACAAGAATAGAAATTGTATTTAATTACTATAATTGTAGAAGAGTCCTGAAGAAGAGAACAACTGAATTCTCGAAAGCTTGACTAAACAATAAAGGGTTTTTCCTTGAACTAACGGCCTTCTTATTAGACTGCAGCCCCAAGACACCTGTTTGAATATTTTTCTCAACTAGTCAGTCGCGTAGACTACCCATCTCTTTATTATATATATATATATATATATATATATATATATATATATATATATATATATATATATATATATATATAGTATATATATATATATATATATATATATATATATATATATATATATATATATATATATATATATATATATATATATATATATATATATATATATATATATATATATATATATATATATATATATATAATATATATAATAACTTAGAAAATATATATATAATAACTAATTCTGTATACAGGGCCGAGCCGCCCATGTGTGCGAAGTGTGCGGTGCACACAGGCGCCAAGACGAAAAGGGCGCCGGATGAAATGCCAGCGCCAATTGTTTTAAATTATTTTTGTTACACAAATCCAAAACTTACTGGTAAATTCCAAAACGAAATAATTTATACAGGTACTTAGTAGCAAATTTCAACATTTCATTTTGAATTTATGTTGAATATACTAATATATTATTATACAGGGTGGTTCGAAAACTTCGGCAGCATATTCTGCAGGTAAAAATAAGTAAAAAAGTTCGTATAAATGTATGTCCTAAAGTGGTTAGTTTCGGAGATACAGGGTGTAGAAGTAACATCAATATTTAGATGAAAATTGGTGTCCGGAAGTTTGACATGAGAAATTTGATTTTAATTTCAATATAACTCCTACTTGTAGGGGGCGCTACCTACATGTGTTTTAACTTTTTTGAAGAGTAATAACTTTTCGTCCGTAGGTATCCGTATAAAACAACTGAGTGAAAAAATTTACATTTCTGTGATTTTTTACGTAAAAAATGTCTCTTGGTAAAAAGATATTTGGGATGGAAATAGTCAATACATGTCATTATTGACAAAGAATAAACATGTTGAGTAGATAGTTAAAATTAAAGAAGTTTTTGATAGAACTGACAAAAATTTTGACAAATTAATATTGTAAATTGTAAAAATGAAAATTGTCGAAAAATTTGATGTCGATGGTGAAAATCATCCGAAAATCTTTAAAATTTATGAATTTTTTATATATTGGATGAAGCTTTATACTCCGTAGACGAAAGATTTAATTTGTTAAATAATAACAACTACGTATTTAAGTTTTTATTTAAACTGAGTGATGACCCAGATGAATGATAAGAACTAGCTGCAATCGTTTGTAGGAAAAACTTTCGCCAAATCATTGGATATTAACACCGCTGATTTGTCCGAAGAAGTTATGTTATATCAGTCTTTTTTCAAATATATCCAAAATATAATATAATATTAATTAAATAATGATAAGGTGACAATAGAAATATTTATGTCGAATCCCAACGGCAAAAAAAGGCGCTTCGTAGGTTTTGCACACAGGCGCTGCCCTGTCTGTTATAGATGCCCTGTACGCCAATTACAAATGTTTGTCAAGTATACACGAGTCGTGAGAATGCGCCGTAAGAAGATGGTAGCTTTGAAAATTTTCCGAAACTTTGTGTTCAGTAACCGATCTTAGCATTAATTCGAGTTGATATTTCTTCTTAATAAAATAGGATGTTCACGTTGCTCACTTCAGTATTTTTTATTAACTTGGCAAGTGGATAAAGCTCATACAGTTGAATCATACTAAATGATAACTAATTGTTTCATAAGAGATAGTGGAGTGCCCAGAGACTTTTACCTCGGAATTCAATTACTGTGAATGTATTAATTTGAAACCTTCTGTATTGTGTTTTATAAGTAAAATCCTAAAATGTTTACCCATTTTTTTCCGTTGCTTTTAATTTTTTATTTTAGTAATTTTAGTAAATTCTTATTTATTTCCTTCTTAATTTTTTGATTTTTTTAATTTGTTTTCTAAGTAAATTTATTGACATAAATGAATCTAATGCATAAGCTATACCTATTCTGCTTATATTCTAATCATTGAAATTTTGGTTGAAATCGAATTATACAGGGTGGCGCGTCATATACGACGCGGTTCTTGCAAGGAGAACAAAAGTTTGTATTGAAGTAAAATTTTGTGAGCTTATGTAAGTCAATTTAAAGCATTTTCTAAAATTATATAGAGTTCTACAGGGTGTCCCCAAAAAAAAGTTACACATGAAAGTTGTGATTTTTGTAATGGAACACCTTGTATATTAATTGATTTTCGGATTCTGGTAAAAAAATAAAGGCGAGTTTCATTAGAAAAGCATATGACTAAAATGTATAGTTTTTGAAATACATTCACCGACAGGAAAAATAGACACCTTAAAACTTTGATGTATTTTAAAGTTTAATATATTTTTTTCTAGTGGGCCGATTTTGATGATTTTTTAAGCAGTATCTAGCCAAATTATTTGACTTTTTGGTATCTCTTTCTAAATTAAACTACCCATCTGTTAATTATACGAGGGAAAACAAAATGTTGATATTTTGGTAAAAGTTTGAAACACCCTGTGGAATATGTTAAAACAGCAAGAAATTTAAACATCATTTTATCATCTAGATACATTCTTTCTCGATAGTTTGTTTTTTGGTTCATCTCATTAGCTTTATTTTTATTGGAGATATTCGCTTTTGAAGAAGACTAACATTTTTTCGTAATTTTTACATTAGGACCATGCCTTTGCTTTTGGTCCTAGTCAACAGATCTAGTAAGTTCTGGTCCCGAAGCAGGCCTTCTTGACATAAGATTTGCTACATTTAGTCTTCTTCTTGAATAGTTAAGGCCAGAAATGCAATAAAATGTGTGAACAATATACTGTGAAGTAACAAAATAGGTAAAGACAAAAAATTACTGGCGGTATAAATGGACTCGATAAGGAGATCAGCACGAACATCAAGGCTGGATAGAGTACAAAACGAGACAATCAGGGACAAAATGGATAGACAGAAAACTATAGTTTTATATATATTTTTTTCTAAACAACACGAGCCATATTTTTTAATGTAGTTTTTTATGAAGGTCTTTTCTGTACCACGTTAATGTCCTGAGGAAGGAATAAATAAATTCCGAAAGCTTGACAATTAACAATGTGTATTAATTCTTTGTCAAACCCTTCCGACTGCAACCCCACTAGATCCTAGATTTTCTTTCTCACTAGTCAGTCGAGACTACTTTCTGCTTATATTTTTATATAGAGATTGCCCAACTGAAGTGGTATGGACATTTTATAGTAATTTTATAGCAAATTCACTGAACTAAACAAATATAAAGCATTTCATTTGAAAAACTAAAACTTGAGAGTTGAGAGTAAAAATATATTTGACTCACTGTATACTACTCTCCTGTATATCTATAAAAAGATTTTTGAAACGGGAGCTACCATTAAATATTTTGTAAAAGATTTGGAGTGAAAATCTCAAATAGAAATCCTGATACAAAGCTTTTTCGGAACACGGAGCCATCTTGTATGTATGCATTTGTATATGTGTGTTTATTATTGAAAGCAACGAATTTAAATGGGTAAACTTTGTAATATATCTTATTAACAATACAATGCAAAATTTTTTATAAAAAATCGTTCCCAGTAAATGAATTCCGAGGTTTGTATCCCATAAGGGCTTAAAGCACTCCACTAAGATGGTAGCACCGAGTCATTAATTCTATTTTATTATTTTTTGTCAGTTGATTATTAAACTTTTAATTTGTACATAAGTCTATATGATAAAGAACTTTTCACATATGCATATTTTAAACTGTTTTTTGGGGTGTGGGGGAGATTAAAAATTGAATAATACTTACCACCTAAATAGTCACTTTTTAACCTCGGTGTCAATAGATGTATAAATAATTCACCGAATATTCCTGTATAATTATAATGCAACTTCAATTATGCAATTGAAATTAAATAGTCGGATCATTCCACTTAAATAGCTAAAATGTTATCAGAATTTATTAAAAAAATAATTCATCTTTATTTATTTTATGAATTTTTTAAATTATTAAATTAAATCAATCTTTATCTCCTTCTTTACACTTCAAAATAAACTATAATAAAATAAAACCCGATAAAACCAACCTATTGATAACACCAGACACGTAATTGCAGGAATGAGTCACTTAAGGTAACATTTAAAATAAAAATACTTAAATATTTATTATTTGAGTGTGTTTAACATATTAGGGCTAATAGTTTGGAAAGCCTCTCGTATTTTTACTTGAAGCTCATCCAGATTATTAGCCCTATTATGACCATACACTTTGGATTTTACATAACCCCACAAAAAGAAATCATTGGGAGGAAGATCTGGTGATCTAGCGGGCCACAAAATAGTTCCATGTCCACTAATAAAACGGTTGGGAAAAGTATTGTTCAAATATTCTTGAACAATACGGGCATTGTGGGCAGGGCAACCATCTTGTTGAAACCAGACATTGTGGAATCTTTCTCCCAATAACTCACGAATTCTCAGGACAATCTGCTGTAACAAGTCCAAATACTTTGCAACAGTTAAATTACCCTCTATAAAAAATGGACCAATCATATGCTCCCCTACAAAACCACCCCAAACATTTAGCTTTTGAGGATATTGCGTGCGTACCTCAAAATATTTGAGCAAATTTTCCTGAGACCAATATCGTACTTGTGTAGGGTTATGACGACTCAATAAATGAAAACTTGATTCGTCGGTGAAAACTATACGCCGAATAAAGTTTTCATCTAAATTGGCCTTTTCCATTACAAATTCACAAAACGCCATACGCCGAAATTGGTCTTCATGGAAAATTTCTTGAGTTTTGCGCGCTTTATACGATCGGTATCCATTCTTTTTAAGGACTCTTTTAACCTTGCTAGGTGAAGAATCTGTTACATCAGCAATTTGATTACTTGAAAACATGGGATTTTGATCCGCGGTAGCACAGATGAACACTTGCTTTAACTCCTGTTCTTCATTAATCAACACATCAGGCTTTTTGTGTTTTTGTGGGGACACGCACCCATGTGTTTCAAAATTATTAATAACTCTTGATATGGTAGGTAAAGATGGAATTGGCCTATTTACAAAAGTTTGTGGAAAAATTGTTTGTATATCCCGATAAGACATATTTTGGAAATACCATTTTACAATTTGAATTTTCTCACGAACTTCGTAAACATCCATTATTTTAGTTAAAAAATAAATTTTACACGAGAGCTGCCGCGAGAATCTATGTATTCGTTTTGGCTATTAAAACACGAATAAATACAAATTCTGAAACATTCTTATCACATATCTACCTATTTTTATTGTATCGCATTTTTTCGCCTGCTTTTTATCCGGCGGACGGGTATGCGCTAATTCGTCCGGTTCTGCCTATGTTACTACTAGGTGGTCCGGTCTGTATGATGGTTGTATGAATCAATTAAGGTATAGATTTAGATTCCAGTTGTCAAGTATTACTCAATAAACATTTTCCATTTAACATTAGTTAAAAAGAAAAATTAACACTGAAAATAATATAATATGTTATTTAAGTGGTAATAATCTAGAGAGAGTTACGATTCGAGATTTAACTTTAATTTAATAAACATACTACTGTACTTTTATATTATAAATCAATACAGATATTATTCAAATATTTGTTTAGTTAAGCACTTTATATATACAGAGTGTCCCAGTTCAAACGAAACAAGGCAATTTAAAGGCATTTCTGGTGTGAAAAGGACAACACGGTGAAACACGTCAACTTTATTTTCGAAGGCGGATATATGATGCGACTATTTTTGAAACCCCTAATTCAAACCGCACGGCCAAGAGTGGGCCCATCCCCAACATGGCACTTAAGAAAACTGACGGAAGCTACACGGAAGGAGATGAAGAGAGAGCTAACCTCCTACTTCATACACACTTCCCAGGTAGCATATCTATTGATACGCAAGTAGCTCCGACCGAACCCCACAATCCTCGCAGGGAAGACTGGGAGACGGCCAAGCTAGTAATAACAGAACAAAAACTGAAATGGGCTATTGACACCTTTCAGCCTTATAAAACAGCAGGAATAGATGGGATTTTTCCTGCCCTTCTAAAGAAGGGTGAGGAAATAGCTACACACCATCTATTAAACATTACAAGAAGCAGCTTAGCTATGGGATATATACCAACCATCTGTAGAAGAGCGAAAGTAATATTCATACCCAAAATAGGCAAACCTGACTGGGCTAACCCCAAATCATTTAGGCCTATTAGTCTCACATCGTTCATATTAAAAACGATGGAGAAAGTAGTGGACAACCATATTAGAGTAAATCATCTAAACCACTGCACGATAGTCAGCATGCATATAGAGCGGGCAGATACACAGAAACTGCTCTGTACCAGTTAACTGAACTAATACAGGCAAGCCTGGATAGCAAAGAAACAGCACTTTGTGCCTTCTTGGACATTGCAGGGGCGTTTGACAATATACCTCACAAGGTGGTCAAGCGATCTCTTGAAACAAGAGGGGTGAACAATACGATAATTCGCTGGTTTTGGAAATGCTCTCAACACGAACAGCAGAGGCTGAGATAGGTACCAAAACTGTAGTTGTTAAAACAACGCAAGGAACTCCACAAGGTGGAGTGACCTCCCCCCTACTGTGGAGCTTGGTAGTGGATGAACTACTGGAAGAATTAACTCTAGCGGGAATACACTGCATAGGGTCGCAGATGACATAGTCATCATTGCACAGGGGAAACATGAAGGCACCCTGTGTGATATTATCCAAAGAGGATTCCGCATCGCTGAGAGATGGTGCAGGACTGTCGGGCTGAGTATTAACTCAGATAAAACCGCAGTAGTGCCATTCACCAGAAAGCGAAGTTTGAAAAACTTGAAAAGAATCCATCTAGATGGAAAGGAAATACTGCCATCACAGGAAGTGAAATATCTGGGAATAACCCTGGATAGTAAACTTCTCTGGAACAGGCATATTAAGAACATTACCAGCAAAGCCACAAAGGCTCTCATGATATGCAGAAGACTGGCGGGAAATAGGTGGGGCTGCGCCCCTAACATTTTGCGCTGGATGTATACCATGATAGTAAGACCCATGATTACTTATGGAGCAGTTGCTTGGTATACAAAACTAGAGCAACGTACAGCAAGGCAAACCCTGTGCAAAGTACAGAGACTGGCATGTATCTGCATCACAGGTGCCATGAGAACATGTCCAACAGCAGCAATGGAGGTCATTCTAGACCTAACACCACTGCATATTGTCGTCGGTAGTTATGCCAATGCGACAATGATTAGAATGGTCATTGACGGAAACAGTACTGGGAGAATTTTCAGGTCAGGGGCTTGGAACACCCTCAAAAAGAAAATTCCACTTCTCCAACTCCCAGTGGATGACATACCAAGAATTTACAACTTTGAGAAACACCTCACTGTAGTATTGAGTAATAAAAAGGATTGGAAGAAAGAAACGCTTACTCAGCATATAAAAGACCATACCATCACGTGGTATACTGATGCTTCCAAAACCAAAGCAGGGACAGGGATAGGAGTATTTGGGCCGAAAACTGAATACTCCGAACCAATGGGCACCTACCCCAGTATCCTTCAGGCAGAAATTTGCGCTATCGAAAGATGCGTACAATTTATCTTGGATAGGAACTATCGAAAACAGGAAATTGCCATCCTATCCGATAGTCAAGCAGCACTTAACGCGATCAACTCAGTAACCATCAATTCGAAGTTGGTCAAAGAATGCCTAGAGAAGCTCAACAAATTAGGCAAAGAAAATAAAGTCCTCTCTACTCTGGGTGCCTGCTCACCAAGGGATAGAAGGCAATGAAAAAAGCAAATGATCTAGCTTAGAAAGGAGCGAACACTCCACTAACTGGACCAGAACCGTTCTGTTTTCCAAACGGGAACCAACTGAAAGCGGAACTGAAGAATCTGGAAGACTCCATCCGTAACTTGGAATGGGTATGTCCTCCAACGGTCTAAGACACTCGAAAAAGTTCCTTAGAACTTATGACCGAGAAAAATCAAAGGTTTTCCTTGATTTAAGTAAACAATCTTCGGATTGTCACGGGGTTTCTAACAGGACACTGTCTCCTCAACGAACACCTCAGTAGGCTGAAACTGAGAAACAACGGCGAATGCAGATTTTGTGGGGAAAATGGGGAAACACCCAGAACACCTTATCACTGAGTGCGCCGAGACGACGACCATTCGTGCCATGAACCTTGGCACGTCTGATGTCGAGGATGGAGAGCTGGCCTCTGTGGAGCCGTCTCAGATACTGGCTTTTCTTAAAGCCCTGAGACTGTATGATGAGTTATAACTCGTTATAACTCAAGAAAGGGGAACACACAATAGATCTGTAAGGTCGCGGTGATTGACTCCCCTTCTAAACGTTCTACATTCTACATTCGAGAGTTGTCGCGAGAATCTATGAATTCGTTTTGGCTATTAAAACACAAATAAATACAAATTCAGAAACATTCTTATCACATATCTACCTATTTTTATTTTATCGCATTTTTTCGCTTGCTTTTTATCCGGCGGACGGGTATACGCTAATTCATCCGGTTTTGCCTATGTTACTACTACGGTGGTCCGGTCTGTATGATGGTTGTATGAATCAATTAAGGTATAGATTTAGATTCCAGTTGTCAAGTATTACTCAATAAACATTTTCCATTTAACATTAGTTAAAAAAAGAAAATTAACACTGAAAATAATATAATATGTTATTTAAGTGGTAATAATCTACAAGGAGAGTTACGATTCGAGATTTAACTTTAATTTAATAAACATATTCTGTACTTTATATTATAAATCAATACAGATATTATTCAAATATTTGTTTAGTTAAGCACTTTATATATACAGAGTGTCCCAGTTCAAACGAAACAAGGCAATTTAAAGGCATTTCTGGTGTGAAAAGGACAACACGGTGAAACACGTCAACTTTATTTTCGAAGGCGGATATATGATGCGACTATTTTTGAAACCCCTAATTCAAACCGCACGGGGGGGGGGGTGACATCTACCCTTAATCGTAAATGTAATGCGGGGTCAAGTAGCACATCATTTGAAAGGATCTTTTCAGCGCCGCCTCATTTTTGGAGTTTTTGTCATGTCACATTTGGTGGGATCGGGCTGAAAAATAAATTTACCATAATTTGATGATGCTTTGATATTTGACAATTTTACAGGGGTCCCACTAAGAATAGCTCTCGGCTGTTTCTCGGAAAGTATTAGTAGTAGAGCTTGCCGAAAAAAATATATATTACTAAAGAGAGCATGAGAAATTGCTGGAAATTATTTTCAAGTTTGTAGAGCGGCCGCTAGAGGGTGCAGCTGCTATTAAAAATAAGAAAAAGGAGTTTTTACCCAATTGTGCTTAGATAACGGATACTATAAATAATAGATTTATAATCTTCAGTAAATTTTGAATATTTTTTGTTAGAACCATTTTACCCTATCTGCCAAAATAAAGTGGTGGGGGAAGGTTAAATCTGTTTATATTTAAATGTTAATAACTCCGGACTGGTTGATCGGAATCCAATAAGTGGGGGCTCGTTTAAAAGAGCGTTTCTTAAGAGTATTTAGTATTATTGCGAATTGACGACATGGTTTATTCTACTGCAGATAAAGTTGTGATAATTGAAACTTTCTTTAGTCATAACGGATGTGGCAATAAAACGGCACAGTTATTAATTTAGTAGCTAAATTTAGAGAAACTGGAAGTGTTCTTACAAAGAAGCGAGAAGTTCCACCTGGGGTAGTTAACAATGAGGCGATGCAAATAATATTATTTATCCATGCCGAACCAAGAACGAGTGTTAAACAATTGTAACAGCCACAGGAATAAGTAAGAGTAGTGTTTACAGGATACTAAAGTTCCACAAATTCCATCCTTACAAACTTCATCTGGTCCAAGAATTGAACGAAGCTGATTACAACAGACGATTACAATTCTTTGAAGAACCAAATGAAATGCTCATTGCTACTCCACTAACAAAATACTTATTTTTTGTGCAGAAATTAATTAATGAATGAAAAACTAAACATGATATTCACACGGGTGCATCATTTTCTCGTAGTAGGATTTCAAATGCTTAGACTAGTGGATTTATTTATCAAGAGAGGGCTTAAGTGTTTTAATCTGAAAAATTATACCTCACATGGTTCCACCTTGTAACCAAAAAGTTTGAAGTTGCTAGCTACTATAATTTCTGTTAATATGGCAGCTTGACCAAACTCTAGGGCTATAATCTGGAGAAAGATACCTTTAAAATTACGTATCACTCGACCCCTCTTCCCATTACAAAAACTAGGGGTGCCACTCACCCCCGCTCGGGGGGTTAAGCTAGAGGCAAGGTATTGTGCATAAAATGTGCCCCGTTTAAAAAATAGATCGACGTGTTCGAGCATTGTTTTTACTAAAATCCCAGTTCATTCAGAAAATGAATTTATTCCATACTTTATGTACACACTGTAGATATGACAGTGATTATTTTTAGACTTTATACATTCTCAGCAAAGAAACGATAATAAACACTACTCCAAGACATATGAAAGACCAAAAAAAAATCCTAAAATTTGAAGCATAGTATATTAAATGGGAAACGTTGAAAAATTATTGTTTTAATTTAACCATAGCCACAACACCTAAGAAACAACTAATAAAAATTATATATATAATATATGTATACAGGGTGAGTCTTAAATAAGTGCAAACATTTTCAGGGCTGGTAGATCTCGATTAAAGTATCATATTTTCTCTTTACCGTTTTTCAAATAAGTCCAAAATAACCGAGTTATTTTACTTTCAAAATTTCCAAAAAAAAAAATGATTTTTTGCTTAAATTTTGAGAACCATTGGATCCATTTTGGGTTTTCTTTCTTGTAAATTTAATCTACTACCTATGTTGCCATATTATCAAAAAATTATGTTTTTTAACTAAAAATTAAAAAAAAATCCAATTTTTTTTTTCAAAAAATTCTAAATTTTCAAAATTTTTCCATTTGCAACCTGGTTAGGCAGAACCTCACAATTCGCGAGCGTTACCACCGAAAAACAGCGGATGCATTCCAGCACACCTCGCCGCTATCATCTTGGCCCAGAGAAAACAATAAACAAAAGATGTTATCATGGGGACTGTAATAAAAAAGAAGAAATAATTTATTGGGCAAGCCTACAGTAAGATTAGCCATGAGACATGACTAAAACATGACTACCCGTAGACACTCAGTGTTTCTGCCCCTTCCGGCTTCATCAATACGGGAGGAATCGGCAACGATACCTCAAGAACGAATTCGAATAAACAATTCGAAATGATCAGTTTGCTTCATTTTAAGGAGTTCTTTAAAAAGTTTCAAATACATTTTTTGTAAAATAAAATAGGGAAAACTTATTCATAATTTTTAAAATTTACATGGGATTTCCTATGTCCAGGTCGGCGATGCAACAGACTGTATATGCAAAGTAGTAACAAATCCAGTGCGCGACTACGAAAATTTGAACCACTAAAAACAATGCTTTTGACGATAAGTTTATAAGCTGTGCTATTACATCTTTGATGCAGGGGGATAAGGAATGATGGGAGAATATAATTTTTAATTGTATCTATGAACGAAACACAAACGGAAAAAAATGCTGCTATACTAAAAAAGTTCCTTTTACTGATTTCCAATGGTGGTTGTGCTAACTTAATATTATCTTATCACAACCATCAATTTAACATACTTACCGATGAGCGGCAAATTTTTTGTTTTCAGGGCGAATTTACGGCTAATTTCTGGCAATTGTTCCACATAGTTACACACATTTTTTTAAAGCGGTGGTGCTATGCAGTACGTTCTTTACAGATTGACTTAATTATTGTATAAAGATAATTAATTACTTCATTGAACTAAAACTAATTATTTTCCTATTATACTCTGTCCAACGAGTGCATACGTAACAATGACAGTTTGTAGGCTGTTACATTTAATATCAAATCCCCTAAAACTTTTTTGTATAACATACGTTTACTCAAAATTTTCAAAACAAATGCACTTAAATTGAGTCACCATGTACAGGGTAAGTCAACGATAGAGTAAAGTCCATTATCTCATTTGTTTCAAGGTTTACAAAAAAAAAATATTAAATATAAAAGATTTTTTTTTTTTATTAATTTTTTTGTAATAGAGTATACAGGGTGGTTCAAAAAGGTGTGGCGAATATAACATAACTAACTAAATTATTTTCTTCTAACCGCACGATTTTACAAACATTATTTTTTTATATATTAATGTTATATACCTAAAACTAATACTTTTAATAATATTTGAATTTGTAAAACTTTTAAATAAAAAAAAATTTGAAAGAAATGTTAGATTGCAGTGTGGTAAAAAATTGTCAGTGATGCCATTGTTTCTGAAGTTGGACAACTAAAATTTGGTAGGAGAATTTTATAGAGATATAGAAAAAGACCTATGTAAAGATATTTTAGTTAGATGTTACAGGGTGTTCAAAATATATTTTTGAATTTCAACTACTTAAAATTAAGAAATTTCAAATTTTTTAAATGGGACACCCTATATATTATCATTTTTTCTGATAGATTTTACAAAACTCTTCAACTTTTATTAAGTATGTCATATACCTATTTTTAATAGTTTGCGATTTATTCCATTTTATTTTATTTTTACCCATATTTTTAATACAATTGCGCTGTAACATCATAGTTGCCATGACAAAAAGTAATAATTATCAAAATTTCTTGTTTTTCAAGCAAGTTAAGAACAAAATTTGAATTTTAGTTTAATTTGTTGTAATAAGTATAAATGGTAGAGGTAATAGTTACAGATTTTCCTGAAATGAATTAGTCAATGTGACTGATAAACACGAAGAAGCCAAGAAAAACATATTTTTTGGTTCAGTACTATATATTATATAGTACTTTGCTAAGTAGTATTAATATAAGTATAATAGATATAGATTACATATCTAGAAAACATCTTCGTTGTGTAATGGGACGGTTTCGCGGCAGTAGTAATATTGATTTTACCAAATGAATTATAAACCAGAATTACTACGAGAAAAAACTTTACTGTGTGTCGAAGAAAATTCCTATATCAGTAGTCGTCAACAATTAGGTAATCTAGTATTACCTTAATCTGCGTGTATTCGCCCCGATGAAAAATCCAAGTGTCATCTTTCATAATATGGAAATACACCAAGAAATTCACGACTGCGATTTTAGTTTATTTGAGTAAATTTAATTAAATTTAACTAATACCAACAATTGTAACTAATTATTAAGCTACTTGTTAAAGATAAGTAATAAATAGTTTGTTTTGTCATGGTAACTATGATTTTATAGGGTAATTGTATTAAAAATATGGGTAAAATAGAAAAAATTGGAATAAATCGCAAATTATTAAAAATAGGTATGCGACTTACTTAATAAAAGTGGAAGAGTTTTGTAAAAACTTCCAGAAAAAATAATATATAGATGTCCATTTAAAAAATTTGAGATTTTTAATTTTAAGTAGTTGAAATTCATAGATATATTTAGCACTCTGTATCATTTAATCCAACAATTCTGTATCATTTAACTAAAATATCTTTTACATATATATTTTTTTTTTCATCTCTATAAAACTCTCCTACCAAATTTGGTACTCCAACTTTAGAAACAGTGGCACGACTGGCAATTTTTTACCACACTGCATTTAACATTTGTTTAAACAAATTGCATTATTACAAAAGTATTAATTTTAGGTATATAACATTATATATAAAAAACTTATGGAATTTTACGCAGAATCTAAAAAGAAAATAAAATATAGGGTGTTGCATTTAAAAAAACATATGTTATATCCGCCACACTTTTTTGAAGCACCTTGTATACTCTATAATAATTTTAAAATGTGTATCTTAACCTTGTAAAGCTCGAAACAAATGAGATAATGGACTTTACTCTATCGTTGACTCACCCTGTACAATACTTATGAGGTGACATCCTTTATAGAAAAAAAAATTGAACAGGTTTATACGTCATATTATCTCTAGTAGATATAGTACAATTCTTTTAAAAGTTCCTCAATATGGCCGACCTAGTTACGAAAATTGGTAATTTTTTTTTAATGAAAAATAAGTTGGCGTTACCGAATTCAGAACTTATATTCTTTGGTTAATAATATTTTTCGGGATTGTCAAGTTGACGTTAAAGCAGTTAGGTTAAAAGTTTGGTTATTAGGTGGCTGTCATAAATAAAAAACATTGAATTATTCAAATTATTTAAATAAGAATAAAGGTATTTTACCGCAGATCTCAAGAGATTTTATTTAAAGGTATTTATAAACTTTCCCAGTGAGAATATTAACTCTCTTTATTCTTATATATCAAGTTAAAGGACGTAAGAACTATAGCAAGTGAATTTTTGTTTTCATGTTTTAACGAGAGGATGATGGGTTTCATTGTTATAGAGTTGTTAGATCGCCTAATTTCTCTTAATTTGTTTATATTTCATTACAGTTAATCAGAAACTGAATCAATTCAAAAGTGTACAAAAACAGCTACATATTTTATTAAAACTCTTATTTAAATATTTTTATATACTGTTAAACTGTACAAGTCTTTAGCAAAAAAGTTATATATATATAAGGTAATACATTATGTATAACTTATGAAAGTTTCTATATAAACTTTGATTCTTAGACTTACGATTGTTTAACTCTACGGTACAGATGTATAGACTCTACAGATCTAATATACAATATGAAACTTCTATTACTTGTTTTTAATCTAACTTATATTCCAAAATTATTTATATATTTTATATAATAAACTATATTTATAATACAGTTTAATATTATTTATATTAAACTATATTAATTTTATTTCTAAGCTAAATATCTCATAGCTACTCATTTCACCTCATAATAAGGAAAAAGAAATGCTTAAAAACTCATTAAATGTGCTTTTATTTAAAATATCAACATACAAAATAGTCATCCATAATCCATGCAAACTGCAAGAATGAATATAAAGTAATATTTACAACTGTAAGTTAGAGTGCAGCCCAACTAATACAGATTTATTGTCATGCCATTCATGTTTATTATCATAATTAATTTTTATTAATAATATACTCTATTTTGGTGTCACTAAGTTATTTATAAACCCAATACTTATAAAATAAAATTAATACTACTAATTAACTGACCAGATTAAGCCCAATGTCACTCTTATCAGAAAAGCCAAAAATTTTTTTTTTTTAATATTCACTTATTTTAAATTGCCAGAAAAACATTAGAAAGTAACTTAAAACTAGGTTTGGAATCAGAAATGACTTGTACACCTAATAAAAATGCATATGCATCAACTAGAGATTTTGGTTAAGTATAGAGCGTACTATAATACGTAATTTTGCTTATAAAATAATTTTCCTTTCAAACGAGCAGTACCTGTAAAACAAATAAATAATAATTTTTGAATCAATAGGTTACTTCAACACATTCAAGACAATTTAGATAAATAATTAGTATATGCATGTATATATTTTATTTACAATGTGAAGTACTGCTTTAAGATAATGTGTTAGAACATCAACTCTTTCAGAAGACAATTCATTAGCAAAGAACTACAGAGGTAATAGATGATCTGGCAACATCAACCACTCCATTCAAAAATTCTAAGTGAATTAATAAATCAAATGTTACATATAAAAACTAACACTGCTCTACAAGCTTAGAAATAAATAACGTTTTTTAATTATGGGAACTACCAGACACTATCCAAATACTTGTTATTTGTTGGTATTTTGAGAGATAGACGTAATATTTTGTCATTTAGGCTAGTGGCTTCTCATCACCAACCTTTTTACATTTTCAAAGCTTTTGTGAAACTCTCTCTCATCTCTGATCTATAAATTACTCAGTGTCCTAAAGCTTTTTTAATATACTCTTTTTTTCTGTCTCCCTCATGTAGACTTGCACTGAACAATCACACAGGAGGTGCCTCATTATTTTCACTGCATTTTCGATTATCAATAATGAATCTGTATTTTCCAGTTAGGTCCATTTTTCAGATCTATGCAGATTATGCTCAGTAAAGAAATCTGTAAGGTGCTGTAGGAAATCTGTTTAAGTTGAGGCCGATCAACCAAATGGCTTGTCTTTAGCTTGGGGTATGGTTGTAGTAGGGATCCAATATTTAAAGTAATATATTCCCGACCTCAAAATAATTTAACACTATTCTGGATGTGGTGACAGAATTTATAATTTTGAAATATATCTAAAAATGGTCACATCAGGCTAATTCCACATGTAACAAAAACTAATCTAAAATTTGACTCTAAATTGGATGATAATCATTTCTCAGTAATGGAAAGATACATGACATTATTTCCTTGGGTCTTAGTTCGATAATTTAATTATGCATTTGTTAGAATGACGATATTTTCAGAAAAGATATGATGAAATACTAAACTTATTTTTGACAGAACTTACAACAATGAAAATAATATCTATACTTTTCAGCGGTTCATTTTCAAAAAAGGGTTCTAAGTTTTTCGCTACTGGAAGAAAATCTACTAAATAAACGGTAGTCTTTGTAAACACCACTGCTTTGATCCAACGACCAATTTGTCATTGTATTTTAGTGAACAAATTTGCCTACTAAGAGAGAAAACCAACAAAATATACTTAACCTTTCAGGAGGTGGGCATATCTCCTCCTGTCGTCAGAAGCAAAAAATACAAAGAACAAAGAAAGAAAGTATTTAAAATATCTAAATACAACTATTCAAGAGCATGTTATTTTTTAGCAGAAAGGTCTATTATAAAATGTTGACGTTCTTACAACAATGGTTAAATTTGAAAGCTGTAAATTAAATAAGTTGATTTTTTCTTTTTCAATTACAGATTGTTAGATCTCTAAATGTTTACCTTAACAGGAGAGTGAAATTTCATATTTGAAAAAGAAAGGTTAGTGTTACTATTGGTATCAATAAATGATAATGGCTTGAGACTAAGAAATAAATATTAGTCAAATACAGTATGATCAAAATGGAATTAGCCAATGTAATCGTTCATTTTTCTGTAGCTTGCATTTTCTTTAAAGAGAAATAAAAAGATCTTTCATCATTTATCCACCTCATTCGTCATTTGACACATCAGAGTCATCATCTAGATTTATGATGATTGGCTTCTGGACACTAACTATTAATTTCTCTTTCTCCCATGTGTCCTTAATTAATTTAGTACACTGGCCCACATAATTTGCCCATTGTTCCACAATGACTTGCTCCAAAGCTGCTTTCCAGCATTCTTCTGGGTTTTTTATTTTGAGAATATGCTGGTCATAGTATCTTTTTGTTTGACTCCATACCAACTCAATAGCGTTAAATTGGCAGTGGTATGGAGGCAAACGCAATACTTCGTGACCAGCATCTTCTATAATTTTATTTACCGCAAATACTTTATCATTTTTTGGGATTTTATTAATTACATCCCATAACACACCCAATGTAGAATGTTCTGGAAAGCTAATGTTTTTGGAGCGAAGCCACTGTTGAATATCACTCTTTTTCCAGGTTTTGGTGGGCCATTTATCTAGTTGACGACTGTGATATGCCGCATTATCTAATATTATTAATGAAGGTTTCTTCAAATTTGGTAATAATTGTTGATGCAGCCACTTTTCAAAGTTAATTGAATTCATGTCACCATGATAATCCCCCTGGCTTGTCTTGGATTTAAATAACAAGCCAGCATCCTTTATAAACCCTTCTTCTGATCCAGCATGGAGAACAATGTATCTAAAAGAAATTAATAATATTAATATAGTGTAAATTTTATTGTATGAAGTAAAATATTAACATGTAGAGCACATTATCTATTTAATTTATATTTTTCTACTTCTGCATGATATTGAATTAGGCAGAACTTACTGAAAAAAGGGTACTAAGGGCCATGCCTGTTTATAACAAAATTTTAAATCAACTTCATGATTACACATTTAATTCAAAAACTGTAAAACTACATCCTCGTGAAATTATGGGCAAAAAGTTTGAAATAAAATAATTATTCTGCTTTTTTTCTTTCTTAATAGAGATATACAGGGTGCTACAAATTGAGGTACGAGCATTGGTATCTCGGAAAGCCTAATAGATACGAAGATGGCTAAATTGTGGCAAAGTTGCGCCTTGGGATGTTTACCAACATGTTATCAAAAAAGTTTCAAAACTTCAAGGATTGCTGAGTTTTTTAGAAAAAAAAAACGATTTTTTGAAAAATCAATTTTTATTTTTTCCTGTTGTTACTTTTTCAGGACTTTACAGAAAATCAAAACTAATTGAATATCTCATAGCCACTTTATCAGGCCTATCTGGACAGTATTTTTTAGATTTTCAAAATTATCTGATAATTTGTGTGATACATAGGCCAACTTAATTTTTTAAATACGGACCTTAATTTTTATTAAGATTTGAAAGAATTCAGTCTCCCGAGTATATAACGATATTGCCAGTTTATTTTTTTTTTTGTTTTAGATACTTTAACAACAAACTGTTTAATTATTATTTAATATAATTATTTTTTTTTCTGGATTTTTTAAATTATTTAACCTGATTATATTCATGGCAACAATAAGGAAAATCGAGCCAATTAAAAGATTTAAATAACAATATCTATGTCAGCAATTTAAAAATATATCATTTTTAACTTTTTGTGAATTTGAATCTCAATGTATGATCTAATAATATGCATATTATTAATCGTAGTTATTATAAATACCTCAACTCCTACAAACAAATTTCTAATGCTCTACATTTTCGAAATGGTTTATTTAATACCACCCTCCCTATTGCACACATTTATTTTTCGTTTAATTTTATGTATAACCCTTCCAAAAGATCTTATACTTCCGACTTCCGAATGCATTTTGTACACTTTGTTGTAAATGATGATGAGGTACCTATACTATATTGATTTTCACTTTAACAAATGATGTCAACACACAGGTTCAGGAACCTCGCTGGCCATTATGCTACTCCACCATTCCCAATCCATCGTCCGAGGAAATTATTTTATTGTTTATTATTATTTATCTTATTATTTTTTTTTATTATTTTATTGTATTTGATTTTCCGTACTTAATGGCTTATCTCACGTCATTGTTCAGTTTTAAAACTCCTCAATATTGTAACAATGAATAGATTAAATATTTAAAAACAGCAAAGCCGGACTTGAAATTAGCTTAAATAAATTGTGTTCAAATTTCCGAAACAAAAAAATATTAAGTGTGGCACATCATTGTATTCAGGAGGCTGATTTCTTTTAAAAAGAAGGGCCAAAAATGCAGTTCCGTATTTAGAAAAATCAAGTTGGCCTCTGCATTTTACAAATTATCAGATAATAAAAATCTATAATACTATCAGATAGCCCTAATAAAGTGGCTATCGAAATGTGCAATTAGTTTATTGATTTTTTTAAACAGTAACGACATGAAAAATAAAATTTATACAAAAAAAAAAAAAAACGCTTTTTCCAAAAACTCAGCAACTTTGAAATTTTTAGAACTTTTTGATGGCATCTTGGTGAAAATTTCAAGGCGCAACTTTGCCCCAATTTAACCATCTTCGTATCTATTATGGTTATGAGATACAATGCTCGTACCTCGAATTTGTAGCACCCTCGTATATGTTACGGTTAAAGCCCGATGTCCGGTTAATGTCGACATTAACATGTTAATGTTTGGGTTAGGCTATGGGTTGTTTTGTTGTGTGTTTGGTTTACTGAGATTAACCGGGTAATGTCGAGATTAACCGGACATCGGACCTTAATCGTAACATATACACAAACAATATATACTAGGGTTACAACTTTCAAAATAAAAAATGGAGGACGAGAGGGTAAAAAAGTAGCACAGGTGAAATTATTTTGAAACCTCGCCCAAATGTCTAGAATTTACCAAAAGTTTAGTGTTAATGGTATGCAATTGATCGTCTCTCTTACTTTCTTAACAATATATATATGCTCAAAATTTGTTTAAATAAAACTAACCATTTTAACAAAACTTTTTTTTCAAAACAAGATTATCAAGCCTATTAAATATTTTTACAAAAATATTTCTTCATCATATTTTCTGTACAAATGAGTGAATGAACTAGCGAAAGACGCAGATTAATTTTTTAAAGCATTGATGGCGATACAAACATTTTTAGATATTGAGTTTGGTATGTAAAAAACAGACCTTTTTTCAATATCATGAGACAAAAGAGGACAGTGAGATCAAAAGAAGACTGTCCTCTGAATAGGGGACGGTTGGCAACCCGAACTTAAACACCACTTGCGTGATTTTTTATTATAATAACTTAGAGGTTAAGTTAGAGTTAGCATATGTTGGAATTATATACTTGTACCCAGTTCCATGAAGAGTAAATGTAATGCTTTATACCTATGTCCTTCTCCAGAGGATTTTCTTACAGATCTTACATCATCATCCTGCCATGATCTTCTAAATGAACCATTTGAAAATACCCAGGTTTCATCAATATATATATGCAGGGTTTTTTATTTATACCCAACTCTTCATTCGCAATAAATCTATGAAATTAATCAGCTAACTAGGTTATAAGTTACAAAAAAGAAGTACCTTTGCAGAAAATTTCTTCTCAAATGTGCTATGTGAGGCAACTCCATTAAAGCCCTGCGATTGTCATCTTTTTTTGTAAAAACCAATGTTTAAGAGATGACCAAGGCTGGTCGTACTACCACCGTAAATTTCTTTTTTCCATTGTTGGCTTCTGAAGGGATTTTTATAGTCACTGGTAATCTAAATAAATATGTATAAATACAGCAACCATGTCTCATATGCTATAAGTTAAAGTGTTACACCACATAACATATAATTAGATTCCTGCTTTTGACATGTGCCTTATGAACTTTGGTTAAAATTTCTAGACGTACCTATTAAAATATTATTTACATATTATAATTAAAAGCTTAATGGTATTATATACTAAATATATTTTTACTATAAATTAAATACTATGCAACTGAAAAATGGTTAAATATATTATATCGCCCAATGATGGATAATTCCTGCAAGCACACATGCCAAAGGCACAACTCTATTTTCATGATTTAAGCATAGATAATGTTAGAAATAGGTATAGTTATGAACACATGCACTAATAATTTCTACATGAATTGGAAACATGGGATATGAGCCATGCATAGAATTGTTGTCAACATATTCTCTAATTAAATTCTAAATGAAATAACTACATGGAATATGAGTCATTCATAATATCGTTATAAACACATTATCTAAGAAATTCTACATGAAATAACTACTTGGAATATAAGCCATCCGTAAAGTTATGAACACATTTTCTAATTAAATTCTAAATGAAATAACTATATGAAATCTAATTTTTCTAATCTCTTTTTTTTATAAATACCATTCGAGAAATTCTACATGAAATAACTTGGAATATAAACCATGCATTTACTAACTCATTACAACATACCTGTTGTTTGATATTCTAACTATATCTATTACAAACCTTAAGTGTTTTAAGTGTATAATTATTTCCTGTTTTTTTTTGTAGTATTTTTTTTTTTTTTTTTTTTTTTTTTATAAAAATATAAAACAATGCAATAAATAGATTCATAAAAACTACTACAATTATTGTACATATTGTATATTTCACATCTTATTTGGTCTTTGGTGCCATTCCCAACATCAGCTGTCTTCAGTTTCTTCTTCTGTCTTAAAGTCTTCCCAACTAACTCGTCTTTTGGACCTTCTTTATATTTCGAAACTGACTTGCAGCTAATTTGTAAAGCCCGTGCTGTTTCCTGAAATATAAGTTTTTTAATCTTACATTTACCTAAAATATGACAATAAATAACAAACCTGAAGGGGACTGTATATTGAAGGAAATTCTTCACAAAATATTGTAAACATTTTTTACCCAAATATCTGGGCTAGTTTATTCCCACAAATTTGTGGATGAGACATAGCTTCCTAAAAAAAATTAAGTGCTTTACACATTTTGAATATCTTCCTGGCTATCCTGATTTTCTTGAGCAGTGAAAGATTATTTATATATAAACAAAACATCATTCTTAAAGGTGATTACAATGTCATCACTTTGTTATATTAAAATACCTTTAAAAACTATTTATTACCTGATCCATTTGATTTTCATTATCACTATCCGAAATATTGGGCAACGGTAGTGATTGCTATGTTTCTAAAAGATATTAAATTAAATAAAACTAACAGAGATGCGTTATAGGTTATGATCTTACCTTAAAAAAAGGCTCTCTCTACTGTGCCCTATCCTGATTAAACCTACCCGATAATAACTATAAAAATACAAACCATTAAAAACACAAAAATAAACACCCTCCTGGGGGATTAATACCCTATATAAACAAGGAACATACAAGCTAAATTAAAAGAACACAAACAAAACAAAAGAAAAACCAAACACAAATATTTCAAAATCACAAACACGGGCCGCAGCGTCGATCGTCGATCAGAATAATCTACCACAGAAGAAATGCAAGGAAGGTTGGAAGAATCGATTTGAGCTATGGATTTGAATTCTATGATTGGTTGGTTTTTCAAGGCCCTTCCAATTCCTGAAGTCGGGCGCATTGGAAGTTTACGTGGAATACGAGTATATCTATATTAATATCTCGCAATAGTATGGGATTGGTCTCTGCACTTTTTATCAGTATAAGTTGTGAATTCTTATTAACAGCTGCTGCCGTTGGTGGATATGCCACGTAAAACTTCCACGTCACGGTATTGGAGGCCTCCACCGGAAAATCAGGGCACAGGTGGAGCAGGTAATTGCACTTATTGCGGAAAGGAAAAAGAAGAAAATCACGATAAAACCAAGAATCATATGAGGTAAATTAATTGTACATATTTACTGACAACCCCCTTTTTGCATAAGTCTTTCCTTTTATGAATTGCTTATACAGGGCGAGCCTTAAATAAGTGCAAATATTTTGAGGGCTGGTAGATCTCGATTAAAGTAACATTTTCTCTTTACCGTTTTTTAAATAAGTCCAAAATAACCGAGTTATTTTACTTTGAAAATTTCCAAAAAAATAATTTTTGCTCAAATGATTTTTTTTCTGGATTTTTTTTCTTGTAAATTTTACCTACTATATATGTTGCCATATTAACAAGAAATTTTGACTTTTATCTAAAAACCAAAAAAAATTCCAAAAAAATTATCAAAAAATTCCAAATTTTCAAAAACTTTTTTCACGAAAAAAACCTCATAATCATGTTTCTGGGGTCGAAATATACTACCCCTAAAAATATTGGCACTTATTTAAGAGTCACCCTGTATATACTTTTTATTTCCATACAAATATACATTATCGAAAAAAAAACGGCTTTGCGAGATGTCTTTGAAATGAAGATCGCCCTAATTTTACTGATATATATTATTACTCATATTACATTATATGAGGAATGCCATGAATCGTTATTTCCAAGCCACTTTTTTCGGTTATACTGTATGTAGAGAAACGAATTATTTTAATTTATTGTTTTAGTGCTGTCAAAAAACTATTTTGCCACTTTTGTGGTGTTCAGCTTTCATCAGATTCTGACCTCCAAAAACATAGCGACACAGAAGATCATAATATAAAAGTTAATAAAAGACACCCAAATCAAACTCTATTCATAATGGAAGGTCCGGAGGTACAATGGAATCCGGAGGTAGAATTAGATCTAAAATTACGTAAGCTAGTTTACAATCTATATTATTCAAATACACTGCGTTACGAAGTCAGTTTGGAATATCTAAAGTATTATCAACAAGAGATCACATTGAAAGAATATTGGTGGTTATATAAGTACATACGTATAATATTTTATAAAATTGTTGTACCTACCCGGATTGATTCTCCTCTGCTGATACTTCTGAAAGAAGACCTAAAACTTTTGCATAAGCGTGAGCATACGAACAATTTAAGAATTAATGTTCTGAACGAAATGGTAAGTCTGATAAGCTCATTGAACAAACCTAAACGTATGTTGCCATCAACTCTACAAAAAGATATTATCGACCTTGTAAAAAAGTGGAATAATAACTTTTCAAAGATTAATAAGTCTTTGGTCTGTGAGGAGTAAAAATTTCCAATATGTTTTGTATCCTGCGATTGTTTCTATATTTTTTTAATTTCATTTTACATTTTAATTTTTTCTATTGTTATTTTAATTCGTTCAGTTAACCCGTTATGTTAAGTTTGTATTACGTAATTGTTTTAAATATTTTGATTGTTAACCTTTTATTATTTTCACCTATCATTCTTTATGTTAAACTAACTATTATAAGTTTATATTACATTACTTTAGTTTGATCTATGTATACTATTTTTTAATTATTCTAAATAAAACGTTATATCATACAAATATATACTTAGTATTTTATTACAAATCTAATAAAGAACCTATTACAATATTTTTTACATGTAGGTGCTTATTTTTAATTTATAGGGTTAGGGAACAAATTTATTAACCGATAATTTTTTTTAATGTTTTTGAGGGTGTATATCTCACACGTGTCGGAAGCATTAAAGACACACAAAAATTAAAAAAAGTTATTTAAAATGTATAAATGTAGCTACTACGGGAACATTTTAATTATTTAGCAGACACTTCAATTTAAACCATTTCAGCAGCATTTCCGAAATTTGTTGTCTTATTGGAGTTTCACTAACTCGACAGTATCAGGTTTCCTATTTGAGATTTACAATCTAAAAGATGTGTGTAATTGAAGTTTGCATTTCAAAAATGTTATCATAGATATACAGGGTGAGTCAAATATATGTTTCCATTTAAGTTTGTGTTTTTCAAATGGAACGTATATTACTTTAGTTCAGTGGATTTACTATAAAAAATTTCCATCCAAAAATACCCTAATACCATAGAGTATAATGAGTGGTTTTTGAATTATGACAATTTATACATACTAAATTATATACACACTTAAAAAACCCGACAGTATAACTAATTTATTAATTGACTAGCGTGTACCAGCGACTTCGTTCGCGTCGAATTAATCATTTGTAATGGTGATGATAAAGCAAAGCAAGAATTTCCATTAACATACAAACTAGATAAAATTTTCTCACATTTATGTCAGCATGAGAAAAAACAATATGGCGATATTATTATATAACTTAGTAATATTTGAGGGGTAGTTTCATCTCGTTGGAATTTGACTTTCGAAAAATCCGTTTGCCAAAAATAAGCTTTTTACATCAAGCAGTTTAACCAGAATCGTGGTTAAGAAATTACCCAATTTTTTGTTGATTTTTTAAAAAATTTCAAAATATGTAAAAAAAACCAAATAAATTATGCTTGTCCAAGCGTTTTCCCGAAAGACTAACCGTTTTTTAAATAACAAATATTGTAATATTTGACGGGTGTTTTCACCCTCTTGGAAATTGAGATTCGAGAAACCCCTCCTTATCGAACCTCTACACCCCACAGTCAATCCGTTTGCCAAAAATCAGCTTTAAACGTCAAGCAGTTTAAGCAGAATCGTGATTACTCAATGGTCATATTTTATGAAGCACCCTGTATAAATTTATAAAAAAAATCTTATGTGTGAGGTTCAAGTTAACGTCTCCTTTCTGCTGCAATGGCTAAACTGGACGGGACCTACTTTGTTTACGCGGAATCCGAACCGCGGTCCTCGGCCATATCATGGTCAATGGCCTACCGACTTAGGAAGTGTCTAAATTAACTCTTACTCACAAGATATCCGATCTCATCCGGCCTCGAACCGGCGTGAATGAGCAGTGTGTATCAATAGATTTTACACTTTTCCCTTGGACAACAGCACGATGCAAAGTTTCGAACCGGTCACCCGTCCATCAACTAGCATCGCCTTACGTCGCTTAACTTCGGTGTTCTAATGGGAACCGGTGTTTCGACGTAGCTGGGCCGTTGCCCCCAAAATCTTATGTAAAACAACAAAATAAAATATACGTGTTTAAGAGTTTTTCCGAAAAACTCACCGGTTTTTAAATAAATAATATTTTAATATTTGAGGGATAGTTTCACCCCCTTAGAATTCGAGTTTCGAAAAATCCCTTCTTATCGACACCCTAAAGTCAATCTGTTTTCCAAAAATCAGCTTTTTACGCCAACCGTTTTAAGCAGGATCGTGATTAATCAATGACCAGATTTTTCGAAACAGCCTATATACATTTTTAAAAAATCTTAAAATATGTAAAACAACAAAATAAAATACACGTGTTTAAGCGTTTTTTCGGAAACTTTACCGTTTTTTAAATAAAAAATATTGTAATATTTGAGGGGTGGTGTGGTTTCACCCTCTTGGAACTGAAATTTCTAAAAATCCCTTCTTATCGGACCTCTACACCCTAGAATCAACCTGTATGACAAAATTGAGCTTCTTACGTTGAGTGGTTTGAGCAGGATCGTGATTAATCAGTATGTCAGTCACTTAAGGATTATATATTAGTATAGATAACTCGACAGTATCAGGTTTCCTATTTGAGATTTACACTAGAAATATTTTACAAAAGATGTGTGTAACTGAAGTTTACATTTCAAAAATGTTGTCATAGATATACAGGATGAGTCAAATATATTTTTCCACTAAAGTTTCAGTGTTTCAAATGGAACGTATATTACTTTAGTTCAGTGTTTTTGAATTATGACCATTTATACATACTAAATTATATACACACTTAAAAACCCAAAAGTTATGAAATAGCAAAAACTTTATACCTATTTTTAATTGGGAATATAATAAGTATTTTGAAAGACACTATATTCCACGATTCAGGGTAGAGCTGTCACAAGTACTGGAAAAAAGTATTTCAAATATCAAGTTTCAATTAGAGAGACGGAGATTAAATTAATCAATTAGATAAATCCAATCCAAATCAAATAAATCCAATTTTGTTTAACCGGAAATCGATCTAATTATTTCAAGTCCATACTTTGATCATCTGCGTACTGTGAATTTACTGCGTACTGAATCAATTTCAAGTTCAAATTTCCTTTTATTGTAACTTTGAAGATTCGGAATAATATAATTCAAAGAATTCATCAGTAGTGTCAATTATAATATTGTCTTTAATAGATACACTTTTAGTTACCTGTATTTTCTCTGCTACCTCTTCTGTGTGTGCTTGCCTTGTAGATTAATAAATGTCTTTTGATAGAATGTAGAATATAGAATGTTTAGGAGGGGAGTTAATCACCGCGACCTTATAGATCTATTGTGTGTTCCCCTTTCTTGAGTTATAACGAGTTATAACTCATCATAAAAACAACAAACAAACAACGCTTTATTGTAAAAAAGCCAAAACAGCTTCATCGACAAAGCACTCACAAAACTCAAAAAAATACAAACAACAAAAAATACACAATACAAAAAATACAATTCAAAAAAAATAAGTTTTTAAAATTACAAAAAGAATATACATGGACAATTATAGGACAGTACGCAGTAAATAGATATAATTTTAGAGTTATAAAATATTAAATACTTGACCTTTGACCAGTGTGTGAGATGATCAAAATTTTAAAATTCAAAATTGTTCATAATTAAACATCAACAAAAAAGTCGTTTACCGCATATAGGTCTCAGGGCTTTAACAAAAGCCAGTATCTGAGACGGCTCCACAGAGGTCAGCTCTCCATCCTCGACATCAGACGTACCAAAGTTCATGACATGAATGGTCGTCATCTCGGCGCACTCAGTCATAAGGTGTTCTGGTGTTTCCCCATTTTCCCCACAGAATCTGCATTCGCCGTTGTTTCTCAGCTTCAGCCTACTGAGGTGTTCGTTGAGGAGACAGTGTCCTGTTAGAAACCCCGTGACAATCCGAAGATTGTTTTTACTTAAATCAAGGAAAACCTTTGATTTTTCTCGGTCGTAAGTTCTGAGGAACTTTTTCGAGTGTCTTAGACCGTTGGAGGACATCCATTCCAAGTTACGGATGGATTCTTCCAGATTCTTCAGTTCCGCTTTCAGTTGGTTCCCGTTTGGAAAACAGAACGGTTCTGTTCCAATTAGTGGAGTGCTCGCTCCTTTCCTAACTAGATCATCTGCTTTTTCATTGCCTTCTATCCCTTGGTGAGCAGGCACACAGAGTAGGAGGACTTTATTTTCTTTGCATTCGTCTGTATTATTATTTTTTATAATTATTATAGAGTTCTTTTTTCTTGAAAAAGAATTCGAACTAGACGTCGCGTCGTGTTGTGTTGTGTCAATTTCAAATGTTAATAAAATTGCCCAAAAAATGTTAATGCGTAAAGGAGAGCGTAATTAGGGCGTTGTTGGGTGCAATAACATTCAATAACTCAGCTGTCCCGGATATTGAACTCTCCCGAAACAACACTTTATAGCTTAATAATTTGTTACATCGATTTGATCAATAGTCAATACCAAAATGGATTCAAGCAGTTCGACGAAGCAAGTGAGTAAAGCAAGTGCTAGTTACATAATAAAAAATTAAATAGACAAGTATGAGAGGATGAAATATAATTTGTGTGTGTGTGTGTGTGTGTGCAATATTAATGGTAGCTTTTTTAAATACATACATACATACCGCCATTACTCCCTGACGAGTATTTGACACGCATCAGAAGATGGTCACGCAAGGCGTTTTCTTTCATGAGCTTTTCTGTGACTGAAAAGCCCGATACGTGATGTTATCTGTCTACCGCACTCCAGACATTCAAAAATCTCATCGCTTTGTTGCCTCTTTACTTTTTGGTTGTCGCTCTTAACTGACTTTACAATTTTTCTCCATTCCGTTCTATCGTGAGCTGCCTCTTCCCACTCATTCTGCTTGTCAATTCCCTTTAAGTTTTCGTGGAAAATATCCTTGAACCTTTTGAGTTGTCCACCCGGCCTCCTCTTACAGTCTACAAGCTCACCGTAAAGCAGAGATTTTGGTATGCGGTTTTCTTGCATTCTGCATACGTGACCAGCCCATCTTAAGCGGGACTTTGTAATCATGACTTCAATACTGTCGCAGTTAGCTTTTTCAAGGATCGATACGTTTGAGACGTGATGGAACCATTTTATTCTTAAGAGTTGTCTAAGATGTTTCTGTTGCAACTTGTTTAATACGTTCATGTGTCGGCGGTACGGCACCCAAGTTTCGCTTCCATATAACATGGTGGGAATTATTATCGCTCGGTACACCGCAAGTTTCGTTTTTGTGCTCAAGTCATGATTGTAGAAAACCCTGTCTTTTAATTTCCAGAATGCTCTTGAGGCGCTGCTAATCCTGTGCTGAATTTCAGAGTCGATATTGGCCTTTTCCGAAATCAAACTGCCTAGGTAATTGAATTCCGCTACATATTCCAACAGTTCATCTCCGATTTTTATAGCATTGTTGTGATCTTCCGGGGGAGTGCACATGATTTTAGTTTTATCGATATTCAGCTTAAGTCCCAAGGCCTCGTATGCCCATGTATATGTGTTCAACATTTCTTGCAATTGCGTATTAGCAACTAGAGCACAGTCATCAGCGTATTGAAGTTCTGTGATGAATTTTGTACGTGTTTTTGCCCTGAGTCTTTTTATGTTGAACAGACCGCCGTCGTATCTGTATCTAATGCCCAAACCTCTCTCCTGCAGATTGCTGTCCACTATAATGGAGAGCGCTGCCATGAATATATTGAATAGGAGAGGCGCTAAGACACATCCCTGCCTAACGCCTGTGTTTGTTAGGAAGGGATCGCTCAGTGATCCATGATATGACACTCTTGATTTGTTGCTGTTATGGAGGCTTTTACACACTGTAAGAAATTTGATGGGTACTCCGAACTTTTTCATAATTGCGCAAGTGCATCTCTGTTCACAGAGTCGAAGGCTTTTGTTAGATCGATGAATGCAACGTAAAGACTGCTGCTCTTTTACTTTTTCCTGTAGTTGGCGGATGGAGAATATGGAATCGACGGTACCGCGGTTAGTGCGAAAACCCGTTTGCGATTCTGGGAGGATTTTTTCTATATGTGGGTGCAGGCGGTTTGACATAATTTTTGCAAGAATTTTTCCTCCGATAGCCAGTAGTGAAATTCCTCGGTAGTTTCCGCAGTCTGATGCACTTCCTTTGTTCTTAAATATATTAACTATATTCGCGTTGCAAAAGTCCTGAGGTACCTCTCCGCTTTCCCATATGATATCAAAGAAGGCCTTAAGATGACCAATAAGTTCTTTACTTGCGCACTTATAGATTTCCGCCGGAATCGCGTCACAGCCAGCTGATTTGTTGTTTTTAAGCTGTTTTATGGAGTCCTTTATTTCCTGTTCTGTTATTGGAATGTCTAATACATCGAGGCTGTTATACTGAGGTATTATGTTGAGTGCTTCCATATTGGGGTTGTTTTCTTGGTTAAAGATATGGCTGTAATGCTCTTTCCAGCGGTTTCTGATTTGCTCTTCCTCTTTTAGAAGTTCGCCATTTTGTGCCATGATTGGGCATCTTGCCTTCTTAGTTGGACCGTATACTTCTTTTACAGCCTCGAAGAATTTCCGATAGTCGTGATGCGTGGCATACTCCTGAATCTGACTAGCTTTTTGCGACCACCAGTTATCCTTTAGTTGGCGCAGATTTCTTCGGAGCGTGTTGTTGGCTGCCTTAAAGTTGTCTGCTAGTCTGGGATTGTGTGGATTTGCAGTGACGGCTTGATGTGCTCTATGCTTTTGTTCCAACAAAGCCTGTATATGCGGTTGATTTTCGTTAAACCAGTGATTTTCGTTAAACCAGTTTTCGTTAAACCGACTGGTTTAGCTTTTTTAATCAACTAGTGATTAAATGTTTTATAAACATCTTCTAAAATTATAATTATGTACCATAAAAAATTTCTTTACAGCCGATAGCTCCAATTATTATGCTCCACTAGCAAAACCGGTGATAAAACTCTGCTCGCTACCGTAGTTGAACTCATCTAATTTTTTTTTAACTGGAACAATAAATTATAATGCATGTTAAACCTTCTGAATTCAAAATATTTACCTTTTTATTTTCTTTTGTTTACAATTTCCACAAATTATGCTTTCTAACAGTTTTAGAATAATTATACTAATGTTTACGTTTACTCGCCATTTAAAACCGTGTATTTGTATCTGTTCGTTATTTACGATATTCCTGGGCGGTGGCAGCACCGGCAGAGAATGCACCAAGCCTATACCGTTAATTTTTTATCGTGCCACTCGAGCCTCGTGTCGCCTCGGCGAGTGAACACTTCCAACAGTTTAGCTTTGTCTCCTTCTATACAATAACAAAAATTCAGTATTTACATAGACCAGCTATAGATAAGGAAGAAATAATGATTAATACCGGCAAAATCCCAACAAAAAAGCAAAGCTATGCCGCCAAAAAAAGTAAAAAACATTTTCTAATAATATTTATTTTCGCATTGTCTTCAGTTTAATAACAACTTTTTTGATCAGCGGGGAGGTATTGTAACGGGTAATCCATTGTCTCCATTTTTGGTTTGGTTCGGTTTGGTTTGCTTTGGTTGTCTCCATTTTTGGTTAATTTATTCTTGAGCAGGTTATAAAAAAGGACACATCATTACACCATCAACGTCAAATACAGTAGTGAGAAAAGTAGAATAAACAGTAGTGAGAATAAACATGATAAAAGAATCTTGAAAAAAATCTTTTACAATCTTTATGCACTTGCAAAAAAAACGAACTTAGAAAAATTAGACAAACAAACAATTTTTTTTAAATATTTTTTTCATCCTAAGCGCTTTCAGATAGAGCGGAGCGTCCGCGACTTCGAGCAAGTACCATGAGTTTATATGAACAATTTCACATGGGTCGCGTATGGATGAACTATGTTGGAAAAGTATCCGCGCGGACGCTCCGCTCCATCTGAAAGCGCTGTTATAATTAAATATATTTACTAGTATTAAGTCGTTAGTATAAATTACTTTTTGTTAAAAATTTAAAATGTGATGCTGAAAGTACACACTCGCTGAGGGGACCACAAAAAATGCAAGGTCCAGCGAGGCGCTGATTCCATATACCCATGGAATATTGACATTTTAATTTTTTTTAAAGCAACATATGTAGAAAATGTACTGGTAGTAAAAATAATAACATTGCAAGCCCATTTGTTTAAAAAAAAAGAAACGATTTAAATCTTTGTAAAAGAGTATACCAATTATTACTAATTTTTTAATATACCACCATTATTTCCGCCCAAAAATTCGTTAATTACATACTTAATTGTTTTAATTAATAAATTATTCTAAATAAATGTGGATTTGACTCAGAAATCAATACCATAAAGTTGTGAAAATGAACGTCTCTGTTATTATAAATAAGCATTCGTTAAAAAATGAAATAAAATTTATAAGGTGTTACTTTTTACCACACTGTCTAATACACATACAAAATTCAGTTTTTTAGTATTTGGAGCAATGGGCTCTTTCACTATATTTTGGAATTAGCATAATTGAATAAAGCAATTAATTCTACAATTTTCCGCTATCTCACTTTCGAAAAATTTGAAGTCGTTCTTCAGAAAATAAATAAAAACAAAAAAGGCCAGAATAAAAATCCGCACTTTATTTTTAATACGTCACACCAGGCATGTTGAAAAGCGGCAACAAGGCCGCGGCCGGGCCACCATGCTGACCCACCACCACCTCCACACAAGGTCATTCAACCTTTTCCAATATGGCGGAGATAGAAGTGCTTTATTTGGCGCGTATTTTAAAAACTGGTTTATTTCCAAATAGACATTTTTCACACAAATGTCGGGTTAGATTACGTAATAGTTCACTAATTTTTTCTTTGAATAAGAAGACTAAGGAAGGAGCATATCAAAAATCTTAGGTCCACCGCGATGGGCCTCAAATATGACCGACTTAAATTCCGGTTTATCAGTGCCGTTCTAATTTTATTTAAAAAATGTAAAACTATGATGTAGGGTAGACGTGGGGTGACTCAATAATATGTTGTTTTATTTGACATTGTGAATAAATGTGAATAAATTGTTACAAAAATGTATAATTCTAATAAAAATAGATAAGTTATAATAATTATTTATTAACACAAACATCCGATACGCTACTGAAGCAGGTAAATCTGGTAAATCAAATTGACGTATCTAAATTCTTTGACATATAATCTTTGACAAGTAGTAAATAAAAGCAAAAATGCAAGAAAAAATATATAATTAATTAATTTAAGTGAATTTCATAAATGATCGGTTTACTACACGTGTGTATATGCCTATTGCTGCCAAAAGTCACTAACTAACATTTTTCCGAACAACCAAATTCAATCACTAACTATGTGTTGAAGCGGAAAATCGATTACAAAAGTCAAAAATATTTTAATACCGAATAGTTACTAACTATAACATCTTTATGCAATGCAATTCATCTTTACACGCATCTTTCTCGGAAGTAATAAAAAGTAAATTAGTGATTTTTGGCAGCAATGGGACGATATTATATAGTCACTTACTAGCGAAAAGTTGTTCCATTATTTCACTCGGTTTTTGCCGAGATCTACCGTACGCTACACAACCAACTATTTTAGAGTATTTTTCGATAAATCGCGATAGTGTGACGCATTTTGCACTGTTAATTTAAGTTCTGCCACAATTTCCATCTAGATTTACTACCTTTATACAACTATCAGTAGTAGAATAAATAATAAATAACATAAAATAAGCTCCGTAAAGACTGACAAATCCATAAAATTTGAAATCAAATTCAAATGTGTCAAATGAATCGTCAAACAGAACTGTCAAGGATCCCCACCCTAGAGTGTTTTTTCCGCCCACCATGGATGAATACATGGATAGCATTATGCTCCTTCCTTAGTCTTCTTATTCAAAGAATTTTTTAATATACAGGGAGTCTAAAATTCTCCACATAAGTATGGAATTTTTTGTATTATTACTTTTATAAAAACATCAGTTAGTTACTTTTTATAAAAAGGTCTGCTTTCTCAGAAAATAGGAAAAAAATAGGAAATAGGAAAATATCTTCATGACAAGGTAACTCAAGTTCAAAAATCGCAAGCCTCTCTAGACACTGTCAAAGCTCTGGGAACCTGTCTAAAGAAGAACAATGATCTCCTTCCGGTCATTAGGAGATGTACGATATTTTGAGTTACCATGACTCCAAGTGGAAGACCTTGTACAAGAAAGTGGATGACATTCACAGCCTCCATACCAGTTCGTCCGATGGTAGACAAGAATCTTTATTCCATTCCATCAGGGACATGAAGCAAGATATTTTCAACTTGTCATCTATTTTACTGGACAATCATGATGAGTCTATTAAGGTCCAAATTCATGACTCATCAAAGGAAGACTTATCAAAGGAGTTGGGTGATTTGCGTTTGAGTGTAAATAAAATGGCACTCATGTTGGAAAAGTTGGCCTCCAGCGAAAAGACATCCAAGAACATTCCTCCAAAGAACATTAAAAGTACCAAACCAAACCCACAAATAGAAAAAAGTCTATTTCGACGCAGACTGAATATTCAGATAACAAGGATACAGTGGGTATTACTTCTCCCAATACCATCACACCCACACCTCACGGATTGTCCAAGAAAGAAGACTGGCATTATCTGATAGTGTCCAAAATCCCACCTCCTTATACAGCAAACCAGCTTGCACACTATGTCAAGGAAAAGCTTGGAACTACTGACTTTATCCGATGCTTTCCCTTGCTGAAACACAAGGACATTTCACACTCTGACTTCAAAATTGGTGTGAGGACAAGAGCCACCTTGAGCAGCTGAAGGACATAGGTATGTGGCCGCCAGGTACTGAAATAGTCACTGCCAATTCTTTTACAAGACCTTTAAAGTTATCACCGCCAGCACCAGGTACTTCGTCCACAGGCTCTAAACAAATTTTATCCAACACTGTTGACATCCAAAGTCTACCACCTTGCTCTGACTCGACATTCATAAATATACCGAGGGAGGTTAAATCTGCTATGATTTGTTCTGACAAGGAGGCTATTGCTGTCTGTAAGTCTCTTGGGCTGAAAAATGTGGAAATTGTTGTGGAAGAGAGTGCGAGGAGGGATGTTGGGCTGCATATGGACCTGTTGACTCTGCCTGTGGTTCGGATGACGCAGAATTCGGATGAGGCAAATGGGCGTTATTTGCTTGCTAGGCTGAGGGACCCTTCCATATTAAAGCCTATTCGGCTATTCCTTGCCTATCTCCATGATCAACCCTCAAGTGTGTGTTTTGAAGGGCACACCAACACCAGCATCAAATTATTTATGGCATCAGAGGGACTTCCTAGTGACGCGGATTCCCTGCGCAGGCTGTATTATCGCTTCCACAACGTTTATGGTATTGACTCAGCTGAAGTGGATGCGGATCTTTCTGCCTTCAGGTCCTTCTTTTCAACGGAAAAACTTCAGCAGCTTCAGAGAATTAGGGAAAGTCATACCAAGTATTTCTCTCCAAGTAAAGCTACAAATTTTTAGGTGAAATGACGCGAACAGAGGATCAAGCACCCTCTGAAAAACTAGACGATAGCAAGCTTAGTGTTTTTTTAATTAATATTCAGTCCTTAAGACATGAAACGGATGAATTATATCTTTTATTAGAAGAGCTCAATTTTCCAGAAATTGTTGCCATAACTGAACATTGGTTAAATATGGATGAGTCTGTATTTGTCAAAAAATACACTATATTAACTAGATTCAATAGAAGTAACTCATCTCATGGAGGTACTATGATAATGTCTACTAACAACGACTTTTCGGCAGTAACTAAGTTCGATACTCTGATATCCGAAAAAATTTTTGAATTTTCCGTCGTTTATCATAATGCTTTTGACCTCTATATTATTTGTATTTACAGAACACCTGACGCTGACGTACATATTTTCAGTCAAAAATTGCTAAGCTTGCTTTAATCCCTACCTATAAAAAGTAAATTAATTTTGTGTGGCGATCTGAATATTGACTTTTCCAGTGTGTGTGCAGCTAAGGAGTCTCTCCAGTCCGTTTTTCATTCTTTTGGTATACTCATGCATGTTGACTCACCAACTAGAATTACTAAAACTGGCTCTAGTACTATAGACTATGTCGTGTCGTCTTTTGACCCGGAATTCGTTGACTGTAGAGTCCTTCACTCAGGTTTCTCTGATCATGAGGCAGTATTGACAAAGTTTTTGCTAAAATCCAAATGCAAAAATACCTCGCCCAAATTGGGCCGTATTTTTCGGATGAAAATTTTCTAAATTTTCACCACCTATGTCTAACAACAGAGTGGGTTGTCCTCTCGGCTGACGTCGATTCCGAATTTTCTAGATTTATGGATACCTTGTCTAATCTGGCGTAAAAGGCGTTTCCTCTTAGGCCTATCAAAAGTAAACAAGGTATACCCTGGTCTACTACAGGCTTGCGTATATCTGCAAAGAACATGCGCTCATTATCTCACCTTAAGAAATTCACGGACAGCGTCTTCTTTCATAATTACGTGAAACTTTGTAGAAAGGTTTATCGTAAGACTATGAAAGCTGCCAAGGACATTTATTATAATGCGAGGCTAGCCAAAGCCGGTAATGTCGCTAAGGAGACTTGGGCTATTGTAAATGACTTAAGGAATAAGACTTCTTCGTCTGGCACAGTCTTTAATTCACCTAAAGATTTAAAAGTACTTACTTTGTTAATGTGGCTAAAAATTTAGTGAACACCATAACTCCTTCCCATGATTCACTTTCATATCTCCCGAAAGCAAATGAGAATTTACACAGTTTCTTCCTCACGCCCGTAGTATTAGATGAGCTCCGCAGAACAATTAATAGTATTAAAAACAAATCCTCATCTGGGACTGATGGGCTTACTCTCAAAATGTTCTCTGAACTTCCTGAATGCACATTAAACCATCTTACTACTTTAATTAACGAGTCATTCCAAAAAGGAGTTTTTCCAAACTGTCTTAAGACAGCAATGATTATTCCTCTGTATAAAGGAGGTGATAAAGATGAAGCTTCGAACTATCGCCCAATTGCACTCCTGCCCACATTATCTAAGATCATTGAAAGATTGGTTAAAAAATGGTTTCTATCTTTTCTCCTTAAATATAAAATACTTACTACCCATCAATTTGGATTTCTAAGTAACAGTTGCACAAATGATGCTATGTTCGACCTTTTTAATAATGTATACTCTAGCCTGAATAACCATCACTCTACAGCTAAAATTTTCTGTGATTTCTCTAAGGCTTTCGATTGTGTAAATCATAATATCTTAATTAACAAATTGCAATACTATGGTTTCAGGGGAGTGCCGCTCGAATGGCTTAAGTCATATCTTGGCAACAGAGGGCAGCTTGTGAGGATTGATACGTCTATGTCTTCTTGTAAGCCTATAGAATGTGGTGTCCCTCAGGGTTCAGTACTTGGCCCTATTTTATTTCTGGTGTTTATCAACGACATTGCAAATCTAGACATTAGCGGTAAAATCTGCCTCTTTGCGGACAATACTAGTTTCACTTGGAGCGGCCCAGATGTTGCGGCGCTATATGATACTATATCCAATGACTTACGCACCATTAAGTCTTGGTGCGATTCTAATCTCCTATGCCTCAACCTATCAAAAACTAAAGTTTTGTCATATAAAAGTACTATACAACCTTTTGTACTTAATAACACTACTATTGACGTCGTGGACTCTGTGAAATTCTTAGGACTTCTTGTAGACAACTCGTTAAAATGGGACTCTCACATTGAAGCTCTATCAAAGAAACTAAACGCTGCCTGTTTTGCGCTAAGATCAGTTTCTAAGGAACTTAACTTCTCAACCTCTAGAATAGCCTATTGTGCCCTTTTTGAGTCACATCTTCGTTATGCCCTTCCATTCTGGGGTACTTGCTGCGCAACAAAATTTGATCGTGTTTTCATACTTCAAAAGAGAGCAGTTCGATATTTATTGGGACTGAACAGTAGAACTCACTGCCAGAATTTCTTTAAAAATTTGAAAATACTGACTCTTCCTTCTTTATTCATTTTTGAATCCGTTTGCTTAATCCGCAAGCACATATCTGCTATTCCCGAAAGACCATCTCATAACTATCCACTTAGGAATGCAGAGCACGATCTTTATCTGCCAACCCCGAGCTCAGAACTAGTTAAGGGTTTAATACTGTACAATGCCAAAAAAATGTACAATCATCTGCCTTTGAATATCAAATCGCTTTCATTCTTTCCCGCATTTCGCAAGGCTCTAAAATCATACCTACTGGAGAGAGCCCTATATGCGGTAAACGACTTTTTTGTTGATGTTTAATTATGAACAATTTTGAATTTTAAAATTTTGATCATCTCACACACTCGTCAAAGGTCAAGTATTTAATATTCTATAACTTTAAAATTATATCTATTTACTGCGTACTGTTCTAAAATTGTCCATGTATATTCTTTTTGTAATTTTAAAGACTTAAATTTTTTTGAATTGTATTATTTGTATTGTGTATATTTTGTTGTTTGTATTTTTTTGTGATTTTGTTGTTTGTGAGTGCTTTGTCGATGAAGCTGTTTTGGCTTTTTGTACAATAAAGCGTTGTTTGTTGTTTGTTTGTAGGTAGTGTTAAAATATTCAAACTTGAGGTAGCATATATAGGGTGTTCAAAATCATCGGAAAAAGAAATAACCAGAAATATATATATGACAGAAAATAGTAATATAAACTTATATTCAATTGCAAACACTTACCTAACATAATTTAGAATTTACTGAACTTTGATAAATATATACTATTATGGACAGTATAGGAAGTTACTTGTCTTAGTAAAAGTCTTGGTAAATGCTCTTGGAATTATAAACTACACTGGCTTGTGTCAAAAAATATGGAATATTGTTTCTATGTCTTGCAGTATTACACAAACGGGAATAAATTTAAACTATAATAGGTGAGGATAAATAAAAAATACAATATATGTGTTTCAAGATTTTATTTTTAAAAAAACTAAATACCTTCTTGAAGGTTCGTAAGTGAAACTTACGCTTAGCTTAGTTATCTTTACTCTTTCTCTTTACATAGGGCATTGTCTTTGTGGTAAAGAAGTCATTCCTTTTTTTGCATAGTTCTTCAATAAAATATTGGATATTCTGAACAAGATGGATTTAATAATAAATTCTGACGTCTGTGAGGGGCAATTGTGATATAAAAAAAGACTAATATCCAGGCCATTTATATTTTCAAATGTCAATGTTGTCAATATCTTTCTGTGATCTTTTTTATGTAAAAAGCTTGAGTCTTCTTCCAATATTAGGTAAGTGTAAGCAGTAGCCATAACTACATCCTCACTAGGTTAACAGAGGCTTTGGCCTTTGGCCTTTTTGAGGCATGTTTAATGCACTTCTTACCCGAGAACTACTAGTAGGAGTGAAATTATCTCTTTTAATAGCTGTCAACCATTTTTTACGAAGCTCGTCATTTTTGGGGAATATAAAAGCAGAAACCTTGGGACCCCCTCTATAATTCCCGTGACAATTTGGAACAGAGCATGTAAAAGGCATGCTACAATAAAATGTTAATACCTACCCTTTAATACCTATCTTTTGATTATTGTAAGTAACCATTATAAAGTACTATGCAGACTGGCGGCGAAGGCTTTTTACTCATTTAGGTGTAATATCTTAATAAGTACTTCTAGTTCTTACCTTAAAATAATTAATAATACGAGTACGACAAGCACAAAAGTTTGAAGTTCCCTATGTGGAATGGCTGGTTTGGATTTTTATTACACTGTTATTTTGTCACAATTTTCTGATCACACCATGCACTGAACACTAAGAACTAAACAAACGTGTTGCAGAAGCACAACAAACTAAAGATAATTAATTATTTCTGGTATGCAATCGGAACGAGAAACCACTACCGGCTTTTCAGGTTAAAGGTAAACAACTCGGTAAACAATTTAATAATGCGCTGCCTTCGCCGCCATATTTGCCTTGCCCATATCATGTTGATAGGCCTTGAGTTGAGGTGGTGCTGGTCAAATCAAAACGCAATGTTGCCAGTTGTTGGCTGGCGCACGAGCACGGTTCTGCAAGGTGATTGGGCGTATTTTTCATACGTCATCAATTGGCACTTTAAAATTATTTCAAATTAAAGCAATTTTGAGGGCCTATAAAAAAATTATTCAATGTCATGGAACTATTTTTTTTTGGATAAATATACTTAAAATAGTCTTCTATTTCAGATTTTGTCCTTGAATTGGGTATTTTATTTTTTGTGAAAGAACCCATTATTATTAATCAACGTAAACAGTCAATTAATGTAGTTTAAATACTGGGATCATATTAATTAGTCCTCTTTAACAAAAAATATTTAAACTGAATATTTAAACTGCGTTTTATCTTTTAATGAAATAAGCGTATAATATCGACAATATTCGTATCTGTACTCTTTGAAAATTTGTTACATCATTAAAAAAATCTAAAATGTCAATATTCCATAGGTATAGTGATAAATGAGGTCTAAATTATAAGAAAATGCATTTTCTACGAAAACTTGAAAAGATGAGAAAAAATGGTATAATACAATTTGATAGACAATTAAATTATGCATCTGATTCTCGTAAAATATACAAGGTGTTCCATTTATAATAAACAAATTATTACCGTTTAATGCTAGTAATTATTTAAAATAAATTTTTAGACACTCTGGATAAGATAGAATTTTGCTAATTATTGCAACACAATATCTGATCAATAAATAAACTTCAGTAAATATTTAGTATCAAAAACTTCGATACCGTTGAAGAAATGAAGCCTTAAAATTTTTAATGCAATTTCATAAAATTGAAAATATTTCAAAAACGGTAAGGTTTAAGTGTGATAAACCTTAATCAAATTTATCTTTATTTCAATCGTAGAATCTAAAAATAGAATAATATACAGGGTGTTCTATTAAAAAAATACAACTATAACATTTTTTAATTCACTCTGTATCTTGTAAATATGTTTAAATTGTAGCTCTAATAGCCCTTCAACGAACCTAAAATTTACAATTTGTAAAAATCTAACCATTTAGCTACAATACTCCGTGTCGTGTATCGTGAACAACCCTATACAGGGTTGTTCTAGAAGTTCAAGGCAAGAAACTCTTATACAAGAGTTTCTTGCCTTGAACTTCTAATATAGAAATTAATTCCACAATGTGTTCGTCATAATGTGGATCAACCTGCTCTCACTACCAAGCTCACCTGATGATGGGGTAGGGCCCCGAAACCGGTAGTGAGAGCAGGTTGATCCACATTATGATGAACACAGTGTGGAATTAATTTCTATATTAGCAGTTCAAGGCGGGAAACTTCAACTGCGAGGGAAGAGTTTGCCCAATAATTTCATTCTTCTTTTTTATTATAGTCCCAACGATATCATCTTTTGTTTATTGTTTTCTCTGGGCCAAGGTGATAGCGGCGAGGTATGTTGAAGTACCTCCGCAGCGGTTTTGTGGTAGTAACGCTTGCGAATTGTGAGCTACTGGTTAACCAGGTTGCAAATGGTGCCTAGTGCCTCGTTTGCTTCCCTTTTTCTTTTTTCAGGATCGCTAGCTCATCGTTGCTGATTCCTCCCGTATTGATGAAGCCGGAAGGCAGAAACACTAAGTGTCTACAGGTAGTCGTATTTTAGCCATGTTTCATGGTTAATCTTACTGTAGGTTTGCCCAATAATTTTAATTTTTTTTAATAATTATATTTAGTTTTATTAATAATTATAAAAAATAAATAAATAAACAAGTCTCAAATTACAGGCATTTAGATGCATATGAGAGCGTCAAAATTAATAAATGTAAAGATAGTATGAACACAAGGCAATGGTCCAATTCCTTCAAGTTCTCTGGTCCTATTGTTCTAGTTTCGGTAATTAATTATTACGTTCGGGTGGTTTAGATTATCGCTTGGCCATTTTTCAATTTGTAGATTTTAATTAAGTTTTAATCATCTGCTGATGTTTATTGAAACGCGCTTCCAGTGCAAAAGTAAAAGTGTCTTGGTGAATTAGTGTTTTCTTTTGCTTAAACCTGTACGTTAGATATCTTAAAGGAATGTAATTGGTAAAAATATAGTTGTATGAGATTCTCTGCAGAAACGTATTAAGAAATTAATTCTGTGTTATTTTGACAAAGACTTTTGCACTTGCATATTACGTAGTGTTCATTCTACATTATAAAGTAAAGGAATATATTTTAAAACTAAAACTCACAGTTCCATGTGCAAAGAATTATTAGAGACTCTCGAAATCAGGATGAATGCTGAAAATATCTTAGATGGACAGAACTGAAGAACAAATTAGTACTTACAGGTATGTCAAAATTTTTAATTATATTCTCTCTTTAATTGTAAAAGTAATAACCAAGAAATATAATTTTCTTAAAGTAACAATTATTTTATAAACGTCTCTTCTATCTAAGTATATGACAAGTTTGTTAAAATCTCTACCATTTAACCCGTTAGAAAATAAAAATCGTTTTCACCAAATCGAAACTAGAGTTTTCATTATTTCAAAATATTTGTAGCTCGAACATTGACTAATTGAAGTTAAATAGAATATAAATTTTGCGATGTATTTATATGGTGTTCTGGAATGGATAGTATATATGGAATGATTAATTATAAAATTTCAGAGCTCTGTCCATTTTTTATTGGTTTTGCTTTCATTTATATGTATGGGCACAAACTAAGAATTTATTGATATGTTTGTGTTTTTTGTGTTCCATAGAAAATATCTCTCTCATACAAGTAATTAAACTATGATTGTAACATATTGTTTATGGTGGAACAATATATGGAGGAACTTCCGGCTCAAAATATCATAGCAGTCAAGAACGTAGTCAACTGTCAAGAAGGGAAGCAAACAATAACATGATCTGCGACATTTGCGGAAGGAAAAACCATACTAAAGATAAGTGTTTTCACAAAAATTCAATATGTTTAAATTGTAAAAAGGCAGGGCATTTAGCAGTTATGTGTGACCGTAGAAAAAAATTTTCAGAAAAATAAAGTAAATCATGATTTTATTAAAGAAAACAATGTAAACAGTGATGATGAAAATAGTTTAGACGAAATTCCTTTGTTTACTATATATATTAAAAAATTATTTGCTTTGGAGAAGTGTGCTACAAAAAACACAAACATATCAGATAAAGATTTAAATTATTGTTTGCCAAAACAGGGAACTCGACCATTTTAAAATAGATTCATTTTTTATTGATATTTTGGTCGAAAATGTTCCAATTAAATTTCAGATAGATACTGGTAGTGGAATATCTTGTTTTTCTTTAGATTTTTATTTAAATAATTTTAAAGAACAAAGAATATTGCCGTCAAATAAATGTTTTATTGTTTACAATCGAAATAAATTTCAACCTGAAGGATATTTAAATCTAAAAATAGAATACAAAGGCATCAAAAAGATTATACAATTTTTTGTGATAAAAGATGGAGGCCCACCTATACTTGGCAGAGATTTTTTAAATTTATTTGAAGTAAAATTGGATATTGCAATAAATAATTATATAAACTCTATTGAAAATTTAGTTAGCCAATATAGTGAAGTTTTTTCAGAGGGTTTAGGTTTATTTAACAAAGGTGTTGAAAAAATATATATAAAAAATAATGTAGTGCCAAAATTTTTTAATGCCAGAACAATTCCTTTTGCTATTAAAGACAAGGTTGAAGCTGAAATTAATAGACTTAAATTTTTAGGTGTTATTTCGCCAGTAGAGTACAGTCGCTGGGCTACTCCCATAGTCCCGGTATTCAAGAAGAATGGCGATATTAGAATATGTGGAGATTTCAAAGTTACTCTCAATCCTGTTATTGAAGTAGATCAACACCCAATGCCCACTATCGAACAACTTTTCAGCAGACTTCACGGAGGGGGAGAGTATAGCAAGTTAGATTTATCGCAAGCTTTTCAGCAAATAGAAGTCGACGATGATAACATACACCTTTTAACAATATCAACACATTTGGGATTATTTAGGTATAATCGCTTAACTTTCGGTGTGGCTTGTGCACCAGCAAGATTTCAAAAAATAATGGATTCCCTATTTGTTTCAATTAAGGGGGTGGCAGTATTTCAGGATGATATTTTAATAACGGGCAAAAATAAATCAGAACATTTTAAAAATCTACAAACCGTGTTAAGCATTTTACAAAGGGTAGGTTTAAAGGTAAATTATAAGAAATGTAATTCTTTTAAAGAGAGTATTGAGTATTTAGGGTTTATTATTGATAAAAATGGATTACATCCTTCCAATAAAAAAACAAAAGTAATTGACGATGCTCCCAGGCCGCAAAATGTAAAAGAGTTGCAATCATTTTTAGGTAGCATAAATTACTACGGTCGATTTGTTAAGAATATGTCTACAATGTTAAATCCGCTTTATAATTTGCTAAAATTAAATGACAAGTGGACTTGGAATGATCTTTGCGATCAAGCATTTGAAAATATTAAAAAAACTTTAAAGTCTGATAATGTATTAGTTCATTATAATCCTGATTTAGAACTTCGACTAACTACAGATGCTTCTTCAGTGGGAATCGGGGCAATTTTAAGTCATAAGTTTCCCACTGGAGAAGACAAACCTATAGCTTTTGCTTCGCGTACTCTCTCAGCGGCTGAACAAAAATATTCGCAAATAGAGAAGGAAGCCTTGTCTATAATTTATGGTGTTTTGAAATTTTATCAATATCTTTATGGCAATAAATTTAAATTGATTACAGATCATAAGCCTCTAGTATCTATTTTCGGACATAATAAGGCTATACCTCAGTTTGCAGCAAATAGATTAAGACGATGGGCTTTAATTCTATCTAATTTTAATTATGAAATAGAATTTATTAATAGTAAAAATAATAAGGCGGATTGGTTGTCCAGAATGCCTTCTAAAAGTGAGAACGATTTTCTAAACGCAGATAAATTAGACGTAGATTACTGTTACTTTTTTTCAAGTTGTTCAGATTTTAAAATAAATTTTGACAATGTACTGGGGGGCTTCAATTAGTGATAATATCTTTATTAAAATTAAAAATTTTATTAAGAAAGGTTGGCCCGTAAAAAATAAAGATCTTGAACTTCAGCCCTACTATGTTAAAAGGTTTGATTTTTATATTCGTGATGATTGTTTATATTGGAACCATAGATTAGTTATTCCAACAGTTTTACGTAACGAAGTTTTAAAAGAATTACATAGCAGTCATATGGGAGTTGTTCGAATGAAAAATTTTGCGCGTGGTTATATATGGTTTCCAAATTTAGATAAAGAGATTGAAAATATAGTTCAAAATTGCCAAAATTGTATATTTCACTCAAACGCACCAGCGCGTGCCGAAATTTCCCCGTGGCCTGTCCCGTCAGGTCCCTGGGAAAGACTGCATATAGATTTCTGTGAATTAGATCGTAGATTTTATTTGGTAGTAGTAGATGCCTATTCAAAATGGATAGAGATTTTTGAAATGTCAAATATTAATGCGGTGTCAACAATAAATGAGCACGGAGCACTCACCTGTAAACGGAGCACTCACCTGTAGAAACCGCAACACAAATTTCATACAAATATTTTTTCACTCAAGAGAATCCTCGTCTGGTAAATCACAGTCAATAATAATATAGTTCACAACTGGCATATTTTCGCACTGTTGTATTTGATTCCCTATAGTTCCTGCAAAAGATCTTGGACCTGGTTTGACCATCAAGCTTTTGAAAAAGATGCCTAAGAGGTAACTCATTAGCGTGAAGCTGGCAGACCAACCTTTGTAAAGGGCGTCCTAATTTTAATTCTAATTGAGAAATTGCACCATTTTTTTCCTGTATTCACCACAGTTCCGTCACATCCTACTGCTACTAGTTCTTCTAGGTCATATTCATTACTTTCTAAGAAGTTCACAATACTTTGACAAATGCTTAGAGCCGATCCAGAACTGGGAACTGTGTGACCCAAAAATATAGAACCCGGCTCCTGAACTAAAAAATGTGTTCTTCAAGTACAGTTCTTTTGTGGGACTTACCTTCAATATTTTTAATAACATAGGTTTTATCTTTCCTTCCGTCAAAATAAATGGCCTTCAAAGTTTCCGAGGAGTTTTGCTTAAAACTGTTTCTTGTTTGCTCTCTTGCTCTTCTCAGCTTACAACGATCTATAACGTTTTTTTTATAGTCTTTGGTGACATCGTGTAGCACTGCCGTTGCCACTGCTACTGCAGATCTATCTGATAGTCCGTAGCTGTCACAAACTTTAGTCAGGGTAGGCAGTTTCACAAAAATTTTTGTACACTGGATTTTTCTCTTGATACTGTCATAGGAAGTGGAAGGCAATTCATGATCAATTTCTATATCTGTCGACTTTCGCTTTCTTGATAAATTGATGTTGTTTTCATGTTGGATGGATTGTTGTAGTTCTTTCCGTTGCATATCTTTTTCCGTTCTACTGGCCTTCTTTATCAGCGAGGTTTTTTTGAGGTTTCCATTATGTCAATTTTCCCAATAACCATTTTTCTAAGCCCCCTCTGATCTATCAAAAAAACCTGTTCATTTTTGCAAGAACATTGCTGAAAAAAATTGCATTTGCATGCGCTGATATCAAACAGGCAAGTATTTTCGGTTTGAAATTCTTTATTTTTTATTTTTAACAGCCGGTAGAGGGCAGAAGACGTGATTTAATCAAAAAATTAAAAAAAAAAATTTACTAAAGTTAACTTTTGATAGGTATTCCAAATCGATCATTTTTTAAGAGCTGGTAGAGGGCAGAAGATTTGATTTTATTAAAAAGTTGTAGTTTTTATCAACACTTTTTTATCAACGTTACTAAAGGCAACTTTTCGTAGGTATTCCAAGTCGATGTTTTAAAATTTTTAAAATTTTGAGATTTACGATCCAGACTAGTACTTATAATTTGTGTCTAAAAACTTACTGCTTCTCATTTGTGGTTTAGGAAAGATTTGAGTTTCAGAAGTTTACTACCTACCCTACCTCTTTACCCGACCTGCTAGCTGGACAACATCGGTTCCCATCAATGCAGCGAACGAGTGAACTCAGGGGCATCAGAGGTACAACTCAATTTAAGTACCACAGTTATATATTTTTATATTGTCTGGCATTAATTTTGTAATATTATAACAATATTTACTTACTGGAGTATTTTTATTTTTACGTCTTTTTTCGGCAATTCCTTCTGAATCTGCACCATGATCTAACAAATAAGCTGCAGAAATAGTATAATTTAAACTACAACATAGTTGAAGTGGAGTATTAAGTTTTGGAGGTGCTATATTTAAGTCGTTATTTAAATTCACGATTTGTGTGTGATTGATATTTATAATATAATTTTCTCTTCCTTCTTCGAAGTATTTTTTTAAACCATCTTGAATTGATAATTCTCTTTCTGCCTGAGGTTCCTATAAAAAAATTTATGATATAGACATATATTCTAAAAAATCTACAAATAAAACCGTATAATATATGTTTGTTAATGCTATTTATGTTACTGTTTTTTAATTACCAGTTAAACAAAAAGAATGAAGAACGATACATTAGAAGCACACCAATGTAGAGGCATAATAAAGATAATATTAATTCCACCCTGTGTTGGATTGGGTTGCAGGGGTTGGGGAGTATGACAAACACAGTGTGGAATTAATTTCTACACTGGGTGCGTCTCAAAAGTGGTTCACCACCTATATCTTTTTTATTTTTTCAGATAAAAAAACGAGATTTGGTATGTTAGTATATGACATAAATTAGGATTGATTCGCGGATTGAATTGTTTTCGGTCACTTACGGTTTCGCCCGAAGAGACTACAACTTTCGATTTTTAAATGGAACCCTCGGCTTTTACTTTATTCGATAGAAAATATCACTCTGAATAGAATGACATATCATATGTCAACATTTGACATTCTTGCTTAAAAAAGAATTGTATATTAAATTTCACCCTAGTGTGTCATGGCTGTATTAAAAACACTAACTTTTAATCAAGGAGCCTTGGAAAAATAGATTTGATCGTCGATGTTTTAGTGTCTTATTTTGGCCGGTTAAAAGATTCCCAAATCGTATTTTAATCATATATCATTTTTTCTCAAATGGAACGAGGGTGACTCATTAGCATATTTGGAAAAATAATTTTTTTACGAATAATTTGGTACCACACGCTTGATAATTTGAGTCAAATTATCGTTCTGAACCGCATATTACAATTTCAAATAAACCATATGCGAAAATGTCAAAAGTTGGCATATGCTATGTCATTCTATTCAGACTGTCATTTTCTATCGAATAAAGTAAAAAAAATACTGAGAGTGTCATTTAAAAATCAAAGCTTCTAGTCATGGTCATGGTCTTCTGGTAAAACAGGAAGAGACAGAAAACAATTGAATAAATCTCGATTTTTTATCTAAAAAAATTAGAAAATTATAGGTGTGAGCCACTTTTGAGACGCACCTGGTATTGCTATACCAAGTTCAAGGCAAGAAACTCTTATATAATTTTATTATATTTTATTCAATATACAGGGTGTTCCAAAAAATAAGTGTTATCTCTCATGGGGAGATTCCTCACGCAAAAATAAGATTTATTTTTCATATCAACATAGGTCCGATTCTGGTTTGTTTCGTAGCTACAGGGTGTTAATGTCTTAATATTTTTTCGATTTATCATAATTATTATTTATTAGTTCCGTGTGCCCTTTACCTACACCGCTGCCACCACACATTATCGCTCACCAGCATCAACGATGGCAGAGAGAGAGAAAGAACCCTATATTATAATTATATTCGCGTCCAGTCCGAATGTATTATCTTGATTTTTCTATACGTAGTAGTACCGTCCCTGCGTGCACAATTTTAAAGCTATAAGCTAAATTCCATCCCGCTACCAGTCTAGGTGGCCGCGCCGGCCCTGGCGCGGCGGTGGGTATTCATTCGTCTTTCGTGCACGGTGCAGTGCGGATCGTAGCTCTCCGATTTCTTCGTCGTAGATCGATGAAGCCATTTTGTTTATTCTCTACTCATTTTGGATATTACTATGTAATATACGGTGTTTTACAGCTAGGTAGAACACAAGGAACAATATGTAAGTATTGTATAATATTTATTTTTAGAGAAAAACGAAGTGGACGTAAATAGCGGAATATTAGAATTAGATAAAAGAAGAAAACAATAAGAATATTATATATATCGGACTGTTGTACTCTCAGTGAGACAAAGTTCGTACGTGTAAAGAATGTCCTTCTCCTTGTAAGAGGAATTCTCATTTATATAAGGTTCTATATCTCGCAGTCAAGAGAATATTATAAATGCCAAAGTGTTGCATCTCCGAGTGAGTCAAATTTCGTACTTTTAGAGGATGGCCATATGAGAGAGATTCCTTTTATAAGTCAATATTGATATCCCACTATCGAGAGATAAATTACAGGTATCACAGGTAAGTATCTTATAATATTTATTTTCAGGTAATTAAATAATGGAGGGAAATAATTGAAGTGGAAGCAAATCTCTAAATGTAGAAATTAGAGGCAAGGAGGAGACAATGGAAGTAGACAAATGGAGAAAGCAATAAGAATATCGTATATATCGAACTGTTGTGCTCCCAGTGAGACAAAGTTTCCTATTTAGAGAATGCCCTTCTCCTCGTGAAAGGGATTCCTATTATATGAGGTTAGAAATCTGGCTATCAAATAATATTATAAATATCGAACTGTTGTTTTCCCAGTGACGCAAAGTTTCCTATTTATAGAGAATGCCCTTCTCCTCGTGAGGGGGATTCCTATTGTATGAGGTTCTAAATCTCTCTATCAAGAGAATATTATAAATACCGAAGTTGTGCCGAAGTGTTGTATCACCCAGGGAGTCAAATTTCTCATTTTTCGAGAATGGCCGTCTCCGTGTGAGGGATTCCTTTTATAAGTCATTGTTGATATCCCCTATCGAGATATTAATTACACGTATTACCGGTGAGTATCTTATAATACTTATTTTTAGGAAATTAAATAATGAATGGAAATAATTAAAGTAAAAGCAAATTTCGAAATATGGAAATTAGAGGCAAGGAGGAAACAATGGAATTAGACAAAAAGAAAAAATGAGAATAACATATATATATCGAACTGTTGTCCTCTCCGTGAGACAAAGTTTCGTACTTACAGAGAATGCCCTTCTCTTCGTGAGAGGGATTCCTATTATATGAGATTCTAGATCTCGCAATCAACAGAGTACTATAAATGCCGAAGTGTTTTATCTCCCAGCAATGAAATAAGGTATGAAACAAAATTTTGTACTTTTAGAAAATGCCTATCTCTGGAATGGATTTCTTTTTTTATGAGATTTTAGATCTCACTCTCAAGGGAATATTATTTATATATTTAGGTGCCAAATATTTGTATCTCCCAGTGAGACAAAATTTCGTACTTTTAGAGAATGCCCATCTCCGTGTGGGAGGGATTTCTTTTATACGTTATCGATAGCCTTATCGAAAAATTAATTACACGTATTACATGTAAGTCTTTTAGAATATTTATTTTTAGACGAATATTGGATGGAAATAAATAGAAGTACATCCCGAAATGTGGGGATTAGAGGAAAGGAGAAAACAAAGGGATGAGGAATATTGTATAAACACGGACTGTTCTTCTCCCAGTGTTCTTTTCATAGCGAGACAAAGGTTAGTACTTTTAGATAATCCTCTACTCCGTGTGAGAGGGATTCCTTTTTTAAGATATTCCAGAGCTCGCTATCGAGATAATATTATAATAACCGAAGTGTTGTTGTCTCAATGATACAAAATTTTTTAATTTTAGTGAATGCCCTTCTCCGTGTGAAAGGGATTCCTTTATAAATGACGTTCTCGGTCTCGTTATCGTAGAAGTAGATTTCACAAAAGAATTTCAAGTGATAAATCTAAAAATTTTAGACCCTCAAAAAAAAAACGATATATTTCAACAGGAAAACTCCCCCACACATTATATTTATAAGGCTGTACGTTCAAAAAGCAGGACAGTCGTTATTTAAGTGTCACTATCTCATAACAGATCGAACACAAGGTCAGCAACTAGGAAGAGGAAAATAACCAAATCTAGCGATTTGTGCAGTTTGTTGGGGGAAGGGCAATCCAAAGAGACTACAGAACATTCGACTCTTCGATGATGATACATTCTTCTTCGGGGAGACGAATTCAGTCTTAGCCAATGATCTGGCTTCAGCACAGAACAAGGTCCAACTTTTATATCTGAGAAAATATTTTAGCTCCCTAATTTACCAAGGAGCCGTGGCATGTCGCCTATCCTCTCCTGTGTCATAATTGTTAAGATGAAGTCCAGCATATTTTCGAAATCAAACTCTTAAAAAAAAAAAAAAATATCTGGGTTATAAAATTTAACAATAGTCGTAGACTTAATATTCTTTTAAAGGAAGAGAAAAATATTCATAAATATATCATGGAACAAATATGGACGGTTGTTATAGATACCGGACGCATAGTCCTAATGTGGTTGACGGTATCTTGTACGAAAGGTATCAACTATTTTTCCCTCTGAAGGATTTTCAAATGAAAATCATGAGGAAGAAGGACCTCTGGATAAATTTACGTTTGAACCTTGCTTAGAGGAAAAGATACAAACAACGGAATGTATCCAGATATTTGTGACAGATATTCGAATATGTCTTTACCTTCCTTCTTTGAAAAAGAGGGGGGGGTGATACATGAGGCACGAGCGGCCAATTCATTAGGTACCCTCCAGTTTGCTGCCTTGCCAGCTTCCTACCATAAAATAGGCGACAACCAACTTAACGTTGACCTCCAAGTCATTAAAAGTAATCAACTTATCTGACCAGCTAATAATATAATAACTCAAATATGTATATAATAATAAAATAGCTAATATCCTAGATTTTCATAGCTAATATGTAGTGTGTGTGTGTATATATATAAAAAGAAAAAAAAAAACGTCCCCTATTTTTCTCTATTTTGGCTAAAGAAATTTCTCTATTTTGGCTAAAGCTATTCTAATGGAAATGTAAGTTTTATTCTAAATCTTAAGAACACGTAACTGTGTCTCATTTCAAAAAGGGAGGTCCTTATGATAACGGCTGTTAAATGCTAATTTGTTTATGTAAATCTTTGACTTTCATATGTTGGAATACTCACCATCTACATTTAGAGTTTATATTTACCCATTTCGGTCTATAAAAGCAGTGTTGTGTTTTGGCCAATACTTTATACATTTTGACAAAGTGACAGACTTTGTGCAAATTATCGAAACAAAAAGTTAGTTTTTTCTTACAGCTTACAGTATATAATATATATTTTCTCCTCTACAATACCCTTTCGAAAGAGATGATTATAATAACATTAATGTAAACTTTCGCAGACTTTGAATTTTTTCTTAAATATATCTGGATGGTTTCTCGTTGAAAGAGGCTTTTGTAAGATATGATGTGTCTAAGGTTTACTGCATTAAAATTTTACCATAAATGTTCCCTAACAGTTCTACTTTCTTATCTAGAAATTTCGGAAAGAATAGACATATCAATTAAATCATAAAGTAGAAATAGTTTTCTTGCAGTTTTACGTATATAAATAGATTATATAATTCTTGCCGTGAACTGCTATGAAAAATAATAAATCATATATTGGTTTCACGTTTAACCTTAGATATCAGAGACAGATGTCAGTTTGTTTTTAGTCAGTATATAATTATATAAGCATATCATAGTTACTGAAAATTATCAACAAAAAAAAAAATAAAATAATAAATAATACAAATAATAATAAAACTTCTGGTATAAAATTGACACAGATCAATATCTGTGTCTACTTTATATCAATGTCCACAATATCCATACCAATGTATGGATCGAAACCTAATATATATGATTACTCTGGTTTAATTCATCGACGTAATTAAAGCATTTTGGAAAATAAATTATTGAAAATCTTAATTTCTTACTAAAGGCTTAAAAGTAAGGCCTTTAAATATAATAAAATGTATATTTAAATATTAAGCAATGGGTTATAAACACATTAATATATATATATATACTTATATATACTATATATATATATATATATATATATATATATATATATATATATATATATATATATATATATATATATATATATATATATATATATATATATATATATATATATATATATATATATATATATATATATCGGTATAATATATATATATATATATCGGTAAGTTCTACATTGAGACAGGGATTTCTATAGACACGATGAGTTAACTGGTTTATGAAGTATAATTGAACAATTTTGGCAGAATCCTTTATGGAAGTGCCATCTTATGGGTTTCTGTCTCTGCTTAGAATGCATATATGTATAGGTTAAATTGTCACAATTTAATAAATCCATGTATTGATGGCCGTTAAATTGGTTTCATCTTGGTTGCATTCAATAAACATATTTATAATTTCAGCTATTTTTTGTCTCAAAAAAAAATGCTTTCTGCACCACATTCATTAATTTGCAACCATCAGTTCTTTAAACATCTACGTATAGAAAATCAAGATAATACATTCGGACTGGACGCGAATATAATTATACGATCAAACGAACTTACCTGAAGTGAAGTTCGATCGTAATTATATGAGGCGTCCAGTCCGAATGTATTATCTTCCCACCCCTCCCGTTTTGCCCCATGGTCGCTTGAATTAATGAATAAATCTTTGAAAAATGAATACCGACCACCTAGACTGGTAGCGGGAGGGAATTTAGCTTATAGCTTTAAAATTGTGCACGCAGGGACGGTACTACTACGTATAGAAAAATCAAGATAATACATTCGGACTCGACGCTTCATGTAATTACGATCGAACTTCACTTCAGGTAAGTTCGTTTGATCGTATAATTTTCTTCCAAGCGTTCCAACTTCCACTTTTAGGGTTGCGAATGAAATGCGACATATTTTAAAGCTAAAAAAATGTCGACGTATTCACCAGGGCCGTGCATATGGGTTATCACAGAAATATTTTTCTAAAAAAAGCATGTAAGCCACTGACTTTTAAATTTCGATAATTATTAATGACGACTAAAAGTTGTCTCTTGATATTTTGTCGATCTCGGCCTCCTAGATGAGATAAACGCAATTTTATTAACGATGTACTTAAACAGCCGTTAAACGGTAGCCTACTAAAATGCCGTTAATAGATATTGTGACGTCGTTCATGTCGGCGGAAAGTAATGCCTAGCCTTAAGCATTCTGTTAGAGCACCTGTGGATCAGTGTTTGAGGCTATCGCTTCGTAAGCAAATGGTCCGTTGTTCAATTCTCACGCCGACCAAGATTTTTTTATATTTTTTTTGTTTATAGCGTGATCTTATTGCAGTGGTTTCACTCTTTTTGGTTGGATTGGTTTAGTTATTTGGCGGGTTGGTTAGCGTGGTTATTTGGAGGGTGTTAATTCATTGGTTAGTTGGTTATTTGGTGGGGTTGGTTGATTTTTACTAATTTATATTTGTTTTTTATATTTTTTATCAGTGTCGAGGTTAGTTGCGTTGGTTAAGTTGTTTATTTGGTGGGGTGGGTAGCGTTGGTTAGTCCTTATAAAATTCCTATATTTCATAAAGCCGTCAAGTGGGTCACATCAACGATGTCATACCTATTAACGGCATTTTAGTAAGCTTCCGTTTAACGGCAGTTTAAGTACAGCCTTTTATTAATTTGTCTTGATCCAAGTCTAATATTGTCTGTCCAACGACAAGATCCTTGACAGTGATAGATGTGTCTGTCATTTTATTTTCAAAGTAGTTTATTTTACTTTACAAAGAAATAAGTTGGTACAATTGGAACGCATAGCAGAAAATTAATATTTAAAATTTGAATGACAAGCAGGGTTCGGAAGTAGTTAATTAAGACGTAATATACCTGATTAACTACGTGTAGTTTTTCTTCAAAAACTACGTCTTTTCCCGTTCATTAACTACATGAAAACTACGTTAATAAACTATGTATTGATATTATGAATAATTTTCCTTTGTATAAGGTGTAATAGAGATAATATGATGTAAATATTACATTTAAAGCCATATTTCTTCTGTTTTCTTAAATACATGATGTGTTTTTAAAGTTTCAACTATTATAACCTCACCTCAAACCTTTGACATTTGAAAGTTACCTACATAAACTACATTAACTACATGTAATGTAGTTTATGTAGTTTTAAAAGTAACATGTAGTCTTCCGAACCCTGGTGACAAGTGATTACTTCACGATTACTTCAAAATATTGTGAAAGAAACTGTATAAAATTGAAAAAATCTAATCGAGTTATTTTATTAAAAACAATAAACAATTACAGTATGTGTTAATACAAAACAAGCAAGGGTGTATTTTATAAAACACCACATACCAAAAAAAGACATAAAAAAGATTTCCTGCTGTCAAGCTCAAACTTCTTGCATTTATAAATATTATTATTCAATATGATTATTATTTACCTATCATGTGCTGCTATTTTACAGATACTATACAGTTTTTGTTATCATATACAAGATAGTATACAAACTTTATTTGTGGCTAATACAACTCTCTGGCCATAACTGTCTCTGGGCACCGAATATTAACTCTAAACTATGGTCTGAGTCAAGAGTCAGCACTTAATTTCCCCTTTTAGTTTTCCTCCACTTAATTTGAAAAAACACGAAACGCACGTAATAACACAGTCCAAAATTCAAAATACAAAATGAAAATATTTATCATATCTATTTGAAATAATTTGACACAAAATTATAACCTATAATTTGGCAAGTTTGACAACTCTCAAAAATTTTAAGTCGAGTTCACACGCATCGGCGTCCGTTTGTCGTTCATCGTTCCGTTAAACCAATAATATTGAAATATGATCTGTCATTTTTGAAATAAACCAATAAAACTGGTTAAAAACAACAAGAGATGATGCATGACGGATTTATATATAAACCCATCCATAGTTAACTTAAAAAATATTAGAAACTTTTTTTAGTTAAATAAATGGATTGGTATGGACGTCATCTGCTTTTTTTCTGTCATCGTCTGTCGAAATCTTACCTGAGAAAAAAAAACCGAGTATAGCAACCTATAAAAAATTTTAATATAGTTAACTTGCGAAAGTTTTAAATAAGTACTCATTGATTGCTCATCAAAAAATATAAAAAAAGTTATTCATGAACATAGATATGGAAATGCCTAGTTTTAGAGTTACAACATGTTAAAACTTTTTCAAATTAGGCTTTTTGCATTTATCTTGAATACCATTATTTTTTACTTGAAATTGCTGTAGATTGGACTAATAGTAATAATAAAATAGAAAACAAATTTCTTGCAGTATAGGTATTGTATAATAAGGGTGTATAGGTATATAGTGTATAGGTATATTATACAGGGTGTCCCAGAAATAAGTGCAAATATTTTAAAGGGTAGTAGATCTCGATAAAAGAAACATAATTTCCCTTTATCGTTTTTCAAATAAGTCTAAAATAACGCAGTTATTTTACTTTAAAAATTTCCAAAAAAAATGATTTTTTGCTAAAATTTTCAGAACCTTTTTTTATACTTTATAAATTATGTAAAATATATAATTTATTAATTTTATTTTATTTTAATGTTATTAATTGTGATTAGTAAAATTGCGTTTATCCCATCAAGGAGGCCAAATTCGACATAATATCAAGAGATAACTTTTAACTGGCATTAAACGGCTTACACAATTTTGATATCAAAAGAAAAACGTCAGTGGCGCACATGTTTTTTTTTTGAAAAATATTACATTGCTGACCCATATCAAATTTAATTTATTAATATTAAAATATGAAATTTTGTGGGCACACATAGATTAATTTAGCGCGATTTCTTAAAAATATATATTCCCGGTATAGCCTAATATGCAGTTAAACTAACTATTGTACTTTAAATCAAATTAAAACTTGACCCAAAAATTTATACATTGTGAGATCAAATTAAAATTGAACAGTGGTCACTTAAAAGCAAGTAACCTTTTTATGTTATATGGAACACCCAGTATATTACTCCGATATTCAATCAGGAATTCAAAATACTATTAAGATTGTCTACCCATTCAACAACTATTTTTCTAGATATTTTCATTTTTATGATTTTGTGTCAGTAGATATTTATTATTTGATAAAATCTAGGTAGCTGTGATAAGTCCGACTGATGATTATTAGTTCAACCGTGGCTAACGTCATATTCAAGGCCTGACTGTTTTGACAGTTCTACCGAAGTGGTCGAGAATTAGTAGTCGTAAACAAACCTATTCTTTTCATTAGTTTCGCAACAAATCTGTGTTTTTTACGCGTTTCTATGCTAATAAAATTATACTAAATAATTTTGAGTGTACTCTTGTGAGTGAATAGTGAACTATCTAGATCCGATTCATAACATCGTACCCGCGAAAAAAAACCATACTTTCGGTTTTTAATTTTAATTAATTATAGTAACACCGGCGATGCGGGCTGTGTGTCCGGGCTAGGAAAATGTTGGGGAATTTATATAAAAACATAATTAATAGCGTTAGTGTTAGTGTTTAGTGTTAAACCAACGTAAGTGACGTGTATTTTTAGGTAAAACAGTTTTCGTTTCTTTATTTTTTCTTTGTGAAATAAAAAACGCCGCGACATTGTTCTGTGTCTGTGCCTTGTAGCAGCAATTATAATAAGTAGTCAGGATCTGTCTACATTCTCTTTCCCAACAATATTAACTGTAACTAGGTCACGTCCAAAACCTACAGAAGATGCTGTGCCTATAATTTTTCCAAATCAACCCTCTTATATGACTGTGCATGTTCCCAAACATCCCGATGAAAGAAAACAAGATTTGGAAATTCAGGATGAAATAAATATTGAAAATTATTATTATTATTATGAAATATATATTATTATTATGAAATGGCAATATATTTTAAAGAAATTAAATGAATTGTACTTTATTTTAGTATTTTATATAAAAAAAGATATTTTTATCTTTTTATTTAAGATATATGGAGATGGTTACTTGATGAACATCGAACTACAAAGTATTTAATGAAAATAGTTAATTCTAGGTCATATCCACATTTTTTAAATATGTTAGGCAAATTTTTACAATTATTATTTTTAATTAAACTTTAAAATGTGTTCTGCCCTTATCATATAAAATACATTTTCTTAACTTGTCGATAAAGTATAGTTTTCAAATTTTTTAATATTTGGAAACTTTATCACAAGGTATATTATTACTAGTTGCTAAATACTCGCTAACGCAATTTTAGGACATGTTTTTTATTATCTGGATTTTATTCTGTTCATCTTATGCTGTTGTTTATTTCATATTAATATTCGTGTTTTAGATCTAAATTTTAATGCTATTCAATTACTTTAACGCGATAAAAAGTTAATGTTATTTTTTAATACATTTGTGTATAATAGTTTTCATATTTATATCTGGCAAAACTATCAATAAATACTATTATTTATGCAAAAACTATATGCAGTACCATATGGCCCAATACAAAAGCCCGACTATTGCGGTGACGTCACAAATCGATGTCTCTGGCCTGTATCTCATGTTGGTTATTGTTCAACTTTAACAATTAGTTATCATTTTGTATCAGGTAAAACAAAAAAAAATCTCTGAAATTTGCCAAATATGGAAATTTATCTTACATTAGAGAGAACTGATTCGATTCTATTAGTTGGTGACTGCAATGTGCATTCACCAATTAATAGAATGATCAAATGATCCAGATCTATCTAGTCTCGACTTTTTTATGGGAGTATGTTAAAGACAGTGTTTACACTCGACCTATGGTCGACAACATGAGAGAAATTATTGTGGCTGCTTTTCAAAATAGAATTCTACATAATATGCCTTTAACACGAAAATAAAACAGGAAAAGATCTTTTGAAAAGAGAATGATTTTATGCAGTGAACAGGAAAGGAAGCATTCTGAGCATTTGATTTCATCTAGCTAATTTTTGTCACATAATTATACGTTCATATGTAGTTTCAGTTCTGTAATAATTAAAAAATGTTTTAAACGTGTTTTTTTATTACCGATAAATATTTTACTCTACATCTTTTAATTTTTGTTAAATTAACAAAAGGTTATAATCAATAACAAATAGGATATAATCCTTAACTATGAGTAAATATATTTGAAAAGTTTCAGAGATATTAATAAATAAATAAAAATTATATATTTTTCAACCTTTCTTAAAAAAAATATTAAAAATACAAGAACTGTCCTGAAATCAAAACTATAGTAGGTATTTAGTTTAGATGGTCTGTACTTACTTTGATTTAAATATGGTAATTGTGTAAATCATACAGGATGTTCAAAATTCAACGCCAAACTTTCTCAAATATAAAATAATTTTTCTTTGTTTCTTTAAATTGAACACCCTGTTAATTATTTTTTTCAATAGATGGAGAATTAAGAAATGAACATTTTTTGTATTTAGAGTATTTCAAAATTTTTAATGATGTCGCAGATATTTGCGGTTTTATATTTCATATGGCATTTTCCACAGTAAATTTTTATCAAAGCCACCAAATAATTTTTCACTCATATTTTACCGTTGAGAGAGCCATATGAAATAATACTGCGTGTATCTGCGAAGCCATTAAAAATTTTGAATTACTTTAAATACAAAAAATGTTCATTTTTTAATTCTCCAATTAATAGAAAAATAATATACAGAGCGTTCTATTTAAAAAAAAACAAAGAAAAATTATTTTATATTTTAGAAAGTTTGGCGTAGAATTTTGAACATCCTGTATGATTTAAGATTGCGATATTTATAGCAAAGTAAATACCTAATATAGTTTTGATTTGAGGACAGTTCTTTAATTTTTAATATTTTTTTAAGGAAGGCTGAAAAATATATATTTTTTATTTATTTATTAAAATCTCGGAAACTATCAAGAATTATTTACTCCATATCTCAGGATTATGTAAAGTGAGCTGATAGCAAGCTAAAAATGCAATATTATACAGGGTGTTATTAAAAAAAATCACCTCGATCCACTCACATTTTCTTGAGCCACCCTATAGAAGTTAAAATATTTTCCTGAAATACATCCTTGTACATGTACATACTTTAGGTTTATCTTCTTCTTCTTCAGATGCCTATCCATTCACTGGATGTTAGCGACCACATGTTGAAACCTGTCTCTATCTCTTGCGGTGTTTATGAGCTCTCCTATAGTCTTCAGACCGGTCCACTGTCTGATGTTTCTCGCCCATGACAGCTGTTTTCTAGCTATTCCCCTCTTGCCTTCTATTTTTCCTCCAAGTATGAGCTGCAGAATGTTGTATTTTTCATTTCGAACTATGTGTCCTAAGTAGGAGGTCTTCCGTTTTTTAATTATATTTAATAGTTCTCTCTCCTTCTGCATCATATTGAGTACTTCTTCATTAGTTATCCTATCGGTCCACGATATTTTCAAGAGACGCCTGTATGTCCACATCTCAAACGCTTCTAATTTATTTATAGTATTAGTTTTCATGGTCCACGCTTTCACCCCATAGAGCAGGACGGACCATATGTAGCACTTTGCATATCGTAGACGCAGCTGCAGTTGGATGTCTCTGCAGTTCAGTACGTTTTTGAACTTAAGAAATGCTGCGCGCCCTTTTTCTATTCTTGTTCTAATTTTTTGCTCAGGGTTCCAGTCCGCATGCAGCCAACAGCCAAGATACTGATATTTTTCCACCCGTTCTATAAGTTGATTTCCTATGCTGGGGGTTGAGTTCGCATACCTTAGTTTGTCACGGCTAATGATCATGAATTTGGTTTTATTAGCGTTGATGTTTAATCCATATCTGTTGCTAGCTATATTTAGGCGGGTACACATGTCTTGTAACTCAGTCATATTGTTTGCTAGCAACACGGAGTCATCTGCGTATATTAGGTTTGATATTGGGATTCCATTTACCTTTATTCCCTGCTCTGAGTCCTCAAAAGCCTCACTGAAGATCTCCTCCGAGTACATATTAAATAAACGTGGAGAGAGTACACAACTTTGTCTTACTTCCCTACGTATACGGATATCCTCAGTTCTGAAGCTTTGTGTCTTGACATGTGCTCTTTGATACCAATATAAATTTTCGATGCATCTGATGTCCTCATCCACGTCTGTTTTCCGTAGTATCTCAATGAGTTTACCGTGGCGCACTCGATCAAACGCTTTTTCATAATCAATGAAACACATGAACACATCTTTCTTAACGTCTAGGCAGTTTTGTACCAGCACTTGTATGCGGAACAGCGCTTCTCTGGTGCCCATTCCAGCTCTAAACCCAAATCCAAACCCAAACCCAGCTCTAAACCCAACTCTGAACCCAAACCCAAACCCAATTCATTTAGGTTTATACAAAATTTCCAAGTTTTTTATTCTAGGCGCTACAGATGCCCGACGCACTAATGCCGGACCCTGTATAGTTTTTAAACATTTCGGAGCATGATATTAACGAAGAGGTCTATGTTTCCTTGTGTTATGATTTTTATGAGTACCTTGTTTATATAGTGTATTGTTATGATTAACAAATTATGGTTTATGTATTATGTCAGATTGTATTATTCATAATGCATGGTTTTTATGACAGGCGATAGAATGTTACCAGAGATAAGATTGGGAGTGAGGCGTCCGCAGCAGTCAGTCGGTACCGTGCGCTCGCACGATACACATGTTTGTGTCGTAATCCTAGAGTACTAAAATGTAATAAAAAGTTATGAGGAAATCCAGTGTTTTGTTGGAAATACAGAGATCTACTATTTTATCAGAGTGGGATGAACTACTAGAAGTACACAAAAGTTTAAAAAGTGCCAATATGCCATGTTGTGTGTGAATCCATAAGTTAAGTTGCTGGAAAAGGACATAAAGCCATAAAGCAACAAATCCAGCAGTGTTAGTGAATAAAAAGGATAATAGTACATACAGGAACATTTGGAAATTGGCTTATCCACTCCTACTTCAAAAATGGGAAAAGACAAGGCTGTTACGATGTGCAAGGTGCAAACTGCAAGTCATGTTTGCTAAAATAAGTCTTGATTGACCATGTTGACATAAACACTAAAGCAGTGAGAAAATATAGCTTCAGAGGATACATTCGAATAAGATAAGTACCTACACAGATATCAATTAATTGTTAATTTATGTTTCATAGTTACGAATATAAAATTTTTAGTTGCTTGTTTATGATTTTAAAGACGTTATTGAAATTAATATTCCAATAAATTGAATTTGTAAAAGAATCAAATAAAATAAAAGGTTCAGATCAATTAATGATAGTGATATCAATATAGGACAGCCTGTATAACACAAAAATGTTTTAACTAAAATTAAAAACGAGCATCTTTTGCATAATCTCTTTGCAAATTTGATACAAGCAAAATCAAATTTTTAATGTCTAAATTATTTAAATTGATTTTGTAAAGGCTATTCATTTCTAGTGAATAAAATTAAACAATATGAAGGTTTAAAATATCACCAAGGTTTAAATTTACACTGTGAACAAATAATCGCAAAAATAAGTCTCTACAAACATTATAGACCGATATAGTCTAAAAATAATTATTGTTTTAATAAAGTTTATGATTCAAAAATTATTTCTCTCTGTTTCTTATAAAGATATAATGCTCTTTTTAAAATAATTAAGGACTAATTATTTTCAGGACGGTCTTGGAAAATAGTCTGTTAATAAAAATAAATGGAGTTACACAATATGTTTCAAAAAAAAAAATATGGTGATAATTGATAACAGAAAATGTTCGTACACTGGTCGATAAACACACAGAGTTTTTTACATAACACAATAATATTTGTTTGGATTTGTAAAAAGAAATTAGTATGCACAAAAAATTGTTTTGTATGTTTAACAATTTATACAGAGGAGTTTAAAAGAAACCATTTAATTAATTTTGTGTTTTTGATTATATTTTATGTTAGGGTTTTAGTAAAGCCCTTCAGGATTTTACCAGAAGATAGAGTGTCGGAGGAATAAAAAGTTTAAATAATTACTTTTGTTCGGCCTCAAAAAAGAAATAAATAATAAATAAAAAGAAATAGGAAGTTTGAAATACCAAAAGCTGTAACTTCAGACAATAGCAATTAAAAAAAATAAAGTTTATCAATATAAGAAATCAGACTGTTTTGCAACAAAAATAAAATAAATTAGCATTGAATGCAATGTCCTCACAACATTCTACTTCCTAAAAAAAAATGTTTATTCTGAATGTTCTCTTTGGAAACAGTATATGATTTCACTTTTTGAATGATTATTATTTTGTTCCATGATTTATTCGCTAATCTCTTTTATTGAAATCTGTTTTAGTGACGTGAAAGACATATTTAAAGTGCTTCATGAATTATAAAATTATAAATGACAATTCAGTCAGAATCTTGATAATATCTCCCAATGGAGATATTATCAAGATTCTAGAACCCTAGAGAGAGCAAGGTGTCTCTTTTGGTAGCACAGCCGAGTAGAGTAATTTACAGATGATAAGTTTGCTGAGCGATTTGGAATATGAAGTTTAGAAGAATATGAAGTATCTGTTTCTTTTATATAGAAACAAATTGAGCAACTACCTACTACTTATATAGTTGGAACGGTTTCAACCATCATATGTATCCTTTCAAAGTCATCACACCATTCACTCTGTACTATTTATTTAACAAAATTCTTAATGCATTTAAAAAAAATCCCGAATTTAATTAAATTAAAATAATTTCCAATCTCTAGTGTTCATCAACACTAAGTATCAGAAAAAAACAAAATAATAATTTATGTTTATTACTTATGAATAACAGTTAGGTACAGATATCAGTCATTGCCTCCAGCTTTCATGGAATGTTGCAAATTTGACTGCTGTATATAGTTTATCAAAACTCAATAATTTCTTATTAAAAACAATTGAGTAAATATCATTTCCTATTTAACCACAACAGAGTTCAAGCAAAAACACTCAAATTGCACCCTGTATGTTTACAGGATAAAATTTTCTTTTTAATTAAAAATACCAAGAATTAAATATGACTAAGTACTTGCTAAACAAAGAGGATCAGAATATCATCAATATTTCTAATATTTCTATATTTTGTTTTAAAGACAACTGCGATAGTTTAATAAAATGTTCGAAGCATATTGATAAAAACTAAAGTTCTTTGGTAAAAAAAATAACTTTGGTAAAAAAAACCTGTTACAAACAAATTACTGCATACAACTAACACTATATTTCGTACAAGGAATTATGAAAAACCATACCAGTCTTTCATGAAGTTGGCTATTATTAGTAAATTGATATTTAATATTTAAGACTATAAAAAAAACATCTCCAGTTTTAACAAAAGTTTCAGTTTTAATTAATTTTAAATTTTACAGGAAGGTATAAAAAATTAGAACTAAATGTTCTTATACTTTTAGTAACACGTAACTTTTAGCAACACGTGTAAAAGCACAGGGTTACAATGCTGCAACCCATATTAATTAATTAATGTTTGGCTTCGATAATGATCATTGAGGATCGTTGGTTGCAGGGGATTATGGGCCCGATCCTCTTCAACTGGGTTCTGATTGGTGGTCTAATTGAATCTAAACTTTTCAGTAAAAATAGTAAATAAAAAAAAATAATTAAAAATAAAAACGAAATATCTTTAGTATTAAAAATAATTGGAATATTATTCATTAATACTTATTTTTATTAAAATAGGGTCAAAATATAATCGATTGAAAATATACTTGGTTGGTTACTGTATGAAAAGCAAGGTGAATTTAATTCTCATATTTGGAGAAGTGTGATTTAAAACTGCAAACAGAAGTAAAAGAAAAATAAATCAGTTTATGAAAGCTTTTGGCAGATAAATATTTCTAAATATAAAAAAAATTACAGTTCCATAGTAAATAAAATTTTCAGTCAAAAACTAAATGAAATCTATGCAATAATCAAAGATCAAATGAGTTTGTAATAAAAATAATTAATTCTGACAATTGGGGTACTACAAAATACAGTATCTGCCATAATGTGACGTCTAATATTAAAAAAAAAGAAATCTAACGTCTAATATAAAATACTCTTTGACTTTATGGATTCACTTAAGGCGAACAATTATTAAGTAGATATAAAGTTTTGTATGTTTCAACATTCAATTCCTTAGAACCTTAAAAAGGGACATCGATTTGCAGCGATGCGAGTAAGGTCAGGATGAACGAACGTTCTTTTAAAGTTACAATTTACTCTTAATACAACAATTTAAAAGTGGATTAGGTTTTCCCCACTTTACTTATTTTCATTCTTACTACTACTAAAATAAAACAAAAATCAAAAAATTTAAGTAGATCAAGTTAAATGTTTAGATGATGTTAATATAAGCAAATACTTCTTAGCCAGTATAAGGCGTGTATTGTCAGTTACTTTATATTTTGAAATTTGGTTATTAATTATTTTACTAAGGATTAGGTGGTCTTTGTTAAGATGACCTTATAGAGATTTATTTTTGAATATAAACACAACGAAGGTATTACTGATTTAAATCTAAAAAATAAGTAGAGCTCTAATGCAGAGCATAAAACCTAAAAGTAAGTAGAGGCTCTAATGCGAGCATAAAACCTAAAAATAAGTAGAGCTCTAATGGGCATAAAACCTAAAGTAGTAGAGCTCTAATGCGAGCATAAAACCTGAAAGTAAGTAGGAGCTCTAATGCGGCTTATAAAACCTAAAATCAGTAGAGCTCTAATGCGAGCATAAAACCTAAAATAAGTAGAGCTCTAATGCGAGCATAAAACCTAAAAGTAAGTAGAGCTCTAATGCGAGCATAAAACCACAAAAATCAGTAGGCTCTAATGCGAGCATAAAACCTAAAAATAAGTAGAGCTCTAATGCATAAAACCTAAAGTAAGTAGAGCTCTAATGCGAGCATAAAACCTAAAAATAAGTAGAGCTCTAATGCGAGCATAAAACCTAAAAAAGTAAGTAGAGCTCTGAAATGCAGAGCATAAAACCTAAAATCAGTAGAGCTCTAATGCAGGCATAAAACCTAAAAATAAGTAGAGCTCTAATGCGAGGCATAAAACCTAAAGTAAGTAGAGGCTCTAATGCAGGCATAAAACCTAAAAATCAGTAGGCTCTAGTAGAGGCATAAAACCTAAAAATAAGTAGAGCTCTAATGCGGGGCATAAACCTAAAAATTAAGTAGGCTCTAATGCGGGCATAAGGCCTAAAAATGAAGTGGAGGCTCTAATGCAGGCATAAGAGCCTAAAATAAGAAGTGAGGCTCTATTTTGACATAAAGAGCCTAAAAGTAAGTAGAGGCTCACAATGCGAGCATAAAACCTAAAAATAAGTGAGCTCTAATGCGAGCATAAAACCTAAAAATAGAAATAGAGCTCTAATGCGAGCATAAAACACAAAATCAGTAGAGCTCTAATGCAAGCATAAAACCTAAAATAAGTAGAGCTCTAATGCGAGCATAAAACCCTAAAATGAAAATGAGCTCATGCGAGCATAAAACCTAAAAATCAGTAGAGCTCTAATGCGAGCATAAAACCTAAAAATAAGTAGGCTCTAATGCGAGGCATAAAACCTAAAAGTAAGTAGAGCTCTAATGCGAGCATAAAACCACAAAAATAAGTAGAGGCTCTAATGCAGGCATAAAACCTAAAATAAGTAGAGCTCTAATGCGAGCATAAAGGCAAAATAAGTAAGCTCTAATGCGAGCATAAAAACTTAAAAACAAATAAAGCTCTAATGCGAGCATAAGAACTTAAAAATAAGTAAAGCTCTAATGCGAGCAAAAAACTTAAAAATAAATAAAGCTCTAATGCGAGCATAAAAACTTAAAAATAAGTAAAGCTCTAATGCGAGCATAGAAACTTAAAAATAGATATTTTTTTTTCTTTTTTTTTATTTTTTTTATTTATCTTTTCAGAAGCAATAAAGGAGGGAAGTCGAGGACGACCGGAAAGTAGGATGGCCGAGTGTTATGATTTTATGAGTACCTTGTTTATATAGTGTATTGTTATGATTAACAAATTATGGTTTATGTATTATGTCAGATTGTATTATTCATAATGCATGGTTTTTATGACGATAGAATGTTACCAGAGATAAGATTGGGAGTGAGGCGTCCGCAGCAGTCAGTCGGTACCGTGCGCTCGCACGATACACATGTTTGTGTCGTAATCCTAAGTACTAAAATGTAATAAAGAAGTTATGAGGGAAATCCAGTGTTTTATTTGGAAATACGAGATCTACTGTTACACTTGATATTGTGCGTCAAATTAAAATATTTTCCTGAAATACATCCTTGTACATGTACATACTTTAGGTTTATACTTAAACAAAAATTTCCAAGTTTTTGTTCTAGGCACTACAGATGCCCGACTTTGAGTCACCCTATAGAAGTTAAAATATTTTCCTGAAATATATTCTATGTTTTCTTGATATTGTGCTTCTAATTCTTCCGGTTGTAAAGTATAGTTATTAACGTAATAAGGCCGATAAACAACAAATAACGGCCGGGCTGAAGTTTGTGATCCGAGGCGATAGCCGAGGATCATAAGCAGCCAAGGCCGTTATTTGTTATCGGCCGTGTTGCGTTCTAGATTTTTCGTCATACTGCAGATTTTTAGAGCAATAAACACTACTATTTAATAACAAATTTTTATTGAACAATAACACACAAGTAAGGATAAAATACATAATGTCTTATACTAAATTCATTTTCATGATAATAGAACATAAAATTAAAAGTGCACTTGTTGTTCTTAGAAATCATAATCCTTCCCAGGGATTTACAGATTTTATAGAAAGATGATGCTACTGAAGAATGGCAAATATTTGTATCCACTAAAGACACATTATTTTGGAGCTATCATGAAAAAGTTGATTTATTATTTTCATTCTTTTGGAAGTTTTCTATGTAAGTTTCTGCCACTGTTGAAGACTCCCATCCTCTAGCTCCTTTAGCGATAGTAAAATCACCACCATTTTTCGACATGGTTGCTGATGATCTACAGAAATGAATGCCCTGTATAACGTTCTGGATTCTCCAAGTTCAAAAATTTTGCAATTTTCTGCGGTACGCTCCCGATGGTATGTATACCGACGATTTACTTAACACCTTGCCTTTCTTGCAGCAATGAAAAATTTTGGATTGTCAAGTTACGAGGACGCAGGTTGTCTTATTTTGTATAAACCATAGGCATCAAACGGAAGGCCCGTTTTGGAATAAGAAATTTCCTATCTTTCTTATTTTAGTATTTCTTAATGAGACAAATATTTTCTCCGAAATCTTCGAAATCATCAACTGTAGTATTAACTCGCTGCGCCTACAAGCTCAAAATACCAATACAATTTTTTCAGTAACCAGGTGTAATCCTCGGCATCCAGTAGAAAATTATTTATGTCATTCTCCGACAGAACTTTGGCTTTTTTGGTGAATAACCTTCGTTTTGCGCCTCAGAAACATGAACAGTTTGCAAATCTATGAACAAATATAAATTTAGATGAGTATGATTAAATATCAGAAAGGAGCTCTAATGGCTTTTTACCTTGATATGTCGATGTTTCATATACTCTCAACGCAAACTTCAGCATGGATATCTTTGTCCACAGTGATGTAGAGGAGAATACATTTCCGACATTCTTTTAGCATAAGCCAACAATACCGCTTCATTTACCGCTGTTTATACTTCTATCCTGCCACCACTTCAAAAATTGTCATATTCCTGCGATATCTCTCTCTGGTTATAGTCGGAAGTAAATTTTGAGTAGCCGCAGCCGCTTCCTCCTGTATTTCCAACGGAATTTCTCGCGACATCTCGCTATGGTCTATTTTCCCAATTTTTGTAACTGACAATAAATAGTCATTATTGTTGCAGGTGACAGACGTTACGATTACCTTAGAAACTTAACGGCCGCCGGCCGTTATGATAACGTCCGGCGGACGTTATATGCATCTTTTCCATTCTGATTTTGCTTATGTTATAATAATATAACAATATAGTATGACGAAAAAGATTTAAAATAAAAATTTAAAGTACAGATTTCAGTTAACGCCTCCTTTTTGCTGCCAGGGCTAATCTGGACGGGGACTACTTTGTTTACGCGGAATCCGAACCGCAGTCATCGGTCATATCATGGACAGTGGCCTACCGACTTAGGAAGTGTCTAAATTAACTCTTACTCACGAGATATCCGATCTCATCCGGCCTCGAACCGACGTGAATGAGCAGTGTGCATCAATAGATTTTACACTTTTCCCTCAGACAACAGCACGATACAGAGTTTCGAACCGGTTACCCGTCCATCCACCAGTATCGCCTTACGTCGCTTAACTTCGATGTTCTAATGGGAACCGGTGTTTCAACGTAGCTAGGCCGTTGCCTCTCTTCCGGTTGTGGTAACTTGCCTTCAAATCTGCGCAGTAACTGATCTCTAGCGTCGTCCAAGTGGACCCTATCGAACACTATTAAAATTTCTAGTATAACTTTTGAATTCTTTGTTACTCTCTGATATGGAACAATGTGTGTTAGTTCACTTGCAAAATATGTAGGTATGTCCCAATGCACGTACGAACTCGTAAAGATTAATCCTTTGTAATAGAAAATCTTCACAAAACTCCTAGCTAGTTATCCTATGACAATCTTGTTTGAGTGGAAAAAATAAATCTTTTTGATTAATTAAAACCGAGGGGTGTCTCACTATTGGAATTACATGTACATTTTCTTGGCAGTCGCTGGCAGTTATATTATGTACATTTTTTGCCCAAGTGAGACACCCTTCGATTAAAACTATTTGATGAGAAATACTTTGACGGAAATCAGTATATTTTTGAATCAGGTTTTTAACAACATTAGTTTTTTTTTCTATTGTATTGCATCACTCTCGATTAATAAACGATATTCACGTTACTTTTACGGTATTCTCAAGGATTCTCAAGACTACTTATATGACTATTGATATAGTGGGGATAAGAGTAATGGGAATTAACGAATGTTTGAAACGTATATTATATTGCTGGGAGGAAGAAGAGTATAATGAGGAGGAGGATCTCTCATAATAACTACTGCCCCCCCCCTTTATGTGTAAATCTCTCTCTCTCTCTCTCTCTCTCTCTCTCTCTCTCTCTTGAATAATAATATAATTGAATTACCTTTAATCTGGATTCAATCAAATTAACTGTGTCTGTCATCCTCAATTCTCTAGCCCATGAAAGTGCAGTTCTATCATCATTACCTTTAAATTCTAAATCGATTTTCTTTCTTATAAGAAATTCTACACATTTAAGGCATTTTATTGGTCTCTTATCTCCATGTTGAATAATAAGGAATATTAATGGATTTGTGCCTGTAAATATAAATTAAATCGTATCATGTATTACAGAAAAACGACCATATATCATATATCATAATATTTTCTTATTTTACGGTAGAGGGCTTTTAAATTGAAAAAAAAGATATTCAGTTATATAATATAAGTTAAGTTCAGTTTAAATCAGTTTGATAAGTTTAAAGAAGTATTAAACTATTTTTTTTCATAATCATTCATTAAGTGCAAACCTAAAGTAGGTATGTACTAACATGCATCTGAGGAAAATATTTTCTTAATATAGTAATAACTTATACAAGGTGGCTCAAAAAAGTGTGTGTGGATCGGGATGATTTTTTTAAATGGACCGCTCTGTATATTATTGAATATTTTCTATCCTTTCCGATCACTTTACCCCCATAATCCTAAGATATTAATAAATAAATAAAAAATATATATTTTTCAGCCTATATAAAACAAATTATTTAAAATACAAGGACTGTCCTGAAATCAAAACTATACCGGGTGCGTCTCAAAAGTGGCTCACCCCTATAACTTTTTTATTTTTTCAGATAAATTGACAACGATATTTGGTATGTTAGTATATGACATAAATTGGGATTGATTGACGTACTCAATTGGAAATGACTACAACTTTTGACTTTTAAATGGCACCCTCAGTATTTTTTTACTTTATTCGATAAAAAAAACACTCTGAATCGAATGACATATCATATGTCAACTTTTGACATTTTGGAATATGGTTTATTTGGAATTGTAACATGCGGTTCATAACGACAATTTGACTCAAAATACCAAGTGTGTGGTATCGAATTATTCGTAAAAAATGCTTTTTCCAAATATGCTAATGAGCCACCCTCGTTCCATTTGAAAAAATTGAGATATGATTAAAAATACGATTTGGGCATCTTTTAACCGGCCAGGACAAGACACTAAAAATATTAGAAGATCAAATCTATTTTTCCAAGGCTCCTTGATTAAAAATGAGTGTTTTTAACACAGCCATAGCACTCTAGATTGAAATTTGAAATACAATTTGTTTTTCAGTTACTATGTCAAAAATTGACATATGCTATGTCATTCGATTCAGAGTGTCATTTTCTATTGAATAAAGTAAAAAAATACCGAGGGTGCCATTTGAAAATCAAAACTTGTAGTCATTTCCGGTGAAACCGGAAGTGACTGAAAACAATTGAATACGTCAATCAATTTATGTCATATACTAACATACCAAATCTCGTTTTTTTATCTGAAATAATAAAAAAGTTATAGGGGGTGAGCCACTTTTGAGACGCACCCGGTATGCTAATATAATAGCTATATTTGCTTTAGATGGTATGTACCAAAGATATTTAAACTCAGGAGATACAATTGTTTACCTTTTTCCTTCATCGGCCATTATTCTATCCTTATTTTCCCATCTCTCTTACACCGAAAACGTTTTCTAGATTTACCTGTATATTGATATTAGTATTCGATTAAATACCACAACCAATTATTAAGTAAAAATATAATTTTTTTTTTTTCGGTCAAGAGGCTTGAAAAAGACATATACTGTCGAAACGTCGTCACAAAATAAAAAAATAATGAACAAAATCTAGAAACATCTTTGCAACCCCAACGACCTAAAGCCAAGAGTGAAAACAAAAAAATATAAAGTAAAAATAATTTCGTTATATTTCTATAATATATCAAGTACATTAATTTGCTAACGTCAATTTTTTCATTTAATGCTTAACTGCTTAACTATTTTAAATTTTGTAACGGAATAAAAATATCATGGTCGTGTTTCTTTTAACAATAAAAAGTAGTTTGACAACGTCAGTTTTAGAAATATGCCGGCGTAGTACAACGGCTTTCGAGGATGAATGGAAATTCCTATATTCTCCTGTTGCGATGTTGCTACGCCGCCGATCAAGCTCCCTATTCTTTATTTGCAGTATTATAGCAATTTTGCTTTATTTTGTAGACTTCTGTGGACATTAATTTGAAAATATGGTGCATTCATGTATTGTGTACAAGAGGATGTTTCATTTAAATCCAAATTTATCTTTTCACCGGTAAATAAAAATAAGTAGGGTTAGGTATATTATTATATCCTATTCTCTGTAGATCAGAGGCGTACCTAGACATAAAAAAAGCAGATTTCTAAACTAAATACACCAAACCAATGGGCATCTACCCCAGCATCTTTCAGGCAGATGTCTACGCTACCGAAAGGAGCGTACGATTTAACTTAGATAGAGAAGATTACAGTTGAGGGTTGGAACCTTTGGTGTTACACAGCAAAATAAAAACACTAAATCACCACAATACACCAAAACACTTTTACTTATACACTGGACGCGCGTTTCGCTAACCATGTTACCATCATCAGCAGATGATTATAAACTAAAGTACAATCTACAAGTTGAGCGTTTATATACTCGCCCAGTGCGCACCGAGTGGGCATGGCAAAATCTAGCCAACCGAGTCAGAGCCCACTGAGCCTAACAGTTAGATTTCCGCCACTAGAGTAGTAGGAACAAAGAACTTGAAGGAATTGGACCGTTGTCTCTGTTCATACTATCTTTACATTTATTAATTCTGATGTTTTCATATGCATTTAATTGCATATAATTTGAGCCTTGTTTAATTAATTTTAAATTTATTATGTATAATTAATTTTAAATTTATTATTATTTAATATATATTTATATTAATTTTATTATTATACATATTAAGATATATACAATGTTCTTTATCAACAATATGTTCGGCAACGCAAGATTTATCCGGTCTACCATATCTTATCTGAGCTAAATGTTCTTTAAATCTAGTTAATATTGATCTTCTAGTTTGCCCAACATATTTCTGATTACAATCTTTACAAGAAATTTCATAAATACCCGACCTATCCAGTGAAGGTGTTTTATCCTTTGGATTACCTAAAAATTTGTTGTAATTTATTATTAGCACTATACACAAGTTTATAATTGACATTCTTAAAAATTCCTTTTAGACCACGGGATAACTCTCTATCAAACAGTATCGAAAAATATTTATACGTATCTTTCTCCACTTGAAAAGTCGAATTTTCAGAAATCATTAACCTATACCAAAGAATATCTTAATACCCTAGAAGTCTCGTCTGGCATCAAAATCTGACCTGTCGATGGGGCCTCGCTTTGGCGAGCGAGGCCCCAACTTCGTGGAGCCTCGCTATTTTGCTCGGAATTGAACGAATAGACGCGCGGCGTTGCCTTGTTTTGTGTGTACTTTCTTGAATAGTTTTAAATTATAGTTTTAAATTTTATCTATTGCTATAATAATCAGTCTTTCCGTTCTCCGCACTCCGCAGTTTACATATAATATTATCTTATATAATTCCCGTGTTACAGTTTTGAGTTACCGTACTCCTCCGAAACGGCTTAACCGATTTTTAATGAAATTTTATATGTATATTCGGTAGGTCTGAGAATAGGTAGTTATATATTTTTTTATACCCTTAAATGATAAGGGTAGTCCATTCCCCATTTTTTTTTATTTTGTGAAAAACAATATTTTAATTTTTTTTTTTATTTGGCATTAAAAATACAAACAACACTAAATTTTCACCTTTCTACTTTCATCCCCTATTTTTTAATAGGGGTTGTTTTTTTAATTTTTTGTTACCATCTCCGAAACGGCTTAACCGATTTTGATAAAATTTTATATGTATATTCAGTACGTCTAAGAATAAGTTGTTATCTATTTTTATACCCTTAACTGATAAGGGTAGCCGAGAGGGTAACCCACCCTAATTTTTTTTTAATTTTTGAAAGGAAAAAAATGTTTTTTATTTTTTTATTTGGCATTAAGAAATACAAACAACACTAAATTTTCACCGTTCTACTTTCATCCCCTATTTTTTAATAGGGGTTGTTTTTTTAATTTTTTGTTACCATCTCCGAAACGGCTTAACCGATTTTGATAAAATTTTATATGTATATTCAGTACGTCTAAGAATAAGTTGTTATCTATTTTTATACCCTTAACTGATAAGGGTAGCCGAGGGTAACCCACCCTAATTTTTTTTTTTAATTTTTTGAAAGGAAAAAAAATGTTTTTATTTTTTATTTGGCATTAAGAAATACAAACAACCCTAAATTTTCACCGTTCTGCTATCATCCCTATTTAGTAATATAGGGGTTAATAGGAGTTGTTTTTTTTTTTTTTGTTGCCATCTCCGAAACAGCTTAGCCGATTTTGATGAAATTTTATAAGTATATTGAGTAGGTCTGAAAACAGGTTGTTATATATTTTTTTATACCCTTAAGTGATAAGGGTAGCCCACCCCATTTTTTTTATTTTAAAAAAATATTTTTATTTTTTTTATTTGGCATTAAAAATACAAACAACCCTAAGTTTTCACCGTTCTACCATCATCCCCTATTTTTAATAGGGGATGTTTTTAATTTTTTGTTACCATCTCAGAAACAGCTTGATCGATTTTGATGAAATTTTATATGTATATTCAGTAAGTCTGAGAATACGTTGTTATCTGTTTTATACCCTTAAGTGATAAGGGTAGCCCACCCCCCATTTTTTATATTTTTGAAAAAAAAAATATTTTTAATTTTTATTTGTCATTAAAAATACAAACAACCCTAAATTTTCACCGTTCTACCATCATCCCCTATTTTTTAACAGGGGTTGTTTTTTTTAAGATTTTTTGTTACCATCTCGAAACGGCTTAACCGATTTTGATAAAATTTTATTTGTATATTCAGTACGTCTAAGAATAGGTTGTTATCTATTCTTGTACCCTTAAGTGATAAGGGTAGCCGAGAGGGTAGCCCACCCTCATTTTTTTTTTTTTGGAAAAAAAATATTTTTTTATTTGGCCTTAAAAATACAAACAACTCTAAATTTTCACCGTTCTACCATCATCCCCCCTATTTTCTAATAGGGGTTGTTTTTTGATACCATCTCGAAACAGCTTGGCCGATTTTGATGACATTTTATTATGTATATTGAGTAGGTCTGAAAATAGTTTGTTGTCTATTTTTATACCCTTAAGTGGTAAGGGTAGCCCACCCCATTTTTATATTTTCTGAAAAAAAATATTTTAATTTTTTTATTTGGCATTAAAAATACAAACAACCCTAAATTTTCACCGTTCTACCTCATCCCCCCTATTTTTTAACAGGGGTTGTTTTTTAAGATTTTTGTTACCATCTCCGAAACGGCTTAACCGATTTTGATAAAATTTTATATGTATATTCAGTACGTCTAAGAATAGGTTGTTATCTGTTCTTATACCCTTAAGTGATAAGGGTAGCCGAGGGTAGCCACCCTCATTTTTTTATTTTTGAAAAAAAATATTTTTTATTTGGCCTTAAAAAATAAAAACAACTCTAAATTTTCACCGTTCTACCATCATCCCCTATTTTTTTAATAGGGGTTGTTTTTTAAAGTTTCTTGTTACCATTTCCAGAAACGGTTTTGCCGATTTTGATGAAATTTTATTATGTATATTGAGTAGGTCTGAAAATAGTTTGTTATCTATTTTTTATACCCTTAAGTGATTCCCATTTTTTTATATTTTGAAAAAATATATATTTTATTTTTTATTTTGCATTAAAAAATACAAAGAACCAAAAATTTTCACCGTTCTACCATCATCCCCTATTTTTTAATAGGGGTTGTTTTTAATTTTTGTTACCATCCATGAAACAGCTTTGACCGATTTTGATAAAATTTTATATGTATATTCAGTACGTCTAAGAATAGGTTGTTATCTATTTTTTTATACCCTTATGTGGTAAGGGTAGCCCACCTTCATTTTTATTTTTTGAAAAGAAAAATGTTTTTATTTTTAGTTGGCATTAATAAATACAAATAACCTAAATTTTCACCGTTCCACCATCATCCCCTATATTTTAATAGGGGTTGTTTTTTAATTTTTTTGTTACCATCTCGAAACAGCTAGACCGATTTTGATAAAAATTTTATATGTATATTCAGTAGGTCTGGTTTGGTTTGGTTTGGTCACAACCTATTCCTAGGTTGTTATCTATTTTTTATATACCCTAAGTGATAGTGGCCCACCCCAATTTTTTTTTTTTATTTTTTAGACAAATTTTGTATTTTAATTGTTTTATAAGGAGTGCTTATTTTTTAGGGGGTGCTTGTCCAAAAATTTTCTTCTGGGTACACACTTTCATCACTTAAGGGACCTCTGTACAAATTGCATACTCCTAGTCCTAGAACAGATTTTACATAAAAATTATACAAATTTTTACCCTTAGTTTTACCCCTTAAGGAATGAATTCCAAAAATCGCTCTAATTATTCAATTACGCTACATAATAAACCTCTGTGCAAATCATCAATATATATAATCATCATCATATTCCTTGAACAGAATTTATTGTTCCAGAACGTTCAACCCTTCATTTCACACCCTTAGAGGGCGAATTTCCAAAAATTGCTTCTTAGTGCTAAATTACGTTACATAAGGAACGTCTGCAAAATTCATACTTCTAAAACCAATTTTAACAAATTTTTGTACAAATTTTCATCCCTTATTTTTTAGGGGATGCATGCCTAAAATTCGCTTCTAGGTACTCACTTTCATCATTTAAGGGACCTCTGAACAGAATTTCATACTCCTAGTCCTAGAATGGATTTTACATAAAAAAATTATACAAATTTTCACCCCTAGTTTTACCCCTTAAAGAATGAATTCCAAAAATCACTCTAATTATTCAATTACGCTACATAAGGAACCTCTGTGCAAATTCTCATATTCCTTGAACAGAATTTATTGTTCCAGAACGTTCAACCCCTCATTTCACACCCTTAGAGGGCGAATTTCCAAAAATTGCTTCATAATGCTAAATTACGTTACATAAGGAACGTCTGCAAAATTCATACTTCTAAAACCGATTTTAACCTTTTTGTACAAATTTTCATCCCTTATTTCTAAGGGATGAATGTCAAAATTAGCTTCTAGGTACTCACTTTCGTCACTTAAGGAAACTCTGTACAAAATTTCATACTCCTAGAACTAACACTTTTTGTACAAAATTTCACCCCCCAGTTTCACTACCCTTAGGCTATACATTTCCAAAAATCGCTTATCAATGTTCAAATGCGCCACATCTGTGCAAAAGTTCATACTCCTAGTAGGTACAGATTTTTTATGTATAATTACGTCCCTTTATCTAATAACACCCCCTTATGGGTCGAATTTTAAAAAGTTACTTAGTAGTGCTCATCTTAGAGAACGAATTAATATTCTCCGTATTTACTCCAGTTTCCTAATACTAACACAGATAACACATAATCATACTAGTTAATTTTTTATTGGAATAGAAGTAATTTTTATTAGAAGGTACAAAAAAATTAAAAATCTAAAATTTTATTTTCATAGCTACGTTTTTTTTTCATAGCCTTAGGATGCCTCATGTACTATCGAATATACGAAATATATAATCAATACGTGTTGAACTTTCTTTAAATATCGAGAAATAAAATATGTTTGGCAACACCGTACGAAATATCGCCGCCCGTAGTCCTCAACATTTAAAATATTAGCATTTTCAGGCTTCGATTATGTTCAAAAGCGCCACCGTATGACAAATCACTAAAGCTTCCACACGAGAGTTCTTAAAACTATAATATTCTTTGCCTATACTTACGTTTTCTAATTAATTTATCAACTAGTGAAGGAGAATATCCATTACACTCAGCTACATTCCTAATGTAATCTCTTTCTATTTCATATCTTTCTTTGGAAAGTGGGAAACTAAGTAATCTATGAACTAAGAAATTTAAACTAGCCATTTTATGTTCAACGCTATGATGTGATTCATTAGGAATATATCTGCGTTGAAAGGAAACAACTATATTTTTGAGATGTTTCGCGACTTTATTGTCACTTTTTCAGGCACCAAAACATATATTAATCCATATGCCTACAAACATACATAGCTATGCCAACCGCCAACACTAAGACACATACAGAAGTACTATGTTTAAGTACTCTAATGACATAAACCTAGCATCGGTGTGCATCCAAAAAATACCCCATGTTTCTGTTCGTTCGTCTTTATGTGTCTTAGTGTTGGCGGTTGAAATCGTCATGAATGTTATTAGGCATATAGATTAAAATGTTTTGGTGCCTGAAGAAGCGACAATAAAGTGGCGAGACGTCGCAAAAACATAGTTGTTTCCTTTCGAGCCCAAACACCCACGATTTTTTTCTGCGATTATATAAATATTAACAAATTAACACTTTAAATAAAAATACAATTTTTCTTATCGTTGTCTATTATGTACCAATTGATAAACCAGTTTTATTGATTTTTTGATTAGGTGAAGTCGAATTTGTTATCAAAATATTATTTTAGTGATTTTTAAAGATACTATAAACATATGGGTAATAAGGAAAATCTGTATGACTCATTTATATAATGATGTAATGATAATATTTTTTTATGTTCATTATAAATGAAGGATCCATGGGGAAAACTTGATAAGCGCTAATTTCTTTATTTTAGGATTTTACAATATTATAGTAGGTCTAACTGGTTTCTATAAAATGTATAAACTTTGCAGGGTAATAAGTTGTTAAATCTTATGATATATGCCTAGTAAAAATATCGAATACACGGAAAGAACCTGATAACCATCAGCCGTCCAGTGCTCTCCTGTAACATTAGTAAAATGGCGTATATCATGATTTTCCTCTGGACCCTTCAAATGCTAAACCGGCCACCAAACCAAACAAGTGCATGAAATATATTCTGCTATATATTTTTGTTCTTACCGGCAAAAATTTGATTATCTTCAGGCTCTCCATTTAATATTGCATTTAAATCATCAATATTTTCAAGAATATCTTCCATTTCCTTATAGTTAAGATGTTGGATAGCATATTTCAAGTCCTCCAATACTTCATGGTTTTCTGCTGGATTATCCATGATTGTACTTCTAAAGTTAGATAAGTTTAACATCAGGTACTAATTATAATGAATAAAAATGTATTTGTGATAATTTTACTATTTTTTTTAAGTAGGTAGCAGATATTTTCTATTTCAATGCATATTGATCATACGTGTCACAGATAAAATGTGCATAAATTGGATTTTCTATTAACTCATTTTGATAAATTTTGCTGGTGAAAGTTTTTACTTTGAATTAGATTAGAAATGGCATAATACAATTTGACTTCTTGAAAAAAGCCTGCGTATTTTGCCACTAAAAAAGAAGTTATTCTTTGTTAACACTACCGGGTCGAATCCACACTGAAAAAAAAGCTTTTTGATCATGAAACAAATTTTGTCTAACCGATAAAAAATGCTTAACGTTTCAGAAGGCATGTCTCCTCCTGTCATTAAAAAAAAATAACAAAAATATAAAACCAGCGCGCCCCAAATTATCCTATATTATTATCCTAATTTTGCCCGCGCATTATCCTAATTTTGTAGAAGTTGACGTAAAAAAATTGGCGCCGGGAGGCACGTATAGTCGCCCATACTAAAATATGTTAATATCTCGAAAATTGCGACTTTGACTGATTTTGATGTTATTATAAACTAGGTTTTTCCCGCGACTACGTTCGAATAGTTCGTGCATTGATTTGAATCATTTACTTTGTATATAGAGCTAGTGAGCCTTACAAATGCCCTATTTAAACTATGTTTTTAAGAGTTTTAGAGCTGCTCGTATTTCATATGAAAGTTATCAATTGTCGATTTTCTGGGTATTATACAGGGCAAGTCTTGAACAAGTGCAAATATTTTCAGGGCTGGTAGATCTCGATAAAAAACCATATTTTCTCTTTACCGTTTTTCAAATAACTCTTTCGAATTACTTTAAAAATTTCCAAAAAAAAATATTTTTTGCTTAAATTTTGACAACCACTGCAGCTTTTCAGATTTTTCTGTCTTGTAAATTTAATCTACTACCTATCTATGTTGCCATATTATCAAGAAATTATGGTTTTTAACTAAAAACTAAAAAATATCCAAAAGGTTTTTCAAAAAATTCCAAATTTTCAAAAGAAATTTCGCAAAAAAACTCATAATCGTGTTTCTGGGGTCAAATATACCTACTACCGCTAAGAATAATTGCACTTATTTAAGACTCGCTCGACAAAAAATCGATATTGTTATTTTTGACTTATTACATATTTTTTATTGAAAATTTATAAAAAGCCGTCAATATTCCAATTTCAAGAGCATTTTTATTCTCTTTAAATATTATTATGTACTTAAGAAAATTCGAAAATTTAAAAACCGTTTTTTATTTTTTCATCGCCTGTATATGACATTATGACACACTTTGTATACCAAAAATAAAACTTTTGATTAGAGCCGTCTGAAATAAAAAATCTTAATAATTCTAGAAGTTATCGAAATAAAAGTATTTCAAAGAAGTTCAATTCTAGCCACAAAATGTTTTTGAATTCTTGTAAATTTTTACTAACTTTACCCATTTGGTTGATGAATTTCAAAAATCTCTTCTAATTCTTTTTGTTGGATTTCATTCTTCTAGACCACATAGTAAGGAATTTTCACACAACAAATTATTCCGACATAATTTTACTCTCTAAGAGGATGAATTTCCTAAAATTGCTTTGTGTAGCTATTTCACTAATGTCGTTTAAACGAACCTTCCTTCTTAGATACATTTATGTATCTAAAGCTGGCTGTATGAACTGATCACTAAAATATCTGAAAAATGATATATAATCTAACTGACAAACCACTGACAATGACAAATAATTTATTTCTGGAGGTATTGTGTGTAGGTGTTTTTCAGGTATGTTTTAATATTTAGTCGATTTACACAAAGAAATAGCCATTCAACAATTTAAAAATACTTCATAACAAATCTAGACATATATACCTTTCATTTAAAAAAAGAATCATCAAGATTGGTAAAGCAGTTTCGGCGGGATGGATGTAACAAAAAAAAAACATATATAAAAGCTCAAAAGCCATTTGAGCTTTTATATATGTATGGATTTTGTTGCAAATATTATTCCTAATCTTAATTTGAAAACCGCATTTCGCTAGCTACTGTAATTTTGGAGTTACGATTTTTTAAAATTTTTAATCCCCTCCCATACCCCCTTACCAACACCCCACTCCCACCAAAAACTAATGGCCAGATTCTCCGGTGCCACAGTATTTTTGTGCCAAATTTGGTTAAAATCGGTTCAGCGATTTTTGAGTTATCGTATTACAGACGGCAGACAGACAGACAGACACCATGAAAATATTTTGTATTTAGGTCATTTATGACCCAAATAACTCATTTTGAGTGAAATTAAAAAAGCTTTTTTTTTGCCGATCCTAATAGCCTACCATACCTATTGGTATGGTCGGCTAAAAATTGCTGTTTTTTTTTAAATAAATACCAATTTTCAGCCACCTAGTAAAATATTTTTGTGTCTTTTTTCTAAACAATAGCATCCGTTCCTCAAATATCATTTGGACGAATATACTGGCAATTGTATGCTGATTTAAATAATTAAATCGAAAATACAGGCCTTAGACCGAAAAAAACATAATCTATACTAATATATAAAATCCTTAAGTGACTCACATACTGATTAATGACGATCCTGTTCAAACCATTCAACGTAAGAAGCTCAATTTTGGCATACAGGTTGATTCTAGGGTGTAGAGGTTCGATAAGAAGGGATTTATCGAAATTCCAGTTCCAAGAGGGTGAAACCATCCCTCACATATTACAATATTTTTTTTTAAAAAACGGTCAAGTTTCCGAAAAAACGCTCAAACACGTATATTTTATTTTGTTTTTTACATATTTTAAGATTTTTTAAAAACGTATACAGGGTGTTTCGAAAAATCTGGTCATTGATTAATCACGATCCTGCTTAAAGCGCTTTACGTAAAAAGCTGATTTTTGGAAAACAGATTGACTTTAGGGTGTAGAGGTTCTATAAGAAGGGATTTTTCGAAACTCGAATTCTAAGGGTGTGAAACTATCCCTCAAATATTAAAATATTTTTTATTTAAAAACCGGTGAGTTTTTCGGAAAAACTCTTAAACACGTATATTTTATTTTGTTGTTTTTATACTCGTATATTAAGATTTTTTATAAATTTATACAGGGTGTTATACAAACTGCTTGACATTTAAAGCTGATTTTTGGCAAACGGATTGACTGTGGTGTGTAGAGGTTCGATAAGGAGGGGTTTCTCGAATCTCAAATTCCAAGAGAGTGAAAACGCCCCTCAAATATTACAATATTTGTTATTTAAAAAACGGTTAGTCTTTCGGGAAAATGCTTGGACAAGCATAATTTATTTGTTTTTTTTTACATATTTTGAAATTTTTTAAAAAATCATAGAGGATTAATTTCTCAACCACGATTCTGCTTAAACTGCTTGACGTAAAAAGATTATTTTTGGCAAACGGATTTTTCGAAAGTCAAATTACAACGAGATGAAACTACCCCTCAAATATTACCAAGTTATATAATAATATCACCATATTGTCTTTTCTTATGCTGACATAAATGTGAGAAAATTTTATCCAGTTTGTATGTTAATGGAAATTCTTGCTTTGCTTTATCATCACCATTACAAATGATTAATTCGACGCGAACGAAGTCGCTGGTACACGCAAGTTAAATATAAGACTCAATGTATTTCTAGTTCTCCATCCTATTATGATATTTATATTGTTACTATTACATATTATTTTTATTTAGGAATTAGGTAAATAATACACATAATGTATGAAAATTCAACAATTTTTGAATTATGAAGTTTCGACTTTGACATGTTAAATGAAAAGTTTGTAATTTCCTGACTTGATATAATCTCATTTTATACATCTATAAATACTAACTTGAAAACTAATCAAATATTCATTCAGTGTCACAGTTTCTGCAGAATGGTATCGTTAAATGAAACAAATCGAAATTAATTAAATCGAATTGTTGAAGTGATATTTTCAATAACTTGCTTGGTTGCTTTGAGGTATATTATATGTATCTCGATTTTTGCTTAGAAATGAAGAAAGAACCGACATGAATTACAGGGAATTCCATTAAAAAAATAAAACTTTGATGTACCACTACTTTATGACCGACCCTGTATACTTAAATTTATTACCCGCTAATAGATATTCAAAAAACCCTATAACTTTTATATATATATATATATATATATATATATATATATATATATATATATATATATATATATATATATATATATATATTTTTTATTTTATGTAACTAACTGTATGTGTGTTTGACGGAGATTAAATAAATAAATAAATATACAGGGTGCTACAAATTCGAGGTACGAGCATTGGTATCTCGGTAACCGCTATTTATTTATTTATTTAGCGTATGGCATATTAAGACACAAAGTAAATATATGACAAAAAGAAAAAAAAGTTAATAGGTACGGACATGGTTAAATTGGGGCAAAGTTGCCGCTTTGGAATGTTCGCCAAGATGCCATCGAAAAAGTTTTAAAAACGTCAAGGATTGCTGAGTTTTTTGAAAAGAAACGGATTTTTTTGAGAATCAATTTAATTTTTTCCTGTTGTTACCTGTTGTTACTATTTAGAAAACCAAAAAATTTATTAGGACTTACTGACAGTATTTTTAGATTTTGAAATTAGCTGACAATTTGTGAGATACAGAGGCGAACTTATTTTTTTTAAATACGGATCTGCAATTTTTACTTCATATTTTGAAAGAACTCAGTCTCCTGAGTACAATGATATGCCACACTTAATTTTTTTTTGTTTCGGACATTTGAACACAATTTATTTAAACTAATTTCAAGTCCGGCTCTATTTTTTAAATATTTAATCTATTCATCGTTAGAATATTGATAAGCTTTCAAACTTAACAATGACTTGGGGCAAGACATTGAATACGGAAAATCAAATGTAATAAAATAATAAAAAATAATATAAAATAAATAATATAAATATAATATCATATTAACAATTAAATAATTTTCCCGGAAAGGGGATTGGAAATGGTAAAGCAGTATAATGGCCAGCGAGGTTCTTGGACCTGTCGCCAAGAGGCGGGGAGATATTACTTGACATCATGCGTCATTTGTAAAAGTAAAATTAATACATCTCCATGTTTACAATAAAGAGTACAAAATGCATGGAAGTATAAGAAGAATGTTAAATAAAAAGAAACGAAAAATAAATTTGTACAATAGGGAGGGTGGTAACTCTAACCCTTTCGAATATGTAGAGCATTAGAAACTAGTTGGTAGGAATTGATTTATTTATAATAACTACTATTAATATTATGCATGTTATTAGATCGCACACTGAGATTTCAAATACACAACAAAAAAAAATAAAAATAATATCTTTAAATTGCTGACCTGGATATTATTTATTTGAATCGATTTTCCTTATTCAATATTAATTAGCGCTGATAAATATTATTGCGGTGAATATAATCAGATTAAATAATTTAAAAAACCAGAGTCGGATTTTAAATTATTTTAAATAATAATTAAATTGTTTTGTTGTTGTTAAGATACCCAAAACAAAAAAAAGTATAAATTGTGGCACATCATCGTACTCAGAAGACTGAGTTCTTTCAAAACCTAAAAAAAATGAAGTTCCGTATTTAAAAAAATTACCTCTGTAACTGATGATGCTAACATGGTTAGCGAAACGCGCGTCCAGTGTAAAAGTAAAAGTGTTTTGGTGTATTGTGGTGATTTAGTTGTTTTTATTTTACCTCTGTAACTCACAAATTATCAACTAATTTAAAAATCTAAAAATATTATCAGGTAGCTTTCATAAAGTGGCTATGAGAATGGGTAATTAGTTTTTAGATTTTCTAAAAAGTAACAGGAAAAAATAAAATTTTTCAAAAAACTCAGTAATCCTTAAAAATTTTAAAACTTTTTGGATGGCGTCTTGGTGAACATCCCAAAGCGCAACTTTGTCCCAATTTAAACATGTTCGTATCTATTACGGTTACCGAGATACCAATGCTCGTACCTCGAATTTGTAGCACCCTGTATATAACTTACCTTTTATATTTTACATAATAATCGACCGTTCCCATCAAATAGTTTTGCTTCTATTTCGAAATACGGCTGCTATTGTTTAAAAAATGCGAAAATTTGTCTAGAATTAGAAAAAAACAATTTTTTCTCATAAAGTTTTTGAAAATTCGGAAAATATTCGACATTTTATTCATGGCAGATATCCAGAAAGAACAGGCTAATAATTTCTATATAATGCTGGCTTTATCCTTGCTAGAGTATATCCGTTTTATAAGAATTTGTGAAAAACAGTAATTTACTACAAATATAAATAAACATTTATTGACATTAGTCATGAGTACTACTTATAAGTAGTTTTGATAAAGTACATTGATTTCCAATAGATTATAATTGTCAAAACTGTGATTAATTATTTTTATTTTATTACATAAATAGCTAGGTACATATATATTTATCAGACATTTTGCTGTTTTCAAAAGAAGAGAAGCAATAATTTAATCTGAATATTTCTATATGACATTTTTGTAATCTTATACAAATATAGGTGAATCTATTTATATTTATATAACTCTACAGGTTTGTTACGCATAATATATTTTTTACATAACGTAATGTGTGTATAATAGATGTGTGTATAGATGCCCGACGTACCGTGTATACCCTGTATATCAATTACAAATGTTTGTCAAGTACATGAGTCGTGAGAATGCGCCTTAAGGTAAGTATAGGGTTAAGAAATACTTTGACGCACCGCATCAGCGCACAATGAGTATGAGGCTTTAGAATAGCGAGTATTTTAAAAATATTAACAAATGAATTTTATAACAGTATGCTCTTTACAACTAATCATAGTAGGTGATATTGCTTAGTGTATATGACTGAACTAATAACGTGTAGATTTAGTTCCTAATTGTCAAGAATTAAACATATATAATTCTCCCTTTAAAATTAGTGAACAAAAAAGAAAAATAAACACTATTATATTTATGTTAATATAATTGGTAATAACCTACAGGAGAGAGTAAAAATTAGATATAATATTTTTCAAAGCTAATTTAAATGGAGCATCCTTTTTTATTATTTAAGTAAGTTAAAAGTCATAAACCAACTTATGGTAAAGAATATTTTATTCAGAATTAAAATACATACATTTTCCTATAATTTTTGTTATTTAAGTTTTTATCTCTGAAGAACTCTTCGGGCTCAACAGTCAGTTGAAAATTCGCTTTTATTTTGTTGTCTCTGCAAATACCTACTTTTTTGTAATTTAAAACATATTTGATGGCTATTCTCAGAAGATTGTGATTGTGGAAATACTAAAGGCACAGAAAGAATCGACAAGAATGCAAAGAAAACAATTTGCTGCAATACTATTTGCAGAGTCCATAGTGCCTACTGTCTCAGATAAAAGGTAAACATTGTATCACATTAAGCTGAGGAGGATGCTGATGTCCCTATTGCGAAAAACACTTTTATTGACCCCATTAAGTAAATACGTCACAATAAGGGGGATATTCATCTTTTGTAATTTTGATGTAGCCCTGATTTCTTTCTAAAACCAGACAGAGGACAGGTATCAAAAACATTCTGTGATATCCTTTCTTACAGTCGACAACAAAACTGTGTCCTAATACTCTATTAATCCTTTACGCAACAAATAGATACGATACTAGTAAAAGAAAATTAAAATTCTTAAAGTTTTACAGAAAAATAATGACTAAATCCGTCACTAATGTTTTTAAAGATACCCAAGCACACCAGGACGATATTGCTGAAGTTTCAGAAACTTATTTCTAATTGATGTATATAGTAAACACTACATAGAATGACACACTGCACTGAACGAGATAAGGTACAGATAATACATATCATTTCGACCTATATTAATAGCACATAACATTGCTTCACTGCACGAGCATTTCTTTGAAGGGCAGGAGAGGTTTTTCAACAAAACCACATATAATGAGCAAACAAGAAATTCAAACGAGTGCGAGTGGGAGTGGGAAAGCACCAGAGAAGGTATCGTTCCAGCGGTGCATTTCTTGCAAATTCAAGAAAGACTGTCAACGCAATTGTGAACACAGAAGGACAGCAGGACTCTAAACGACCACATTATAAATTTAGGTGCTCTATAAATGTGATATTATAACTAATTTTTCAAGTTTTTTTGTTGATACTTTAGTTTTTTATAAAAGAACTAGCGTGTACCAGCGACTTCGTTCACGTCGAATTAATCATTTGTAATGGTGATGATAAAGCAAAGCAAGAAATTCCATTAACATAAAAACTGGATAAAATTTTCTCACATTTATGTCAGCATGAGAAAAACCAATATGGCGATATTATTATATAACTTGGTAATATTTGAGGGGTAGCTTCATCTCGTTGGAATTTGACTTTCGAAAAATCCGTTTGCCAAAAATAAGCTTTTTACGTCAAGCAGTTTAAGCAGAATCGTGGTTAAGAAATTACCCAACTTTTTGGAACACCCTGTATTATTTTTTAAAGAATTTCAAAATATGTAAAAAAAACAAATAAATTATGCTTGTCCAAGCGTTTTCCCGAAAGACTAACCGTTTTTTAAATAACAAATATTGTAATATTTGAGGGGCGTTTTCACCCTCTTGGAATTTGAGATTCGAGAAACCCCTCCTTATCGAACCTCTACACCCCACAGTCAATCCGTTTGCAAAAAATCAGCTTTAAACGTCAAGCAGTTTAAGCAGAATCGTGATTACTCAATGGTCATATTTTATGAAACACCCTGTATAAATTTATAAAAAATCTTAAAATATGTAAAACAACAAAATAAAATATACGTGTTTAAGAGTTTTTCCGAAAAACTCACCGGTTTTTAAATAAAAAATATTTTAATATTTGAGGGATAGTTTCACCCCCTTAGAATTCTTTATCTTCTTATCGAACCTCTACACCCTAAAGTCAATCTGTTTTCCAAAAATCAGCTTTTTACGTCAAGCGCTTTAAGCAGGGTCGTAATTAATCAATGACCAGATTTTTCGAAACACCCTGTACATTTTTAAAAAATTTTATAATATGTAAAAAAACACGTTCTTACGTTGAGTGGTTTGAGCAGGATTGTGATTAATCAGTATGTCAGTCACTTAAGGATTTTATATATTAGTATATAATATATAGATTTGTGATATATATTTGTGTATATATAGATTTGTGTACATTCTGCCTTTACAGTGAAAAAATTAATTTTGAAGCAATGTCGCAAATTACGCTAATTTTAACCAGCGCTAGAGTCTAATCGAATTGTCTGAGGAAAAAGATTATATAAAACTATAGTAGTAAAAAATATATGTACATATTTTCCAATGACTTACTCTGTATATACATATCACGCTATATAGCTTATTAAAATAGAATTAATTAGTTTTATTTAAAAACGCTTTATATGTGTAAAACAGTTAGTCTAAAATTTTTAATTTTTTAAAAATCACATACTTATAAACTAAAATACAATTATACTTATAGAAAATACAATTAGTAGCCATTTATCCGTTATTGTAACCAGTTGTCATATAAATAAACATGTGTATAAATCATCATGTGTATAAAAATCACTTTTTATAGACATGAAGTTATTTTCAAAATGTTATTACTACTGCTGGAAACTTTGCAAAGAGCTAGAAGTGCTTTAACGCAAAGAAAGAGTGAGAGGAAGGTTTGGTACAACAGTAACAGGGGTATCGCAATGGGCCCAAGGCCTCCGAGAGATGGATCAAACATGATACCAAACCCCAGCAGCCTAACCTGTTACTAGTCCTGGCATCTTTTTGAAGAAAATTGTTAATAATTTCAAATAAGTAACATAATAAAAAGCTTTTTGGAAACAATAAACCACTTTGTGTAATAGATAAAATAAATTATCTATAATTTATTCTCATATACAGAATAGCTCATAGAAGGCAAATTAGCCAAATCGGTGAAAAACATTATAGAGTTATGAAAATCCAATTAACGGTTCCTGAGTTGATATGTGCCAAGTTACCAAATAGAGACAGTATAGCTCAAGGAGGGAAAGGTCATGTTTTACTTTCTCGCGTAATACGTATCTCGGAAAATATGACACTTATAGAAAAATAACTTTATAAACAAAAAAGCTCCGAAAATCTCTATAAGATAATCAAGCGCATTTTTTTCATAGGCCTTTAAGTGTTAATGTGTTAGGCCTAGAGTTAAAATTGTGGACTGGTATTACTTATAAAAGGAATACCAGTCCACAATTTTTTTTTCGCATTTAAAATCAAATTAAATTCTTCTTTATCAGTAATATAATATTAATAGTTTTCCGTATATAGCTTTTGTCTCTTTGTCTTGTCTATAGCTAAATACAGCAGGCTCTACTGGAGCCATTTAGTGTGTAAACATTATGTGGCTCACTACGCTTCAACCGCTTATTATTACCTGCAAATTGTTCATCATCTGTGCTCACCAAAGGCTGAGTTATTCTAGATACCCAAAATGCAAAATAAAACAATAATTCACCACAATATACCAAAAGCAATTTACTTTTGCACTTGACGCGCGTATCGCTACCCATATTAGCATCAACAACAGATGATTTAAACTAAACTAATATCTAGGTAAAACTTGTTTTTTTTTTAAATACGGATATCTCTAAAAGGATCTTCGACAATTGACGCTATATCGAGTGTGTTACAAGAAGCCAAAAGAGCCAAGGCTTTTGCACCCCAAAATAGAAAACAATGTCTTCTTGTAACTATAGATGTTAAAAATGCATTTAATTCGGCGCCATGGGAAGGCATTGTAAAAGCTCTTAAAAAAAACATTTCACCGTATCTAATCCGAATGATAACTAGCTACTTCACAAAGAGGGAACTGCATATATGTCAAAATAACACAATGGATATATCGTGCGGAGTACCGCAAGGCTCTGTCCTCGGACCATTGTTATGGAACATCTATTATGACGAGGTGCTTCGATTAGAGATGCCACCGAATGTATTACTTGTTGGCTATGCTGACGATTTGGCAATTGTGGTAACCGCAGACTCAGAGGCAGTTATAGTAACGACAGCAAATACTGCTATACATAGGATTGTAGAATGTATGAGGAACTTAAAACTAAAAATAGCACCAGAAAAAACAGAGGCGGTGATATTGTCTAATAAAAGAGTAATGCGTCAGATTTCCATTAACGTCCTTGAAACCAAAATATTTACAAAGCCGGAAATAAAATACCTGGGGGTGTTTATTGATCAAGGGGCTTTTATGAAGAAACACATAATCAACACATGCGTAAAAGCTGAAAAATCTGCGAAGGCTTTAAGTTGGTTAATGCCAAATCTAAATTTAATGGACCATCATCAATGAAACGACAAATGCTAAGTGCGGTAACACATTCAGTTATGTTATACGCAGCACCAATATTGCATGAAGTCCTAAAGGTAAAAAAATACAAAAATATGTTTACGAAAATACAAAGGAAGCTGGCTATAAAAATATGTTGTGCTTTTCGTACGGTGTCTACAGAGAGTCTACTAGTGATTGCAGGCGTGGTACCCATAGATCTACAGGCAGGGGAGAGGAGTCGCACATAAAAAGCTGAGCGAACAGTAAAAATATTAGAAAAACATCGCACCCTAGATTTTTGGCAAGAAAGATGGATAGAAACGAGTAGTGTTGGAACTTGAACAAGAAGACTGATCCCAGATATACGACCTTGGGTTAATAGAAGGCACGGAAACCTGAATTTCTTCTTAACACAACTGATAAGCGGCAATTGCTGTTTCATGTCATACCACTATAGGTTTAAAATAGGAGAATCACCAAGCTGTCACTATTGCGAAAACACACAAGATGATGTAGAGCATACTTTTTTCTCGTGTCCCGGTTGGATAGGAGAGTGAAGGAAACTATATGGCAAAAAAGATATTAGAAACAAAAGAGGCAGACCTGAAGAGAAGACAGAAGGATTAAATAGAAGACAGCGCTGCATGCTGAAGTAATACTTACCGGTAGTTCCAACATGTAGTGAAGAAAAGGATGAGGTTTTGTAGTGGGTGGAAATTCCACACTATCTGTCATGAACATCCGACAGATGTCTTTAAAAGGTTCCTCCTCTCAAAATAAAAAAAATAAAAAAAAACGGTTATCTCTGGTTTGTGGTAACAAAATTAATCAAACTGAGGCACGTTTAATAAAGATTTTCTGTCTTAATAATTTGCAATAAAATTTTTGTCGCAATATACTTTGGCGTGGTAGCTAAAACGTGGTAGCTCGGTTTGATAACATAGCAGATATTGTGCCGTTCTATAAAATATTCAAATATCTGGTTATGCTCTTTTTATGCATAATTAAATAGACAGCCATTAAAAACATTATTCCAACCAACCCAAAAACATTTCGAGACTATATGGCGAAAAACAAGAAACTACTGAAGCAGTTGATTTATCCATAGCTAAGAAGGCAGCATTGTTTTAAAGATTGATACCTAGTACTCCAGAGAGGGTGCAGACGTCCATTATTTTAAATTTGTTATTACCCGAGATTAGAGTTAATCTTAGAAACGTTTCAGGTATGGAAAATTTGAAAAAAGACTTGACTCGAGTAGCAGGGCAAGTAGAGAGTAACAGGGCAGAGACAAAAAGGGTAACCAAAATCGCAAATGCCAAGTAATAAGAATATTTCAGTAATTAACTCCACTTTTCATTCTGCTCAACATCTGCCTCAGGTCCAAATTAAGATTTTTGACAAAATGGTGAATGCGCTGATTGATTCGGAATCTTGCAGTAATTTTATTCGTATTTCGGTTATTCCTTCTAAGCATTCAAATGTTTTGCAAGAAGAGGCACCACACAGTGTTTTGTTTGCGTGTAGGTATGCCAACATCACTAGTTTTGGGTCAGTTTTTCAACAATTTTCTATAGAGAACACTAAATTTAATTGTACCTTTCAAATTGTTTCAGAGTTAGAAGAAGAAATAATATTAGTGGCTCCTTTTAGAACAAAATTAAGTAGTTATAGATTATTGTAGAAAATGTATATATGCAGGTGTGGAAGAACAAAAAACATTTTATTTTCGATAAAATTGTAATTTTGATCTTTCAGAGTATTTAGACAATTCCAGATCAATATAAATTAGATCTTTATCCCCTTTTTTAAGAATTTAGCGAACTTTTCTCCATTGATAATTTACAACCTACTGTGTCTACCACAAAACACTCTATTAGATTAAAAACAAATAAAGTAATACAACAGAAACCTTATAGAATCTTACCAAAAAATAAAGAGGTACTTTATGAACAAATCCAACAAATGTTACAAGCCAGCGTTATAGAACTGAGTAATAGTGACTACTCGTCACCATTCGTATTAGTAGATAAGCCTAGTACCCAACCGCGATTTTGTATACATTTTAGAGCTTTGAATCATGTAACCATGGACGAACCTTCAAACTTGCCTAAAATTACAGATACGATGAAAGGTCTAGGTGACGGAAAAATATTTACTGTAATCGATCTAAAAAGCGGATATTGGCAGGTTATCTGAGGACTAAAAGAAATATACAGCTTTTTGTACACAAGAAGGACACCTTTATAATTTTAATCTACGACAATGTCATTATGACACATTTAACATTGTCATTTGGATGTCATTATGGCTCTCATAATAGCACTAGTGCTATTATGAAAGCCATTCATAATAATTCATAATAACACGCAAATTTACATAGGCTTGCTCGTACGTTTGTCTTGATTTTTCGGGAAGTAGGGAATCGACAACATTTTGCGCAATACCTCCAATATCCGAAGGGACACTTTGAGAATCAGAATCACCCATATTAATATTACTTTTTGCTTTTTGCTAAAACTGAACGTTTAACATAAAATTGAAAATCAATAATTGAGTTGTAAAAGTCAAAATGGAAACAGTCAACAAACACGGTTACCACGGCGTCGACGAATATGGGTACCTGATAATTTTGAATTTTAATTTTTATGAGGATATCTCTGATATTATAAATTAAATCTAATCTCTCTGGATCGTCCCTCGTGCCGCGTCGTAGATTAAATTTTGAATGATACACGTTCGATACGAACTTTTTAATGAAACTTGTGTAACGTTACACGCGTTTCATTATGATGTTCGTATCGAACTTGTATCATTAATAACTATAACGCGATGCCTTTCGGGCTTAAAAATGCGCCTTGTGCGTTCCAAAAATTAATGACACTAGAAGGTCTATCTGGTCATTTACAGAAATTTGTAATGGTCTACTTAGATGATATTATCATTAATCCAAATTTCCTATCGCGTAAAAAGCATTTACGGTTAGTCTCAGAGCGATTACGTCTTCATAATTTACATGTTTCATTAGCTAAATGTCAGATTGCCTCTTCAAGCATAAACTATTTGAGTTACCATATAGAACATGATCCGAATACTCCACAAACTTATTAAAGGAATTTTAAATTTTTCAGTACCAAAAAACAATTACAAGCTTTTCTTGGTACTTGTAACTAGGTACGCGAGTTTATAGCGAATCTGTTAGATATAACTTTACCATTAACAAGACTTCTCCAGAAAAATATTAGATTCCGATGTGCAGATAAGCAGGAGGTAGCTTTCAACAAAATAAAAAACCTTGTTGGCAACCCTTTGGTTTTACACCGGCCACACACAACAGATCTGTATCTGAATATGGTTACGGCGATTAACTACCCCCCTAAAAATTCTACATTCTACATACTTTACTGCGAAATCAAGTATTGGGGACCATATAAAAGTAAATCCCAATATGTTAAAAAAAAATGGAAAAAAACACACGATAATAAAGTTGAGATAGCTAACAAAACAGGCAAATTCCACAAAGGTATAATAGATGGTATGATAATCAAATATAGCTTCTAGAAAAAGTCATAAAAGATACTTACAAACCTAAAAAAGAGTTCTGCAAGATTAGTGGCAAGCTTAGTTTATATTTGGAAAAGCTAAAAAGGAGTGACATGCAAGAATGGCTAGAATCTGTTATGAATACAAGGAAAGAATTATCCGTATCACAGAGTTAAAAATAAAGAACTTGAAACACGACTAACAGAGCTGGAAGAAAAGAGTTCAATCAATGCAACACCAGCGATAATAACTAGTTTAGCTTTCAAATCCCGGTGACATGCAAAGGATGCATGAGACTGCAATATATTGAAAATAGAAAAATTAAACTAAAGAAGGAGACATATCACAATTTTCAATCAGTATCTGATAAGAACTGGGAAGAAGTATTTGAAGAAACAACCTCGGTTATTTTCTGGCTCTATCTGGATTTGGCTGCTTCAATAAATACCTGTACAAACATCGAAGATCAGAGAGCGCTGAGTGCCTGTACTGTAGTAAAGAACTGTTAAACATAACACTTTTTATCTGTATCAGATGATAAGAGCAAAGGGAAACCGGAAAATACTTTAATGCTACAAATATAATGAAGTCTTTAATGTCTACCGAAGAAATATGTCACCTGGGCTATAAAACCATAAGACACATTATTGAGACCAAAGAAAGAGAACATAGACTGAATAAAGCCATCCGGGCCATATAGGTCTCCATAAAACATACTTATATGTAATATTATACTGTGATATATACTTACCTGTGATAAATACCTACCTGTGATAAATACCTACCTGTGATATATAGTTTTACCTGTGAAGTATACACACCATATTTGTCTAAAATGTTCAGTCCGCCAGAGATTCTGTGTTATATAATAAAGAGACCAGACCAGGCAGAGCGTGCTGAAGAAATGCGAGGGCGATTTCCGACGCGCTTTTGTATACATCCGAAGTGGAAGTTTTTAGTAGGTAGGCGGAGTTACAGCGGAGTTCGAGTCCGACCCGCCACCCTTTAGAACACAAGTTCGGTAAGGTCTTTAGAAGATTGTTTACCCCTCACAAAAAAGACAGTTGCGGGTTGTATTACATTCTGGAACTTTTGTGTTCTATTTAACTGTACAAAAAGAGACATAGCCTGCCATTTAACCGTTTTATAAAAAAATACAAAACTGTTGATGACTGATCACATAGCGCCCTTTAGGGCACAAACATAGTAAGGCATATAGATGCGATGCTCGCCAAGATGCTGGCCGCGATGCATCCTATGCGCACTGTTTTAAAACGGCGAGTAAGTACGCGTAGGATGCATCGCGACTATCGTACAAACATAGTGCGGGGCATTTCATCTCGATGGGATGCGCGCCATTCACCTCGCCATCCGGCGATGCTGAATCAAACATGTACAGATTTATGCCTCAAAACATACTGGAGCCTCGCACCTCGCCACGCACCTAGATGTTTAGCGCGATGCTTCCTGGGAAACAAAATTTTTGTTTTTTGCGAGAAGCGGACTCGGATGCCTGAAACTTTACATTTGATTGGTCGGTTTAGGATCACAATTCGTTGAGCATATGTCGAACTAGAGTCGGGTGGAATAAAATGTTCACAATACTAATATTTAATTTATCACCAACAATGTAAATAACCTTGATTCTACAGGGTTCGGCAATAGTGCGTCGGGCATCTGCAGTTCTAATAATAAAAAACTTATGAATTTTGTAGTCCAGACATAAAGTATGTATTAGGATGAGGAAAATATTTGAACTTCTAAAGGGTGGCTCAAAAAAGTGTGAGTGGACCCCGAATATATTTTTAAATGGAACATCTATATACGGGGTGGCGCAACTCATTCGCCTCGGTTGATTATACGAAAACGGAAATATGTAGAAACAAAATATTTTATGGGCATATGGGGGAAGACCACGTGCATAATTTAAAATTATTTTGAAATGTACAGGATATGTCAGAACTAAGATTTACACCAAAATTATATTTTTTCTTATGGAACACCCGGTATTTTATTTCATATTTGGATCCTTGGACACAAAATAAGGCAGGTATTATAAGGGTTATTATATATTAATATGTTTACAAGCTTTGGTTTTTGAGATATTTAAAGATATTTAAATATGCATGCTACAATGGAATAGATTATCAACACCCTGTACATTACTTTTTAGAATTAATTCTTGTGCTGAGTTTAAAAGTAGAGAAATAAACTTTAATGAAAATTGTATTGCTGCCTTAAATTTATACAGGGGTACCAAAAATTTATGATTTATTTTAAATATTTATTTTACATAAAAACTTTGTTATTTCAAATACGACAACCTGTTTTTTGAAATAAATCGAAACAGATTCAAATGGTCTTTCAAACTATATGTTATATTAGGGTGTCCTATACCTATCTAGGTCAGATTTTGAATACAGAGCAATTTTTCAATAAAATGGCAACAAAGAGGGCTGATGTCGTCATGGCAAGTTTCTAGTGACAGTAGCTATTTTCAAAATTCAAATTAGTTTATGGACTTTATTTATTTATGATATGTGTCATCCATATTTCACAAGTACACAAGACCTACAGTTTATCGCCGAATCCGAACGGCACTATTTGAGAGGCTGTACTAGACAAATATACACAAGGTGGTTAACCTAATCCAGAACTATCTCTGTTTTAAGCTCTGAAAAAGCAGTTTAATTAACTTGTTTTATGAGATAGAGCAAATATAACTAAACATATAATAAAAAAAAAATTAATTTTTTTTAAATTTTTATTTTTTTTAAATTTTTATTTTTTTCTTAATTAAAATGGCTAAATCTATAATACCTTTTTACGTACATATTTTTGAGAAAAAATACCGTTTGTTGATGGGCTATAACCGATGCGCACGCTAGCGAACATTTGCCGAACTTGAAAATAAAATTCGAGCGATTTTTCTCATTATCTTTTTTCTAGAGTTATAAGTTAAGTAATGGTGCCCGGTGGCGTAGAGGTACAGGCTCTCTTCTACCAATCTCAAGGTTGTGGGTTCGAATCCCACCCGGAATTTCATCAGCCGACTATTTTTATTAAAGTAAAAATAATTTGGGTACCTAGGTCGACTCAGCCTTAAATGAGTCCTTGGGATTCACAATCCTGAGGTAATAATAGGCGGTTGAAGCGTAGTGCTAGCCACATTACCTTCCTTGTATACCGAACGGCTCTAGCATGGCAAGCTATACCTTGCTACTCCCAAGGCGTTAAACGCTATATACGGGAGCTATTATTATTATATAAGTTAAGTAGCTTTTGAGTTACAGATCGCATACATTTTTCGTTTACTACCCGGTACATTGTTATTATATTATTCTACATGCTCTATTATAATATTCCTTCTGGTGTGGAAGTAAGCGCAGTTAACGTAAATGCAAAATCACAAAAAGTGATTTTAATTTAATAATAGATATTTATAAAAATGCACATATTTATAAAAGAAAATTTACAAAAACTTTTAGTAAACAATATGAGCAAATTAACAGTTGACATAGATATTTGCTAATTTAAGTGATTTTACGTAAACACACCACATTAAGATATAACATATATTAAAAAATCACAGTATATACTAATAATATATACTAAAATCAATGTTCAATATGTCATGATATTGTATTTCGTTAAAGCTATATAACCGAAAAATACGAATTGGTGTGTTTGTAAAGATGTGTTTGTAAAGATTTGGTATACGCCATTTGATATAGCTCCCAAATTTTTGAAACGCACAGTTTGGAGACAATAAATGTGGCGACGAAAATGCAAAGAACTATTTTTGTAAAAAACTGTAAGCTTCAGTTTTGTATAATTTTTCTACTAGAAATCATACTTTCGAACTCATACTATCCGAGATAAAATCGAAAAAGTAATTGAAAAAATTATCTCGTGCTTACTTGCCTCGTTCAGGGACTTGTGACACACATCAACCACACATCAGCCTAACAGCGCTTTCAGATGGAGCGGAGCGTCCATGACGGACCGTCCGTCGTGTTTTTTCAAGATAACCATCGGACGAACTCCGTCGGACGGAGCATACCCACCAATGACCTCTAAATAAAGTATACCCGGCATTTCATTCATAAAAAGAAAAAGACCAGAATCAGACATTCGTTTCTTGTTCTATGCGAGTGGGAACAAGACGGGCTGATCGCAGTCATGAAGGATTCCCGAGAGAATGGCAACGCTGTTCAGAGATCTTAAGAATGTGTGCCAGTGGCGCAGTTACTTTGATTGTAATATATAATTTAATATTATATTCTCGTAAATATGATTTTTGGATACGATATATTGTTGTGCCAGATGGCTCTTCAAATTTTGAAAATGACTACTTCTATACTCCAATCACTTCTATACGAAAATAACTAACTGAAATTATGATATGCACATTTCTATAGTAATGTCTGTAAATTGCTCCAGTAGTAATATAATCCATCAAGCGTTCAATGAATACGAGCCGAAGACGACTTTTATAAAACATTTATGTGAATTAATGGTATTATTTTGATTGAAGCAACGGTGAAAAATAAGAATATTTTAAAACTGTCGTGACGAATTGCAATTTAATATTAGGTATAAAAATATTACTATTTATAACAACAATAATAAAGATCTTTGTTCAACAAAAGAAAATTTCTAAAATATTTACTTATTTCAGGATCAGTTTCTTCGCAGATAATCGGGACCTTGTACTGAATAAATAATTAACTATTCAATAAAACATATCAAACAAAGACGCATTTATCTTTTAAACTATATAATTTTTTTTTGTCTTAATAAGCAAAACAAAAAATACATTCCTCTATTACAAAAATTATACTATCAAAAAAAAAACGGCGTCGGTGATAATTTTAGTGATAATTTTGGCAAGGTGATATGTCATGACCCCTACTCTTGTTTATTTTTTAATGACACCTACTCACTTATTGGCAGTAGTACGCCTTATGGTTGTATTTGATTTTTAAATGGTGTAATATAAACTCGAAAACATTTTGTTTGAATATCGATTTGTGTTTCTGGAAACGTTCTATCCTTTTATAATTTTTCTATAATCAGTATTAGTTTTTGACAAGTTTTATGTCAATTTTTAATAAATGACATCTAGAAATAGACCTCGCCAAAATTATATTCGATTGTTATTCCCAGCAGTCTTTGACGCCGTTTTTTTTTCGATCATACGGTATTTAGTATGTAATATCCATTATATAAATCTATTTTGATTTTACACTTAAAATATCATCTTTAATAACGAAAAATCCTAATAACAATCAGTATGATCGAAAAAAAAGGCGTCCAGTTGGGTTAGAAATGAACATCGATGACATTCCCCATATACGCCGTTTTTTTTCGATCATATGGTATATCACTATTAAACATTATTCGTAATTGTGACATCTTTAATTTTTTTATATATTTTTTCAACAAATTAATATTCGCATTTGTATACTTGGTTTTGATAATATTTAAATATTATGATCAAGATATTCAATAAAACCAAACGTGACGAAACTAACTTAATTCATTACTTATAACGGTACATTCCAAAACTGTGTGATTTACTAATATTTCCAAAGATTTTTTCCTATTTTACCTTTCGGCACCGCACTGACGTAACATAGCCTTACTCACCTTCGAAATCAAACTTCTAGGTTTAAATCGTCTCTATTTTTGCAAACGAAGCAAGTTCGCACCATTGTCTTATTGTTTCTGAATAAAATCGCTAAAAATAATACCACAAAACACTAAAATATCTGAAACTCACCTCATAAAACATTTCGAAAAACCACAACACATTGGCAACGCCGTAAAGCAATTTATGAACGAATTCGAACTGGATGTTTTGTTGGCTGCCTGAATTTAGGAGTAAAGATAGTAAAATGCGTACGTTCTCAGTATCAGCTGGCGTTGCGACGTTGTCGATTGTTTTATGTTAAATTTCTTAAAATCTAAAAATTATAATTACAGAAGATTTAAATAATGGCTAATGCTGATTGGGAGTAGTTCGTGATACTAGGCTACCTTTAATTATGATCGGTTTAAAGTATTCTACGACGTAATCTATATTTGGAATTCCTGGTTTACAATGTGGGTTAGCTATCCCCGTACGTATACGTAGGTAAGATTTCCTTTTAAAATGCGGTCGAATTGGAAATTTGGCATACATGCAATTTTCTAAGGCAATGATGGATTTCGCCAAAATGTAAGTCGCCGGGTCTAATTTATTTCGATGTCATTGATACCCACCCATGTAAAATTGTTCATATAAACTCATGGTACTTGCTCGAAGTTGCGGACAATCCGTCGCGGACGGTCCGCTCCATCTGAAAGCGCTGTAAGTGTTAACAGCGTTTTCACAGGCGACGGACCGTCCGTCGTGTTTTTTCAAGATAGCCGTCGAACAAACTCCGTCGGACGGAGCATACGCGCCCATGTGAAATTGTTCATATAAACTCATGGTACTTACTCGTACTTACTCGTACTTCCGTCGCGGATGGTCCGTCGCATGTGAAAGCGCTGTAAGGAACAGTTTTAGAAACTGTTCCATTTTACAAAAGTCTTGGATTTTTTCTATCGATTGGCCTTTTTTAACTAATTGAATAATTTATTTATTACAGTTAGGTATAAGAGAATTGCTTTGAATACATTTTTGTGAGGGAAATTAAAAATTGAATAATACTTACAGCCTAAATAGTAACTTTTTTACCTCAGTGTCAATAGATGTATAACTTATTCACCAAATATTCCCGTAATTATTATGCAATTTCAATAATGCAATTGAAATGAAATAGTTATATTATTCCACTTAAATAGCTGAAATGTTATCAGATATTAATAAAAAATCAATCTTTATTTATTTTATGATTTTTTTTAATTCATAAAATTCAATCAATCGTTATCTCCTCTTTTATACTTAAAAATAAACTTAATAAAACCAAGCCATTGATAACACCAAACACGAAGTTGCACCAATGAGTTTTGATTCCTTTGGATTCAATTATTTTTTACTAATTCCCCTTTTATTTAATTTTGATTGCTTCAAATGTCTTGATTTCAATATTGAATGTCTCACGTCAAATTTTAAGTTATTTGCTGTATTGATCGGCTCCAATCGTCATATACCGTTTATGATTTCTGTTCTATAAACTCTATTGCTATTTTGATTTCATGATTGAAGGGCTTACTTACTTTATTTATATCGTTATATTACTTTGAAAAACGGTTTTCCCGAGAAAGGAATGCCCTACAAAAAGAAACAAGATCCCATCAATAAAATAAAATGAAAAAAATGTCCAGTCTCGCAAGGCGCAGTTCTTCCGCTAAAAAAATTATCGGTTATCTCAGTTAGTGTCTATGGAAGCCCCTATTCAACAACTTTGTTATAAATTGTTATCTAATGAATTATACCTATTAATATATAGTTAGTTACCGTAACACTATTAGACATCTTCATTTTTATAATAATTGTACAGCAAGCACAGCGTCATCATTTTAATAGATATTCTACTAATTTGGTTACTAAGTAAATATAAACAGTGCACTTAAGAATGAAGTATTTTAATTAGTAGAATATTTTGCAGTGCAGTTGCCAACTTATTATTGTAAAACCCTGTTTATTTTATTTCATAATATTCTAGATATATTTCAAACGCCGTAGCAAAATCACACCAATTTTGTCAAGCGAGGCTTCAAAGCTTATCGCTCCAGATTGTTTAGTCTACGTAAGGGCAAGCGGCGATAATATAAAGAGAACGCTGGTCACGGCACTTCTTATACTTATAAAAAATATCTTAAATATCATAGTTTTTTATGAAAGACGCACACAATATCGGAGAGGCTCAGTTTAATATCTGGGTTGGCATTTAGTTGCTTTTGAATCTTTTAAAGAAGTGGAGTGTCGCTAAACGTTAATTTAAATACGAGCTAAATAATTATTTTAAATAGTTGTAAACAAAATGTTGTAAACAAAAAAGTTGGAATAAAATTGTGACAATGTTGTGGCAGTGTTAAAGCTACAAGGGTGAGTTGGTTCACTGAGTATGCATTCTCTACATGTTCTAATTTTATAATTGATTTATTTAAGAGTATGAGTTTAAAGAGTTATCTTCTCTATAATGATTTGTTGAGTAGTCTCTGTAACTGAAGCAGACCCTTCCGTTTGGTGTCATTGCACGTCTAAGTACAGAATTTATATTATATAAGTAAGAATATATATATTTATATATTTTATAACGAGCTAGTGGCAAGGGTTCACTAGGCTGGTGGCAAGGGTTCAACAGTTGTTTAAAGGGCTAGTGGTAAGGGTTTACTAGGCTGCTGGCAAGGGTTCAACAGTTGTTTAAAGAGCTAGTGGCAATGGTTCGCTGGGCTGGTGGCAAGGGTTCACCAGTTGTTTGGAGAGCTAGTGGCAAGGGTTCACTAGGCTGGTGGGAAGGGTTCACCAGTTGTTTAGAGAGCTAGTGGCAAGGGTTCACTAAGCTGGTGGCAAGGGATCACCAGTTGTTTAGAGAGGGCACTTCGCGTTTAGTGCCGTAATATGTTTTTGAGATTTCGGAAAGCACCCTCCGTTTAATACCCGTTGTAACATTAGAACTGTGGTATTTTACCTTAATAATAAATATCAGGAATTTTGTAGGACCGACATACTCACAAAGATTTTTTTTTTCAGGCAACTCTATGTCATGAACAATCCTGAACAAGAACCTGCCTTACCCATAGCCTTTCGAAGTTTGTTTTCTTTTAAGTTTTTTTTGTTTATTTACGAATGATTATTTTATATTTTTTACATTTATTAAAGTCGATTAAAATTTGATATGGTCAGGGTTTTTGGTACATTATTATTATTTTGGGAATAAATTATGTCTAATATTTATGATAACAGACTATAAGTGTAGTGAAAACCTAGGAATTAATTAGGCTTAAATGTTAGTTTATAGCTAGTATGTATTTTGTTTCACCTACAATATTTGTAAACGCTGCACGCTGATACAAGTTAAGCGTAATCTTGAGAAAAATTTGAGAAGCAATATTAAAGAAATCCATACATTACAAGAAATTTGAGCCAAACCAAATATAGCTTGCTATAGCGTCCTGCTTTCAATTCATATTATTTGAGATCTCGCCCAACAGATGGCAATAATAGACATAAAATTTTTGCTTTATTTCACTTTTTATTCACTGTCTTTAATGTTAATATATTACACTACTTTTTTTCTGGACTTGTATCTTGAATTATAGATTAATAGTATTTTATTTTTTTATAATTTGATAATTAAAAATATGATTGTATTATGAATGCCTATTCGCCTAATGAGATTAAAACTGAGATTAATCAAATATATATTTTAATCCAGAGGTGCCTTTATAAAAATGTAATATTTATAACGGGCGTTTTTAAAAGTCGCATGCGATTTCGAGTCGGCTGATTATTTACATTCAAACGTGAAAATATATTCCCTTGGAGTCGATCGGCGGACTATTTCATTACATAGGTGCGCAGCTTCATAAGAATACCTATATTAATTTCAATTCTGCAACTAAATAATCGGCCAACTTAAAATTATATAGTACCACCTTAAAATTATTGCCTGCCTATATAGCTCAGGGCCGATACATCGTTTCACATGGGTGACCTTCAACAAATTAGAGACAAGCTGTAATTTTGCATGGAGCTTCATTTTGTAGATCCTTAAACATCCTGAAACCCCAGCGATGAACCGTTGAGCCCGTCACCCCAAAACCACCCCTACAGGGGGTAAAAATGGCCCTTTTTTACTTTTTCTTCAATAACTCTAAAACTGCGAACTTTAGGAAAAAAAGTCACGAGTAAAAAATTGAAGAGAAGAAAATTTCCTACCTGATAGGTAAAGAACCAAAATTTTTAGAATTTCAGTGGCGCAGATGCGAATTCTTTAATTTAGGAGAATTATTTTAATAACCCACCATTCTGTGTTTAACTTCAAATGAAAGCATTTTTGAGATAAATCTCGATACCAAAAAAATTATTAGAATACAAGTTCCTATAAAAACGATCTCTTTAATAGAGGTAAGTTACCAGTGGCGGAGATATTTTTTTAAATGTGCGTTTTTGACATTTTAAAAACATTGAATAAGAAAAATTGCAGTTTTACAAATAATTTCCTATGAAATAGGTATATTCAAAAATTTACACATTTAATAACAAAATAAGAAAAACTTTAGCTCAATAATAGGATAACTTATGTTAAGGATAGTCCTCATTCACTTTCACATTTGTTGAGTTCATACATGTAATGCCATTGCATTGACCACATGCCATAGTGCAGGTAAGTCCCATTCGCTTGCATGTACATGCTTTCTTAGAACCTCCCGCAGAGCAATTGCAAATTTTTTTCTCTAAAACCCATGTAGGAGCAATGGGCTGGTCTAAGTGTATTGGATGTATCTCTTGATTTTTCATATTCCAACCCCAAACTTGCGGTGGTAAATTGTTATTTAACCAAGCCTGTACCCATGCAATATTTTCAGATCTGTTTTCTCAATACTATAATTATATAACATATCACTATGGTAAAAACATCACTGTTGTTTTTGATGGCTATGAAGAGATACAGACCACAATTGTAGAGCAGAATCGCAGATCTGCAGGTAAAAAAATGATACCAATTGTATCTTTCTCGAATTTATCTGCAATGAAGGTACCAAAGGCAGATTTGTCAAACACCAACAAAAGCAACTTCATTCGTGCGCTCGGAAAAGTATTGTTGGAAAATGGGAATCAATGTTAAATTCGCTGATGGTGATGCCGATGCTCTTATTGTAACTACAACGTTCGCCAATAAGTGACAATTTACCAGAAGGGACCGTAGCAGTAGTTAGCGAAGATACGGACATTATAGTGTTACTGATTCATTATTGCCACAAGAGACTGTTTATGATTCGTCCGGGAAAGGTGTCAAAACCAAATAAAATAATCGACATATCGGCCTTACAACAAAAATTGGGGGATGAAGAACGTGATTCTTAGTGTCCACGCTATATCTGGTTGTGACACAATGCTCTCAATAAAGAGAAGATTAATTTAGTGAACACCATCCAGATGAAAAAGTTATGTGAGCTATTAAAAGAATTTGACAATCGCGAGGCTACAAAGGAGAAGTTAGAAGAAGTTACATCTCAGTTTTTTATAGCAGCATATTATCATTACCACCAATCTCCAATAGTGCGAAATATCATGGACTTAGAGTTTTTCATCAGGTAAGTTAAATTTATGTTGTATTCAAATCTTAAACTAAATTCTCATTTTTAACTTACAGGTACAGGCTTGGTTAAATAACAATTTACCACCGCAAGATTGGGGTTGGAATTTGAAAAATCGAGAGATGAATCTAATACATTCAGACCAGTCTATTGCTCCTACATGGGTTTTCGAGAAAATTGTTTGCACTTGCTCTTCGGGAGACTGTAAAAAAGCATGTACATGCAAGCGAATGGGACTCTGCACTATGTCATGTGGTCAATGCAATGGCATTACATGTATGAACCTAACAAATGTGGAAGTGAATGAGGACTGTCCTTAAGATAAGTTATAATATTTTTGAGCTAAGGTGTAAATTTTTCAATATACCTATTTCTTGGGAAATTATTTGTAAAACTGCAATTTTTCTTATTCAATGTTTTTAAAATGTAAAAAACGCACATTTAAAAAAAGTATCTCCGCCACTGGTAAATTACCTTTATTAAAAAAATCGTTTTTATACGAACTTGTATCCTAATAAATTTTTTGGTATCGAGATTTATCTCATAAATGCTTTCATTTAAAGTTAAACACAGAATGGTGGGTTATTAAAATAATCCTCCTAAATTAAAGAATTCGCACCTGCGCCACTGAAATTCTAAAAATTTTGGTTGTTTACCTATGTGGTAGGGAATTTTCTTCTCTTCAATTTTTTACTCATGGCTTTTTTTCCTAAAATTCGTAGTTTTAGAGTTATTGAAGAAAAAGTAAAAAAAAAACATTTTTACCCCTTGTAGGGGTGGTTTTGGGGTGACGGGCTCAACGGTTCATCGCTGGGGTTTCAGGACGTTTAAAGATCTACAAAATGAAGCTCCATGCAAAATTGCAGCTTGTCTCTAATTTGTTGAACCTCGGCCTGTATAGGCTCTGGACTAATACTGTAAATACTCGTATACTGGAATAAAAGTTTCAAAAAATCATGAAGATGATATATCAAAACAGAGTCGCCCTGTATATGTAGAAATAATGGAATTTGACTGCCGACTGTTTGTGATTGTCCGACTGTTTTGTGCCGAAAAATGTGATTTGTCATACCCTAGTATAAAGTATTAAATTAACTACTAGTTAATAAGTGTCAGTTTAGTTATTTGGATTGATAGAATTAAGAAAAGTCAATTTAGCATTTGATATAAAAATAATATATATTTTTTAAGTCATCCAGGGAATTTATTTATTTTAATTTAATTGCGACCGCTGTTCCTTGAGAATTAGAACAAATGTGATCTAATTTATGATTTTATTTTATAGTTTCGGAATCCTCTTGGCACAAGCTGCCTATCAAAAATTTCATAGATATTAATATTCCATAGGCGTCACTACCGTTTTATATGAATTAAATTATATTTGCTTGCTCCAATTTCTCAAAAGAAAAACCTTGGATTGGTTTGCAATTACAATGATTACAATTGTTTAATGAATTTTAACAATCCATTTGTTTTATTTTTTCCGAGTGGTGTGACTTCCTGGTGTGATTTTTGTGTGAGTATGCTCTAATTTTAAATAACATAATTAAAAAATAAAAATTAAATATCTACATATACAAATTAAAATAATTATTATAACTCTATAAAACAAAATAACTACTATAACTAGAATAAGTTAATTCTAACATAACAAAAAATAGAAAATATATCCTACATATACATTTGACTAATAAATAAGTAAATATCTCTAAATAATGCATTAGAATATAATATAAATACTGTCTTATTACACGCTCCATCCCCGTCATTTAAACTTACTACAATGGATAATATGGCTTCTCGCACCTAAAAAGTTCTTGAAAGGATTTTCCCAACCTTTTCTGAGAATTGTTTTTTAGTTACGCCTCTTGTTGAACTTAAATTGAGTATTATTGCCCTTTCTGATTGTAATTTTATTGTTTTAATTTCCAACTAAGCTTGCCATAAGATGTCTGTGATTAAGTAATTGTGATAAAAATAATTTTTAACCATTTTTATTTTTTTTAACCTTTTGAATTTGTGATTGTATTTTATAACCTGACCTCTCTATGACTATATTATAATTGTTTAACTATTCTGATTGTAATTTGATTATTTTAGCTTTCTGGGCCTGAAGATGGGAATTAAATGAATCCTGAAACATGTCACCCCATTTTTAATCAAATTAAATTGTTGAAATAAACATCCTAAAAGGATATTTTGAGTCCCTTACCCCTCGTCACAGGTTTTAGATTGATATGTACTCACACTGGGTTGGAGAACGTTTAGCATATTTTATATACAGAAAAAAATTAATGTTAAATGGTTGTAATGTTTTATTATTATTAACTATATTATTTATTTTTGTTCAAATAGCTGGACACAACGTTGTTACTCGTTCATTACCTCAGTTGATTGAGGCTAAGAAATAACGGCGAATACAGAGTTTGTAGGAAAAATGGAGAAACACCAGAACACCTCATCACTGAGTGCGACAAGACGGCAAGCATTCGTGCCACAAACTTTGATACAACTGATATCGTAGATGAAGCAATTCTTACAGTGCCATACTCTATATAGAGCGTCGGCTACCTCTCGCCTGTACTTGTGATGTGTGTCATCAGTGTTTCACAAGTACACGGGACCTACAGTTTATCGCCGAATCCGAATGGCACTATTTGAGAGGCTCTACAAGGCAAATATACTCAAACTGGTTTGCCATTGCCTTCCTTGAGGTGGCGGCTCGTTGGTCGCTCTATTTATTTTAAAATAAATATTTTATTTAAATAAATAAGCTACCGTACTGGCTGGAGATCGAACCCAGTACCGCAGATCGACACACTACTGCTGGAGCTACGACCGGCCACGATGAAGAACTAACCTCTGTAAAACCGTCTCAGGTACTAACTTTTTTCACAGCGCTGAGACTGTTTAACGAGTTATAACTCAAGAAAGGGGGTCACAAAAGATCTATACGGTAGCAGTGATTAACACTTTCCACCCCTTCCCACATAATCCACAATCTACTACTCGTTCATTAAAAGTTTGTCTTTGCGATTTTAATTGTTCAAAATGATACACCTGATAAAAAAAGTCTGGATTTTTCACCACCACTGTATGGTAAAGTTTGATATAATTACTGTGCCCTTTAGTTTGGGACGTCTATAAGACTGTATCCAGTGCACCAATTACTACTGGGACTACTTTCGTCTTCGTGGTTCCACATTATACTGATTTCAATTTCAAGATATTTATACTTGCTGATTTCTATCTATACTTGCTCTATTTCTTTTGCTGACACGTTGACATCGCCTCGTCTGTTTATATATTTATAATAGTATTCGGTCTGAATAATATTGTTCGGTCTGTGATAATTGGACTACAGTGTTTTTTTATATTTAGGACCTTCTTGCCCGCTTCTCGGGAACTTGTTTCATAAACCAGCGCTGGTTATTAGCTTTATGCTGGGAATAGCTTACATACCCCGAAAGTTGTTAGCGTGAATACCTTAGGTTTTTTCAGGCCCGGATTCACCTATTACGGCCTATTCAGAAGACGAGCGGAGAATGGAATGACAATAATAATACTTTATTGTCTAATAGGTTAAATAACCCAATTACAAGGCAATACATAAGAAAATATGAAATATATACATTAAAATTAAAAATAACAATAAATTAGAGAAAATAAGGAAAATATAAAGAATATGTTTCTAGAATGTAACTTAACTAAGAAAATATAAAGATTGAGTAAAAAAATGTTGAAAAACTTTAAAGACAAGATAGCAATAATACATAAGTATACATGTTAAATAATTCTATAAACAATAAACATTCCAAGAAGTGAAAGCATCAACCACACTACAATCCAATACACACACCAACGGCAATCAAACCATAGAGCAAAGTTTACAATTTAATACAGACACAATATTTATTTAAAATTTTGATTTTTATGTTATATCTAAGCATGGGCAAACTACAGTTAAATAAATCAATACCAAGGTAACTTACAATTTTATAAAATAGGGTACAAGATTGGTTATTTCTAAGAAAAAATGAATGAAGAATAAAGAGAATTTTGCTCCAGAACTATTTTTAATATTGATCTTCTTAAAGAAGGGTTCAAGAATATATTTAATAATTTAGAATAATATCTTGTGTAACACTTTTAACTGTAATCTTCTTACTGGTGTTTTCAATCATGGGACTCCATTCCTCTGGTATATAAACTCTCTTTCCTTATTTTTTTTTCTTTTTCAACTAGAACATATAACCTGTCGCAGGGCAAATAACTATGTCCAGGTTCTGGATAACGATGTCTATTCTCTTAAATATTCCATGTAACAAAAGAGACTGCTAAAAATGAACAAGAACGGAGTTCTTATTCTGCGCTGCACAGTTGTCACTAGAAACGTAAAGGGTAATAAATTAACCGAGCTAAGGACTTTGTTGTTCGGTTCTTGCTGTTCGGTTCTTGCTGCAAACCCAAAGCAGCTCCAACTAACGTTACCAATTATGTACTGTTATATTGAAAGAACTTCTTGTTGCAGTAAACGAACGGCCAAGTTTATTAAAGGGAAATTGTTAAATGGAAGCTGAATGGACCACAAAAACTATTAGTGTTACTAGTGAGGTACCGCAAGGCTCAGTGTTAGGGCCAACATTGTGGAATATACAGGGTCCGGCAATAGTGCGTCCGGCATCTGTAGCTCCTAGAGTAAAAAACTTGAGAATTTTGTTTAAGTGCAAACCTAAAGTATGTACCAGGATGTATTTCAGGAAAATATTTTAACTTCTATAGGGTGGCTCTAAAAAGTGTGAGTGGACCTGGATGATTTTTTTTTAAATGGAACGCCCTGTATATTATTGCATTTTTGGCTTTCTTTCAGATCACTTTACATAACCCTAAGATATGAATAAATAAATTTCGATAGTTTCAGAGATATTAAAAAATAAATAAAAAAATATATATTTTTCAGCCCTTCTTAAAAAAATTATTAAAAATACAAGAACTGTTCTGAAATCAAAACTATTTTAGGTATTTACTTTAGATGGTCTGTACTTACTTTACTATAAATATGAAAATCGTAAATCATACAGGATGTTCAAAATTCTACGCCAAACTTTCTAAAATATAAAATAATTTTTCTTCATTTTTTTAAATGGAACACCCTGTATAATATTTTTTCAATAGACGGAGAATTAAAAAATGAACATTTTTTGTATTTAGAGTATTTCAAAATTTTTAACGGTTTCGCAGATATTTGCGGTTTTATATTTCATATGGCATTTTCCACAATAAATTTTTATCAAAGCCACCCAATGATTTTTCTATCGTATTTTACCATTGAAAGCGCCATATGAAATAATACTGCGTGTATCTGCGAAACCGTTAAAAATTTTGAAATACTCTAAATACAAAAAATGTTCATTTTTTAACTCTCGATCTAATAAAAAATAATATACAGGGTGTTCCATTTAAAAAAACAAAGAAAAAATATTTTATATTTTAGAAAGTCTGGCGTAGAATATTGAACATCCTGTATGATTTACGATTACCGATTTACGATTACCATATTTATAGTAAAGTAAGAACAGACCATCTAAAGTAAATACCTAATATAGTTTTGATTTCAGAACAATTCCTGTATTTTTAATAATTTTTTTAAAAAGGGCTGAAAAATATATATTTTTGATTTATTTTTTAATATCTCTTAAACTATAGAAATATATTTATTCATATCTTAGTATTATGTAAAGTGATCTTAAAAAAAAAAAATCTTCCGTGAAAGGAAGCCAAAAATGCAATAATATACAGGGTGTTTCATTAAAAAAAATCATCCAGGTCCGCTCACACTTTTTTGAGCCACCCTATAGAAGTTAACATATTTTCCTGAGATACATCCTGGTACATACTTTAGATTTGCACTTAAACAAAATTCTCAAGTTTTTTATTCTGGGAGCTACAGATGCCCGACGCACTATTGCCGGACCCTGTATTTTATGCCAACCTAGTACATATAGATCTACCTAGCGCCGCGCCGTGACCTTAATTAGATTTGCTGTTGACGTATCCCTGGTTCTTGTTGCTGAAAATAAAAATTTGTTAATGAGTAAAGCTCACACTGCCCTTCTTATAGTTTCTATCTGGATGATGTATAATAAATTAAAATTAGCACCGAAAAAGACGGAAGCTGTGCTAATATCCACAAAAATAAATATTTCTCCAGTAGTTTTCTAAGTATAATAGGGAACTAGATTGAAACCGAAAGATGCAATCAAATACCGGGAAGTGTGGCTAGTAAAAAAAAAGCACCTTCAAAAGCCATGGCCATTTTGAAAGGTGAGGAATCATTAAGGGCACTATCGCGTTTACTACCAAATGTTGGAGGCCCAAGAACTTTAAAGAGAAGAGTCATACTTGGGGTAGTTCATTCACAACTACTTTACGCTACTCCTGTTTGGATAGAAGGAATAACTAAAGCTCAAAATAAATTAAAACTTGCCCGATTGCAACGGGCTGCAGCAATCAAAACAAGTTGCGCGTATAGGTCTATCTCGAGAGATAGCCTTGGTTATAAGCAGGACCTCCTATACACCTACTTCTGCGAGAAAGACATGAAACATATATGGGTCTTAATAAAAAAGAGGCACAGCTGGAACCGGACAACTCCAATACTCGTAGATAGACCTATAGGATAATTCAGGACTTAAAACAATGGATTAATAGGCCATATGGGGAAACTGATTATATTATAACGCAAGCCCTCTCCGGTCATGGATATTTTAACAAATACCTCTACAAACGTACTCGATCGCAAACCGACAGATACTCATACTGTACAAAATATCCATGACGTAACAACTTGATACTATTACTTAAAATTTCAAAAATATTTGTGGGCAAAGGGAAATGCGCTAGTTCGTACCACCTTCCAATAGGGAAGCTTCACGGAACCATTCAGGAAAACAAAAAACTTCTTCAAAAACTTCTGGTAAAAACTTCTGTCAAAACTCGTTTTGCTAAAAATTGTTGTTAAAATTCAGCTGCTGTTTCCAATATCTTCTCGTTACCAAAATGTCAATTCTTTTCAGGCCCTTTTAGATGGCAAGAGGTACAATCTATAAAAAACTATTTTTTTCTATGGGAAAGAAGTCAAAAGACGAAAAAAAAACTATGACTTACATTTCGGGCTATTCTCCGCCACGTACGATGTAAAATATACTTTTTAGATGTTGATGCTGGCTTGTTTCCTTTGTAATTGAAAAATAAAAATATGGCACATATCTCAAAGCCTGAAAAAAACCTCAAAAACTATCAGCACTAGACAGGAACTTCTGTGATAATTCCCAAAGTTCTACCCGAGATTATCTTCTTAAGACAAAAAATAAATACACACCAGACTGTGCACAAAATATTCAGGAAAGTTATTATTACCATTTAAAGAATAATTTAAACTAATATGGGGACACTACCCGTACCTTGGATATTACTAGGACCTTGGATAATGCCCGTACCTTGTAAATAGTTCGTACCTTGGAATCAATACATAGATATGGGACACCTGCCCATACCTTGGACACAGTCCGTCCATAAGATAACGGTACAGGGGAACACTACCCGTACCTTGGTCACAGTCCGTCCATAAGACAATGTACGTCCATAAGATAATGTACGTCCATAAGATAATGTACGTCCATAAGACAATGTACGTCCATAAGATAATGTACGTCCATAAGACCCTAAAAATACGAAACTCTTGTTTAAAACCAAACAAGGTCTAATAAACAAAATAAACCTACCTCGAATTACTTCCGAGGGCTCACTAAATAATAAAGAACATGTCCTTTCTTCCATGTGACATTCTGGAGGACAAAAGAAAAGGGACGTCAACGTGCCAGCAAAATACAAATACAAGTTAGGTTGGGACATCCAAAACTCTCTCCTAAAAATATTCAATAATAATATCGAATCTATAAAAGATAATAACTCATCTTTACCTGTAGCTTCGAAATGGCAGCTGATTCAGATTTTGCAGCAAGATTTAAATTACCATTTCTAAAAGCAGGATTTGCAACCGTGCCGCAAACTGGCCAAAAACCGAGTGAGGTTAAAACGCAGAGAGGCGCCTTGACATATAACAAGGATCTTTACAGCGCCATGGCGCTTTTATATTAAATCGACATAAATGTTCTTAAAAATCTAACCACTAGACATAGTCTGTACGATTACTTAAGATGGACGTTATTGTTTAAGACTGAAAATGTTTTAGATGTTAAATGTAAAACTAGAACTTAAATCTACACGTAGCTGTTCTTTATGTAACCTTGCTTCAAACAGTGGCAGCGTGAGGTGGTCTCGCATCTCTGTACTCGGCCATCCAATACAACAAAAGGGGACCAGAATGAGGACACCATGAATTGATACAGCCGTAACTACTGACTAGACTGAGAAATGGAAACGAAGCAGCATGGGGCTTACGCTACATCCATACTGTTGCAATATGGGGACACTACCCGTACCTTGGAACACTACTAGGACCTTGGATAATGCCCGAACCTTGGAATCAATACCTAGATATGGGACACCTGCCCATACCTTGGACACAGTCCGTCCATAAGATAACGTACAGGGGAACACTACCCGTACCTTGGACACAGTCCGTCCATAAGACAATGTACGTCCATAAGATAATGTACGTCCATAAGACCTTCGAAACACTTCCGAAGGCTCAATAATAACCAAACAAACTGTCCTTTCTTCCATGTGAAATTCTGGAGGACAAAAGAAAAGGGACGCCAACGTACCAGCAAAATACAAATACAAGTTAGGTTGGGACATCCAAAACTCTACCCTAAAGATAGTCAATAATAAATTTGCAGCAAGATTTAAAATACCATTTATAAAAGCTGGATTTGCAACCGTGCCGCAAACTGGCCAAAAACCAAGTGAGGTTAAAACGCAGAGAGGCGCCTTGACATATAACAAGGATCTTGACAGCGCGCGCCTCCACAGAACAGTGAAACGATAGCAGGGTTGGCGACTAGGGAACGTAAACATTACGCCAAGCGTGCCAAATAAATTATCAGGCCTGAACGATACGGAATCCGGTGATTATAGGCCAGACATCATATATTATATATAAAAAAGATATGTAACGAACTAAAAACGTTACAGTATATAGGGTGACCCAATATTACGTGGACATAGAACTACTAAGTATTTTTGGAATCAAAATAAGTTTATTGGACACAATTTACCTCTATACAAAAGTGCTTCGTTTGTCCACTAGAGGGCATCGAACTTTAAACAAAATAAACACATTTTTTCAGATTTTTTAAAAACCATTATTCCGATTGGAATGAGATTTTAGGTGTCTATATTTTGCTAAGTGCTCTAACATTTGACTGTCACAAAAATCAAGAAAAAGTACGGGACAAGCCAAAATCTACACCGGTACAAGCCAAAACCTACACCCCTACATAAATTTTAGTATAAATATTATCCGACTTAGTATAAATATTATCCAACAGGGAAGCTTCACGGAACCATTCATAACAACAAAAAACCACTTCAAAAACTTATGGTAAAAACTTCTGTCAAAACTCATTTTGCTAAAAGTTGTTGCTAAAATTCTGCTGCTGTTCCCAACATCTTCTCGTTCCAAAAATGTCAATACATTTCAGCCCCTTTTAAATGGTAAGATATACAATCTATAAAAAACGATTTTTTTCTATGGGAAAGAAAGCAAAAGAAGAAAAAAACTATGACTTACATTTCGGGCTATTCTCCGCCCACGTACGATGTAAAATACACTTTCTAAATGTTGATGCTGGCTTGTTTTCTTTGTAATTGAAAAATAAAAATATGGCACAAACCTCAAAGCCTGAAAAAAACCCTCAAAAACTATCAGCACAGAAAAAACTACCCAGGAACTTCTGTAATAATTTCCAAAATTCTGCCAGAGATTATCTTCTTAAGATAAAAAATAAACACACACCAGACTGTGCTCAAAATATTCAGGAAAGTTATTATTACCATTTAAAGAACAATTTAACTCATTATGCCCAGAACTATTTTTTCTCTCGGATTTGGATGATTTTTTGATACAAGATATAACATATAATATGATAATAAAACATTTTGAGTCCATTTTTTTCTACGTATGATATATCATACGGTGGGAAATAAGAAGATAAAATATTTCATATTATTTTATTTACAAGACCTAGCAAGAATAGTAAAAATTTATAAGCATTTTGTATTTTTGGCAAGTTCAAATATTAAATTATGTAGAAAAATTACTTTTCGTGATATAGGCGGAAACATGTATGTATGGATAAAGACCAACATAGCATTTGAGGCACACAAGTTTGGAACATTTTCCACACTTTGCACAACGACGGTGAGTTGCTTGCTTCTCTATCCAATGATTTTTTGTATCGAATCTAATATTAGGCATCACTTTCGAAATTAATTTTGGTTTTGGACCGGTAACTGATAGTGGAGATGGAGTAGTGAGTATAGCCAAAACTCTTCTTCTTATAAACTCGACCAATGGGATACTTTAGTTTGAACATTTTCTATACAGATGCCACATATTCACTACGGCACCATTGACACAAAAGCGAAAAAGGGCCAGATTTATTATCGTCTTCGCTGCCGCTATCGTTTGATGTTTGGTTGTATCTCAGACTAATGGCAGCTTCTTCTAGTGTAGCTTTACCGCCACCTTTATTTACAAGAATAACCTCCATATTTTGAGCCAAAATTCCTCTGCCGATGTCGCTAATATCGGGAAAACTTTCACCGTCGCTGGTGCGTCTTGCATCTTGATCACTATCTCACCGTCATGTCATCTGGGGGAAAAAGAACCAGGTTTAACCGGTTAGAATTACAAAGAGTCTGATAGTCTTCATTTTCAGACTCCAACTCTTGTAAATAATTCAGAAGATCTTCCGCATCTTTAGGATTAGAAGGATCATATATTTTTATGTTTCTAAAAAAATATACTAGACAATGTATATTTAACAAAATTATGACAAAATTATGACAATAATAAGCAAAAAAAAACATACACGTATAAACAAAACAATATATCGCCTATTTCTCAGCGTATGATATATCATACGCAAAAAACAAACTTTAACAATTAATCTTGGCCCAATAAAATATTTTAAAAAACAAACGTACACGAAACGAATTATTATTGGAGAACAAGATAACATAAAAGTACAATTTATAGAAGGTTAGACTTACCTGTTGCTCATATTTGAATGAAAATAAATATGTAACGTCCAAACTAACACTTACAATAGGAACACTAAATATTTTTTGTCAACTCAGTGATATTTTATCTATAGATATGAATATAATGAACAGTTTTTAATATTCAAACATAAAGCCGGAAGAACACGTTGCGTTAGTCCAGACCAGACGAGACGAGAGCGAGACATATTCTATCCATTTTTTGAGGCAAGCCTGCCACGAGACAAGCGAGTTGGATCATAGTGAAAGGAACCCAAACACATATTAAATTGTAATTGAATACAACAAACGATGGCCAAATAATAACGCATACATATAAATTTTTGTATCTTTAACATGGCATTTGGTTCGTCTTATTTTATTCATCGTCGGTTTTTTCCCTTCTGGTTGTTTTCCCCTTTAACCCTTCATTTGTTTCGAGACTCGACATCTTTTACAAAATATGCTTTTTAACGCTTTGTTAATGAACAGAACACAATTTTAAGTAGAAAAGTTATAAGGACGGTTAAGAAGCCCATTTTAAAATTACTGTAGATACGATATACAAGGTACTTTGTAAAAATTGTTGCGGATATAACATATATTTGTAATGGTAATACCCCATTTTTTATTTTATTAGTAGATTCTGCATACAGTTCGGTAATTTTTTTACATATAATATTATACATCTAAAATTAATAGATATTGTAATAATTCAATTTGTTTAAAGAAATCTTAGATTTCGGTACGGTAAAATCGAGGGTAAAATTTATCAATGACACAACATTTGTAAATTCTATCAGAAAAAATGATAATACATACAGTGTACCATTTCAAATATTTAAGATTATTTAATTTTAAATAGTTGAAATTCATAAATCAGAGCTAATATCTCGCAGTCGAGCGAGCCGACCAAAAACACGTCCGGATTGTGCCGCGAGCCGCGAGCTTTCTTTGATCGGCCGTCGCAAAACCGACAGAAGACGGATAGCGATGAGGCTCCGTGGGTTAAGTTAGGTTAGCTTAGGATACCGGTGTTGTCCCGTATCAATAATAGAGGATATGCCCCTCTATCTCTATTGCCTCCTTGGATTTGAGGTCAATTCCTATTGTGATAACCTGACCATGACTCTCCTCCCTCGAGTTGATGCTCATGAACATGAGCTAAAATTTCTATATTTTTATTGTTTTATGATCTGGCATTAAAAAATACATACCATCCTAAATTTTCACCCTTCTACCATCAACACCTATTTTTTAATAGGGGTTGTTTTTTTAAATTTTTTTACCATACTTCTCCGAAATGGCTTAACCAATTTTGATGAAATTTTATATGTATATTCAGTAGGTCTGAGAATAGGTTGTTATCTATTTTTTATACCCCTAAGTGATAAGGGTGATCCACCCCAAATTTTTTTTATTTTTTGGACAATTTTTTTTATTTTTTTATGATGTGGCATTAAAAATACATACAACCCTAAATTTTCACCCTTCTACCATTAACCCCTATTTTTTAACAGCGATGACAAACCAACGTTTGCCGGGTCAGCAAGTAGTTTTGTATAATTTTTTTATAGTTCGATTATCAATAACATAACATAATGAATATGAATTTATTAAATAACATATTTTAGAAAAAAAAATTAATAGTATATACAAATTACTGATTTTGCTGCTGGTTGCGTAATAGTTTGGACAACTTCTAGAAACGTTTATTAAATTTTCAAATAACATTAAATCAAAGGAACTATATTAAATTTAATAAAGTAATTATTTATTTTAATTAATACAAAAAAAACACGCGCGAAACGGCTTTCAAAAGAACTTCGATAGTAACATCTTGTTTCACAAACTATTTCAGTCGATTTGTATATAACGGCCCAAACAGCCGCTCCCGACGAGAAATAAACAGAAAAACACCAAGTGGTCCCGCTTTCTTCCCAGTTTACTAAACATTGTCCAGGATTAAAGTTACGCCAATGCTTTCCATTTTCGCGCCACTAACTCACTCCACGAATTGTAAAACTTCGCTCGACGTTTTCCGCCACAACGAAAAACACATTTTTCGGCCGATGGATGGATAGAAAAAAACAATATTTAGCAATATGAACGACAGTTTACGACAAAGCGCCGATTTTCCGTCTATCCTGACCCGATTCGAAATCAAGCAGGCGGTCGGAATGTGTGCCATACGTTTCGGTCAGACAATTGTATCCAGTAGGTTATTTGTTTTCTACTGGTTCGCCGGGAAACGGTAAAACTACGGCGCGCGCGAGTGACAGAATAGAAACCTGTTTTGTGGTTGACAAGGACAGAACATGGTGCCGTCGAAAGATCTGGAACATAACCTTATTTCACGAATCGAACGTAAGTAAAATGTAAATACTTGCTTTATGTTGTAGTACAATCAAAAAAGAAATATGAAAATTATGTGTCATTTGAATATAAAACTTCAAACCGCAGTGTTTGGCCATATAATGGCATACCGATATAATGAGCAGTGGCGACTTGCTTTGTCGTAGCCGAGGGTTTGAGATGAAGCAAGAAATTTCGTAATAATTCATAATTTTCTGGTTCTGGTTGAATGATGAACTCTTGTTGACTGATTCTGGAATATATATTTTCAAATAGATACCATATGGTGTTTAGTTTGAAAAATCGTGCGGTTAGAAGAAAATAATTTACTTAAATTTCGAAAAACATTTATAGAAAGAATTGACTTAAAATATAAAAAAAATGTAAAATAAAACTTTTAGAAATGTGTATGTGTATTTATATTTTTGTGACATTTGAATGTCTTTTAAATCCTACCGTGGAAATGTGTGTAAAGAACATTGACTTGATTTTTAGTGAAATGGCACTAGACCACCTGTTTAAAAATGTAAGTTTAGATTCATTTTAACATCATTTATATTTATTTTTAGATTTATTTTATTCTGACTATTCACTTTATTTAAACCCCAACAAAGCAACGCTTATACGTTTTCATCACGCACAGAGGCCTGTTAGTGAATTGGAGGTCAAATTAGATAATAAAAATATTTATTTTAGTGAGACTACTAAATTCCTTGGACTTTACATTGACTCCAGCCTTAACTGGAAAGCACATTGTGCTCAACTCGTACCTAAAATAGGCTCCAACAGTTATGTCTTAAGACAACTAAAATCAGTTCTAACATCAGATCAAGTAAAACAAGTTTATTTTGCGAATGTCGATGCCAGACTGAGACACGGTGTCTGTTTTTGTATACGATCTCTGGCAGGTATAGCGCCCTCACAGATTTGTAGGGACTATTTTAACAAATTTAGTATTTTAACCCTTCCATCTTTGTTTTTATATGAAGTGTGAAGAAATTATAATGTACATTGTTTTAGTAGTAGAAGCGCCTTAGATTTGCATTTAAGCATTTGTAAATCTAAGGTGGCTTATCGATCACCACACAATATAGGACCTTATAGGTATGTTTAATAATCGTCCTATTAAAATTAAATCCCGTAATACATTAAATAAATTTAAGTTAAATTAAAAAAAAAAATTGTTGGGAATGACCTTTTATAGTGTGGAGGAATACCTGCAAATTGTAATATGAGGCCTACGAGTATATGATAATTTTATGATAATTTTATTATGATCTGTTGTGTTTGTTTTTGTATATTTTGTTTCATATAATTGTGTTAGATTTAAGAATTTATTGACTATTCTTATACAATAGTACATTGTTTTATGGAAATAAATAAATGATTGATGATTGATTATTGCAAAAAAAATATAAACAAACCTTCGATAGTTTCGATTTTATTACTTTTTTTGTTTAATATTGATCAACTGACGAATAAACTAATAACTGACAGTTATTAAAAAGTCCGTATAAATCTATGTCTTAAAATGCTTAGTTTCGGAAATACAGGGTGTAGAAATTTTATTTTTATTTCGATTTTTTCCAAATAATTTCTGAAGTAACGTCAATATTTGGATGAAAATTGGTGTCTAGAAGTTTTTAGTATAACTATTTTATTTAATTTTTTTTCCAGATAATGTCTATATTATCTCCAAAATATAGCCCAATTTCTAGCTTTTAATTTCCAGAATGCTCTCCCTAAATTTCAGAATCGATATTAGTCTTTTCTTGAAATCAAACTGCCGAGATAATTGAATTCCGCTGCATATTCTAATAGTTCACCTCCATTTTTATATCATTGTTGTGATTTTCCGGGGGAGTGCACACGATTTTAGTTTTATCGATGTTCAACTTAAGGCCCAAAGCCTCGTATGCCCAGATATATGTGATCAGCATTTCTTGTAATTGCTGTAACGTTTTTGCACCAAAGGGCGAGTCATCAGCCTATTGAATTTCTGTGATGAATTGTGTGCGTGTTTTTGCACTGAGTTTTTTTATGTTGAATAGACCGCCGTCGTAATTGTACCAAATGCCCCTTTCCTGCTGTTTGCTGTCCTCTATAATGAAGGGCGCTGCTATGAATATGTTGAAAAGGAGTGGCGCTAAGACACATCCCTGCCTAACCCCTGTATTTGTTAGGATGGGATCGCTCAGTGATCCATGATATGACACTCTTGACTTATGGAGGATTTTACAAACATGTAAGAAATTTGTTGGGTACTCCAAACTTTTTCATAATTGCCCAAAGTGCATCTCTGTTCACAGAGTCGAAGGCTTTTGTTAGGGCGATGAATGCGACATACAGTTTGGACGGAGAATATGGAATTGACGGTGCCGCGGTTAGTGTGAAAACCCGTTTGCGATTCTGGAAGAATTTATTCTATATGTGGGTGCAGGGCGGTTTTACATAATTTTTGTAAGAAAGAAGAACATTACAATGGGATAGCTCCATGATGGTGGATGACATTCCCGCTTCCTGCAAGTGGTTGTTAATGTCCACTAACTGCTTCAATGGCACAGGTTCACAAAGCGATAAGGCCTGCCGCGATATAATCCGGGCACCGGAAAACGGAAAGCCGGTGCCTCTCCAATATCAGCAGGAATAATAGCTGACCATACTTCGGCAGCTGGTTCCTCGGAGTCGGACTGTCTTAAGTAGGCAATAATTCCGAGTTCAACACTGTCTAGGGGTTATTTCTATGATCGTCTCTCTCGAGGGATGGTGATGGGAGTTCGTCTATAAAAGATTTTTAAACCACTCCTTCACGAAAAAAAGGAAAGCCGGTGCACTATGGACGTACACTTCCAGCGGTCCTCTCAAATCAATCTCCGCCTTATGCGGCTTGATCGTGTAGAGAGTTTGAACAGATTATAATATATAGACATTATATGATAATATAGACATAGGTGTAGACATTTTTTAAAATTATAATACCGTGCTGGCAACTGTTACTCTTGGGTCGGTATTTACATGTGTGGAAGTAAATCGCATAGGGATCTTACTAAGTCGTAGTGAGAGAAATGCGACGGAGTGCTGTTGCGGCGTTGCCGCTACGCCTTTGCCTATCAAGTAAAGTAAAATCACGATCGCAAACCGCTTATTTTTAAAAGACTTTTTTTTCGAAAAGATAACTAGATAAAATCATTAGAAATGTTTCTGAGCATCTGAAATAGAATTATAAGGATATATTTAGGGTGTCATTTTTTTTGTAACGAGAAAACGTCAATAATCGCGATAATTTAAAAACTCAACTTTTTAACACATAACAGGCCATAACTCAAGAAACACATTAGATATTGAAACTTCTTTTTTATTTTGAAGATAGGATCTTTTACAATATGTTTACATAAGAAAGAATCGATAAGGTTCTTTTTCCATTCAAAAATTGTAAACAACCCATCTATTTACTTTTAGAGCATAGCAATTTTCAGCAGTCGTGTAATTTTTTTATTGATATAGATTTTCACTTACTGTCTACGAAGAAAATACAGCAGAAATATTAAGAAAGTTTTTGAAAAAAAACTACAATCAATTATTTCTAATAGATTTTGAGATATCGATTTTTGAATTCAGAGTTCTAATAGCCCGACCACTGTCGAAAACCAACTCAGTTCCACTTATTTTTACCAAAAATGCAAGTGTTTCTAGCTTGCACTTAAATTTTCAAGCTATAGGGAAAATTACAACGACTCGTTAATGAATAAACAAATAAACTATCACGAGACGTAATTAAATCGTGAAGCTGAACGCATGATGTACACCTTTCCCTAGAACTTTAAGTACTGACAGAAGTAATGATTGGATCGACCGGTCAACTGCGACAAATCTGCTATATCCCCTTCCACGTCTCTTAGCAATGTGCACATTCTCGATATATTTCATACGTTTGGCAACGTCTTTACTGTTCTCTCTTTGTTCAGTACATTATAAACGCATTGTACCCTTCTTACATAGGGAAATCTCGACCCAAGACTAACAAAAATTGCCCAGTATACTCCAGCCCTTAGTATACTCTCGCATTAGAGCAATTGCACGCATTCATAAGTCGTCGAAGATCTTAGGTCCCATACAATATACGTTAAATTAAAAATATATTTTGCTCACTTAAATTTTAATATTTTGAAAGAAGTTTCCTTAAATATGTAGTAAATAAATTTAATTTTCTAACGTCTACTGGGTATTTATTTTTTTAATTCAACATACAGACTTTACTATAATACAAGGTGGACCAAACTGTATTCCGAAAACTTCGGCAGCATATTCTACAGATAAAAAAATATATAATATGTTCGTATAAAATAGTTTCTAAGATACAGGGTGCAGAAGTTTTATTTTTATTTCGATTTTTTCCAAATAATTTCTGAAGTAAGGTCAATATTTGAATGAAAATTGGTGGTTGAGAGTTTTTTTACACGAGAAATTTGATTTTACTGTCAATATGACTCCTACTTGTAGAGGGCGCCACCTACATCTTTTTTTAACTGGTTTAAAGAGTAATAATTTTTTGTTTGTACCTGTATAAAACTAATGAGTAAGAAAATGTAACGACCATTAACGACATTTTTTACGTAAAAAAGTTCTCTTTGTAAAAATCGCTACGAGCAACTGTTCTCAAGATATTTGGAATCGAAATTATCAATACCTGTCATCATTGACATAAATTTAAACATGTTGACTAAATAGTTGTTAGACTGAAATCAGCAATTTGAAATGTTTTTGTGCCAATGGTTCAACAGAAACTGTTTAATCATCAGTTTCTCAAAGAAAAATTTATGATTAATTTAAAAAAATAAATTTCCTAAATTTATCATTTCAGTCAAATAAGTATCAACTCGAAATGTTTATTTTTTGCCAACAATGACATGTATTCCGTTTTTTACCAAGATTTTTATCAAGAGACATTTCTCGCTACAAGTCTTTTCGCTGACATTTTGCTGATACGTGGGAGCCTAGTATTGATTATTCAATTAATATTAATTACAAAATTAATACAATAATTATTTCAGATCTTTTAATTTCTAGACCGTGTTTTTTGGTAACTAAATCATAAATCCATAAAAATAATAAGTCCAGTTAACCATAAAAATTATAAATCCTTTATCTGTAACATCGAATCAAAGAAATTTCCGCTGTTTCCTATGAAACATTTACACAACTTTTTTAAGAGTTCATTATTTTAGACACAAAGCAGAAAAAATATTTTTTAGGAACTATGTTAAACTGTGACTTAATTCTGTTAGTTTGGCCTAAATTCAGATTTTAGCATTTTTTAAAAATACTTTACTCCTCTGACGTAAACAAATATAATATATACAAGGCGCGAAATGAATCTATTGGGGAATATAAACACACAATAAATTTACATTCCCTTCGGTTTATTTCAGCTAAATAAGCTTTTTACATAACAATATTAAATATAGATTTTCACTTTTTTTTCGTAGGTGATTTAGCGGACCGATGAAGTGATGCTTCGCAGATCCAGTGTAATAATTCCCAAATGGGGAAAACTAAAACGGAGCATCATAGTCCGACTCATACGACCGGCCACGGGAAGAAGCCTTTTTACAAGACGTACCCGTTTCATCAATCCGCCCTTAGAGTTAAGTTACATAAGAAGCGGAACGATTTTGCACACTCAAGACGGACAGCCAGAGAGGATAATTTAAGGAATATGGACCTTTTGAGGGGATTTTACACTTTAACGCAGGTATGTGAGAAATCACCATATTACTCGAGAGATTAACAAAAGTCTATAAGAAAGTAAGAAAACTTCTTTGTTTGTCGTGCTATTCTACCTGTCCGTATTCTCACCTATATTTTGTTTTATACTAGATATATCTGTCATGAATTGTGTTCTACACTTTGTATTTGTATGTATTATTTCTATTCTATTCTTTTTGTTATATATTATGTACTATTTTTATGTAAATTGTTGATGAATCTTTTAAGACATACGAAATATATATAGTGCCACTGTCATGTAAGTAATCATAGTGGCAATTGAGACAGAGAAACGTTTTCGTTCCAGATACTCAACTGCAACAGTCAATAGTCCTTACGTTGCTGTTGTGCTGATGGAGAATTACAGCCACTAGTATACATCGGTTTTTCTGTTCTTTTGCTGGTCTAAATGCCACGAGGGGTGTCTCACTCGGGTAAAAAATGTACACGTACTGCCAAAATATCCTTCCACTGCTAAGCGACTGCCAATGACTATGAAGAAGACTGCCAATGACTGCCAGCAACTGCCAAGAAAATGTACAGGTAATTCCAATAGTGAGACACCCCTCGAAATGCCATTAAAAACAGGTCTCTAATAAATCTTTAACTATTAAATTGTTTTGGAATTAGCTAAACTGATCGGTTAACCAGCTAAGGGTGTCTGCAACGACATCCCGTAATCCTGCTGTTAAAACATAACAATTTGTTAACAGAAGAACTACGGAACGTCGTTGTAGCCACCCTAAATGGTTAAATAGGCCTAACGCTAAAAACTGGTTCATAATAACTATGATAACAATTAAATGACTAAAAAACTTAATCTGGTATATCATAGTAAAGAACTCTCTATCAACGAAACACCAACCCTCCATTATTGTTCTTTCAACGTAGAGATTGTTTGAATTGAGTGCCTGGAATGAAAGCGTCTGTCTACCTAAAGTGCCCCCATGTCTACTCACTTGAATAGTCATGACGGAATTTGTTAAATATACTATATTTTCAACATACTCTCAAGTGCCTCCATGTCTACTCACTTGAGTAGTCATGCCGGACCTTCTTAAATATGTTACGTACTATGTTAAGTACTATGTTTGCCCAATTTGGCTTCGATAAGCCAAATTGCTCAAATTATCTGAGAGTCTAATCCCCCTTAAAGACAAAAGTTTAAAGAGACTAATTGCGTTAAGTTCCGGTTATGCCCGCTACACACGCAACGATATATCGTAGCGATTTCAAACTGCACAGATAAATCGAATACCCCTAGTGTCTCCACATGTTGCAGATATCTGCGTCGATCGTCAGTTCTCTACAGAAATTCGCGCGGAAACATGTCATCGGCAATAACAGAACTTGATGAAGACGCATTCGCATTTTTGGTTGATGATATACTTAAAGGAAAAAAAGTCACGTAGGGTGTGGTGTAAAGTCTGGCTTCTAAAACGGAAGTCATACTGTCATATAAATTTATTAAATGAATTAAAATTCGCTCCAAAAGATTGGCTGGTTTATTTTAGGCGGTATTTTTTTTATTGTGACCATGGTAATTTTTTGATTTGGTTTGCCAAAGGCAAGTTTCATTTCTGTAACATTGTATGAACTCTTCCAATAATTGCTCACGGTGTCCGCTTCGATCGTTCCGACATGTTTTAGGACTAGGACCTTTCCACGGACGTGTGCGTATTCTGAGTTTGTCTAATAGCCTCTCATAAATTGAGCGATCGTTCGGATCGATCGTTGTCGCCATCTACACGCAACGATAAACAGCGCAAACGCAATCGACAACGGTTTATCGAATAGAAATTGCAACTGCCGCCAATCATCTGTGCAGATGAAAATATCTGTAACGATTTATCATACATACGTTCGATAAAACTGTGCAAATTGACTGTACAGATAGATCGCTAACGATAAATCGTGGACGTCTGTAGCGGCCATTAGATATACTAACTTCAAAAAATTATACTAAGAAAATATTTTAATATATTACAATAAGCACATAAAAATAACTCCAAAGGACAAAAGTATATAAGAAGAACAGCCAAATTATTAAGAATTAATTTAAGAATTTGCAGGTTACGTTAGATAACGTATCATTTAAATTGTAGCTGATCAAGTTAACATAAATATATGATCATGGAATATGATCAAGGGTAAAAAACAGAAAAGCATGCGATTTGTAATAAATGTTTATTAGTTGTAGTATATCTAGTCAACTCTTTCACCTTCATGCTGAGATGCTTTCACATGTTCATGATGCAAATGCGCGGTTAGTTAAATATGTTCGTGTCCTTCCTATGCTGATTGCTTTATTCTACTATATAAGATTTCGAGTTAGATTTTTAGTTAGTTTATGATATAGTTCGCATGGAGTACTTATAGAAGAACTCAATCATATTCAAATCTAAAATGTCACTTCATCTAAAGAAGAAATCACTGGGTCAATGTGTACTATCAGTCACGACCTGTGCATGCAAAACCTGGACACTTAAAAGGGACATTATAAGGAAAGTGCAGGGTAACAGTAATTCTGTAACTTAGAAAACGCTAAGCGCTTTTAGACGCTCAGCGTATACTCGTATGACTAATCACCCTCCACGCACAGCGTATACTCGTATGACCTCGTCCCTAATCTTCTCTTCCAAGATATTTTTAACCACATCATATGTTCGGCTCCAGCCCTCAGGTGACTCCATTAACTCATCCATCATGCTTCGGGCGTTGAAAGTTTTGCCGGTTTTATTCATAAAAGCTAATCGATAATCTTCCCATCTCGTGCACTCAAACATTGTATGGTCTCGATCGTCAGGCTGATTACAGTATTTGCACTTATCAGATTTTCTCCTGCGAAACTTGAATAAGTAGGCATTGAAACATCCGTGACCGGTGAGTGCCTGCATAAGAAAGTAGTCCGGTTCTCCATGGGTCCTCTCTGTCCATCTTCTCACGTCCGGGATTAGTTTCCTCAACTGCTCTCTTTTTACTCCATTCTCCCATCTGATTTGCCACTGCATCATAACCTCATTCTCTAACTCTAGACTTCCTTGTCCTACGTATCTCTTGGCTCTCTCTTTGATTTTTAGGTCAATCGGCTTGCCCGCCAATACTCCGGCCGCTAGTTCCGATACTCTCCTGTAAGCACTACAAATGCGTAGATTTACTTACCTTTGCATTGAGGCGAACTTTTGCGTAAGCTTTCTGTTTTCGGTCACTGTGTGCCAGATTGGTGCACCATAGAGCATCTGTGAATGTATGACCGATACCAGTATTCTTCTCTTTGAGGCTCTGGGACCCCCGATATTCGGCATTATGCCGTTTAACGCGCTTAAAGTTTTTCCAGCTTTTTCCAAAGTTCTACTAGTATGCTCTGCAAAAGTGAGGTTTGTGTCTAGCCAAATACCGAGGTACTTGATGGAATTTTTGGGTCGTACAATAACTCCCTGAATTTTAAATTCGACTCGCGTCATCTTCCTTTTCCTGGTGAGGAGTATTTCTTCTGTCTTTCTCTTCTTGTCTTTCTTCTGACAGATATGAAGCTATCATGTCCACGTCTCTTCTTAAGAGTTGATCGATTATTTTCTACCAACTTGCACTATTAAATGCGTTTTTGACGTCCACTGGGATTACTCAGCAAATCCTACAATAGGCATGGAAGTAGTCCTCTGCTTCTCGAGAGAGACTTATTATTTGCTTTACGGCATCTACGGTTTGTCTCTTTTCCCTAAAGTTATATTGCCTTTCGGAAAACCCTCCTGTTCTTTCTATCTCCATTTTTAGTCTACCAAGGATTAGCTGCTCGAAGAGTTTCCCTTCCACATCCAATAGACAGATTGGCCTGAAAGATGAGGGACGATCTGTAGGTTTATTGTCTTTTCTTATGAGGGTTAGTTTAGCACGTTTCCACTCCGCTGGAAACCGCTCTGCTTTTGCCAATTTATTGTAAGCTGCTAGTACATAGTCCGGCGCGGTCTGCGCTGCTAGTTTTACCATTTCAGGTGGGATCTTATTTGGTCCTGGTGCTTTGTTATTTTTTAGTTTTGAGGCTGCGCGGCTCAGCTCTTCCATGCAGAACTGTAACGGTTTGTTAGTCTTAGTTTTGCGGTATGTGACTAATTCGTGTTTTGAGAAGAGATGATTGACGATATCCATTCTCCAATGTAATCTGCTGTTTCGGCCGAAATCTCTTGATTTGTGTCATAACAATCCTATATCCGTTCCCCCAGATATCCTGATCAACGGTGTCACACAACTTCTTCCAGCAGGTTCTTTTTGCCCTCTTTATGGTATTTTTCAGGTCTTTCCTGGCTTCCTTGTAGCTATCCCAGCAGTAGGAGCTGCCGTTTAATGGAGATCTACGGGCTGTTCTGATATATATTCTTTTCGTTTTTGCGCTATTTCGTCATTCCACCAATACATGGGCTGGCCTCTGGGGTGATTTTTTGTATAGGGCATAGATATATTACAGGTTTTTATTAGGATTGATGTAAATTCTCTGCTTGATGATGGCACTTTATTTTTGCATGTTTTGAGAAACTCGGCAGCTTTTTGACTGTCCATTTTTTTAACAGTTTAGGTATTTGTTTGATTTTTCTGCTTTAAAAAATATTTTTTATCCGAAAGCTTGAATATTATATAATTGTGATCACTAAGTGACTCGTCCTCGCTAACTTTCCAGTGAACTATTTTATTTTTTATGTCGGATGTGGCTAGTGTCAGGTCCAATATAGACGCATAATCCCGCCTTTGGATTGGATCATTCCCCATTCTGGGGAGACTTAGCGTTAAAATCACCCCCAATGACCGCTTTTTCTTTATTGCGCTTTATGCGTCCACCAATTTTGTCTAATAGCGTTTCCAGGTTCTTTATGTCATCATTACCTGATGTGTATACGCTATATACGCTGTATTCTGCTGTGATTACATATGCATATCCTATGCCACTTCCTTGTTCCTTAATAATTATTTCAGTGTTCAGCACTTTTATAGTTACGTCTAGCGCGTTGTCATATATCCAGTCACTTTTATTTCTGATAGCATTACGGTTTGGTTCACTCACCATTAAAAAATCCTGCTTCTGTTTAAATTAATTTGCAAAAATTTCGTCATCATTGCCCTGAATTGCTTTGTCTTTTTTTCAGGACATTCTTTGCTGCTAGCCTGATGACCGTCTCTCCCACACTGGAAGCATCGTGCCGTATTGCGACATTCTTTTGCTTGATGGCCTTCTTTGCAGCATTTCATACATAACTTCGTCCTATCTGGGCCTGTGCACTGCAATTTATCGTGTCCGAGCAACCAGCATTTTGAGCATTTTTGCTCTCGCCTTCTTTCCTCTATCTTGCAAGGCACCCACCCGATTCGAACGGCTGAGAGGGCAAGGACCGTCTTAGCGTTAGCATCTGATAGTATTAGTGTGGCATTTTGCTTGCCACCGTATGCAGGTCTTAATGCACGCACTTCAAGTTCGGTGTTTTTAATGCCGGTAGCCGCAGAAATCACCTCCGCTACTTCATGCTGCGTCACTACTTCATCCATCAATTTTATGTGCAGGACTCTGACGTTCTGAGAGATGTTGAAACCTCCGGTACATTCTGTTCTATTGTCTTTTTAAGAGCTTCCATTTTGTTAGTACCATTTTCCACGGTCAGTAGTAGGTTTCCATCTCTTGTTCTCCTCACAGTCTTTACATCCACACCAATCTCTTTCGGGTTTACCGATTGTTTTACCGTCTTAAGCAGCTCAGCGTATGATTTGTCCTTCATTTGGACTATCAGCGCATCCTGTTTTGATGGTCCATCTCTTCGAGGAACAATTGTGGCATCTCCAGTCGTCTTGTCTCTCGGCGTCCGTGATCCTTTCTGATCTCCTTTAATATCTATTAGCTGCATATTTGTTTCGCTGAACAGGTACAGTAGCATTCGGGTCATCTTTAAGCCCATAGGGCCTTCCATGTCTGGAATAACCATCTTAGTTGTTTTTTTTACGGCATATTCCTTAATGGATTTTAGAGATTTAAAATGGTCTACAGTTTCCATTTTTAGAGACGAGTCTTTGTTTGCAATGATTGGATAGTGGACCATCCTTGTTGTGTGCGCGAAGCTACCGTCCTGATCAGGGAAGCCGAGGGAGTAAATCATCCTGGCTACGTCTCCCTTCATTTTGCCTTGTTTCAAGAGTCCTTTTTTACCTCCGACTTTTAAGATCATTTTATTGACCTCTTCGAACTGCGATTGAAATGCGTTATTGCATGGAAGTATTACATTACATTTCGTCTCCGACTGCAAGTATTGGCATGTTTCGCTTAGAACTGTACCAAATACTTCTTCTTTCCAGTCTTCTTCTGTCTCTTTCTGGTAATTTTCGAATGTTTCTGTTGTTTTAAATGCACTTCTTATTTCTTTCCTCCCTAGTTCTCTGATGCATTCTGCACAACTGGGCTTAGAGGGATTCTCACAAGATTTTTCCTCTCCCATCCTTTGTATTTGTTTGCGCAGTCTAGCATTTTCTAGACAAGCATCTTCCAGTTCTTGTATGTTATTTGCCGCTTCCATATCTTTGTCTAACCAGTCAGACATTTCTCTTGTTTTGAGCCTTTCGATCTGCAGGCGTAGATTTGCACTTATTTCACAGAATTCATTTTTTGGCTTATATGTCTCTTTAATAGTTTTATTCGAAAGACCTGATTTGTATTTTCATGCTTTCCAGAATGCCCTTGAGAGTTTTTCCGGTATCGCTTTTGTCCTCATGTTCTGGTGTACTAACTGTCCTTTTCCTTTTTGTTGCTTGTAATTCCGGTAGAGAATGAGTCCTACTTTGGGGTGAGGTTCTGGATATAGAGTCTCTTCTACCGAAAGGATTTTCTTTTTTGCCTCCTACGCTGCTGGCATAGGGGTCTTGGGTCTCTTTAATTTCACCAGTAGTGTGTTCTTGTGTCCAGACCTGGTCTTCTACCTGAGACACTGAGAAAAATGTTGTTTTGCTCCCCCCAGAATCCAAGGTGCTGCCTGTATTTACAGGGTGGGATTGTGAGTCATTGACTCTACCCACCTGGGGTACATATTCTGTTTTGTTCGACATTATATTTTCCCTGTGAATGGGTCTTGTTCGGTTACCCTCCCTAGACTGGTTGTCTCCACCACGACTAACGACTCCAGTCTCGCCGTTGCAGCCGGCCGCTACGACTCAGACGCTGCATGTTGTGTGTTCCCATTTTGTCTGGCCCTTCATTTAGAATCTGTCCGACTAGGGTGGCCCTACCAGTAGCTACGCTACCGTCGGATAGCCTCTAAACTCATTAGGACACGCAAGCCCACTCGCCACGTCAAGGCAGGAACACTTGGAGTGGGTACTCGTATGACATTAGTTTTCGCTTAGTGTACTTAACTACCGATTTGGGTATCCTCATCTGACGCGCTTAGCGTCTTTACTGATTGCGCTAAGCGATTCGAAAACGGATACCTTAAAGCTTAAAGGATAGTTTTACTTGTCGAACTGTCAGTAAAAATAGAAAAAAAATGTGATTTTGTGCGTTCTCTTGCTCTGTAGTGAAAACTACTACTTCTATAAATTCCTCAATAAATAATTGATAATTTACGACTGGGCAGCTATAAATACTTATTGTTCAATACATCGAAAATGCTGGGAAGCGTCTTCAACATTTCCCTCGTATAATAAGAATAATGACATATCCATAGAAAAATAGGTTGACATAATTCTAATGATGATGATGAGATTTTGGGGTGTAACTTATAGTGATTTTTCATTCCGAGACTCGTATTTATAAGTTGAAGTTTCATAGTCGCACCGATATAATAGATATAAGTTCGGTTTGGTTTGCTTGTCTTAAAGTTGTCGAAGCAGTAAAACACTTAATAATTGTCTCAAACCATTTTTATTTTCTCACCGATTTCTTTTTTTAATGGACATAGAATAACAAAATATCTTCGTCATTTTCTTGCTTGGTTGATGTCATTTCGTTGTCAATTTTCTTAATAGTAAAAAAATCAACATTAGGTAAAGGCAATTATAATTATTATTGTCATGAATTTACATTCAAATAATCTTGCTTTTTATACATTTTTAAGTTCTTTTAATTTTGTTAAGCGGGTGTATTTATATTTTTTAAGTGTCCTAGTCAAGCATCAAACATTGTTCCTATTATATCATTAAATATAGCTTATGTAAAATTTTATAGGAAACTATTTTAAAAGAAAGTAAATGTTTCAACGCCAATTTTTTCCAAACAAGAAGATTAAAATACGAGGACATACTCCGGTAAACGTTGACTACTTGTATACATGTTTCGACCTCCAGGCTGACGTTTTACCTTGCTCCATTCCAAAATAAAACGGCCATTTTAAACTTAATTACACGGTAAATTACCAATTAGCTATAAATCAACGCAGTTTCTATTTAGATTCGGCAGCAGAAATGAGGTATAAAATTCTAAATCGCCATATTATTGTTTGTTTTCGTATTATGCCTATCGAGTAATTAATGAATGAATTTGGGGTATTCGAGATGAGGTGCAAAACAATTATGAAATTGTCTAATTATACAGGGTGTTTCACATTTGATTTTGAAATTTTTAGAATTACTGGAAACAAGTTTATAATTTTTAAATGTTTATTAGGGTTTCCTCTACTTTCTTGATATAATCTTTTCCGTGGATCTTCACCACTTCTTCTTCTAGTAGGTTATTTATCTGATTTCCTGATCTGTCAGTTTCCATTCCGTTGATGTTGTCATTTCAATTTTTACTGTTCTGTAATCATTCATTTATAATTTCGACCTTTCTTGAGTTTCCTCTGATGAAAGGTGGAAATGAAAAATATTTCGTATGAACTCGTTTCTTTTTCTAGTATATTTACTGGAGGATTTTGGAGCATTTTTCTTCGTTTCCACTAATGATCGTTTTGTTTTTGATGTTTAATATCTTGCCCATGCTAGGCATGCCTAACCACAAACTTGGTTTATTGTTTTATATAATCTGGTTTACTAGCTTTTGAGACTTACTGTCTCAATTCGACTTTGACATCTCCGTAGCTGATTTGGTGTATATCAAAATATCTAAACTTAAGTTTCTGTAGCAAAAGGGACCGTCAAAATGTATTCTGTAGCGTAGGAAGTGTTTAAGCTATCCTGTATTTTGATTTTATGACTCAGATTATCATATTGTACTATTAGTCCTATTCTTCTTTCCGTTTTACTTTGTGTATCATATTTTATCTATTAGTGTAAATGTCGTAGCGTTATTCAAAGGGTGTACTTCTGAATAATGCATTTTGCGCGTGTGTGCAAGTAGATGGGATTTCAAAATGATAATAATAATAGCTCCCGTATATAGCGTTTAATGCTTTTGGAGTAGCAAGGTACAGCTTGCCATGCTAGAGCCGTTCGGTATACAAGGAAGATAATGTGGCTAGCACTACGCTTCAACCGCCTATTATTACCTCAGGATTGTGAATCCCAAGTACTTATTTAAGGCTGATGAAATGCCGGGTGTAGGATTCGAACCCACTACCTTGAGATTAGTAGACGAGAGCCTGTGCCTCTACGCCACCGGGCACCTCTACGGGGAGCCTACGGGCAGCCTGTACCTCTACGCCACCCAATTTCAAAATGATAATTCTTTTATAATCCCACTTTTTCTGTCAAGAATGTCTTGAAATTTTCTATGGAGCAGTAAGTTTAGATCACCTACGTATCGATACCTTACTTTGAAAACCTCTTAAGTACCCAAAACCTGTATTCAAAGGAAAAACTAAAAACATTTTTCAAGTGAGCTCTATTCTTATTAATTGTGAAATGTTGTCTACAATGTTGTCAATATTATCAACTTATTATTATAAACTTCAAATAAAACAAACTATGAGGTCTTGAGTGTCTTGAGAGTATCGAAATAGGCTATAAATAAGTATAATTATTGCCAAAAACCGAACTAACGAGGTTTTCAAAGAAGGGTATCAGTATGTTGTTGTGTAGAAACCTATAAATTTAAGTTTGCTCTGTGAAATGCTCTATAAAAAACGTACGTATAGTAGGGGTGACCAGGGGCGGATACAGGAATTTATTTTAGGGGGGGGGGCCAAAATGAAAAGCAATGTAGAATATGCTTTTTAGGGCGCCATTTTTAACGCAAAAGCCTAATATTTTACACAATTCACAGATTTTAGGGGGGCCCGGGCATCATGGGCCCTCCCCCTGTATCCGCCACAGGGGGTCACAGAACTCCATACTGGGGACCGCCTTTCATCATCATATTTTTAGAATTATAAGGCTTTGCATTAATATTCTGATAATAACAAAGTGAATGTGTACTGGCGAGTCACAAGCGGAGACTATTTTACAAAATGGAGATCCAATTAAAAATGGCTTAGAATATAAATATTTATGTTTAAATATCAATCAAGATGGTTTTCCATACAGCAGTCAAAGATCGTCAATCACAAGAAAGAAAAGCTCCATGATGAACGGAATTCTATGGTACCAAAATATATCTAAGTATATAAAGGACATTTTTTTTTAGTTACATATAGCAGCGCAATAATATGTATTCACAGGAGAAATGGATTTCTGAATATGAGAGATAATGGAAGCTAAATCTACGATTGATGACATAAGAATCAAACAGTTATATGTTACAACCGCTATGTTTTGATAAATAAGTCTTATATGCAAAATTGATGCTCAGTTACTTTTATTTATTAATTATCTATATCAGAACAGTAGATCGTGTTTAATAAAGCATTCAATTACAGAATTAGTATTAACTAAACAAATGGTTTTAACATGTTAAAGACAAATTATGTCAAATGAAACACTAACTAGTCCTATGTAAAATTAAATATCCAATAATAACAAGGTGCCAAAAAAATAGTGTATCTGACTTTGGTAAATGATTCTACAGATAAAAATAAAACAACAAGTTCCTATGAACACATGTCCTAAAATGCTTGCCGAAGAAGTTACAGCACTGGAAAGGTTTAGTAATAGTATATTTTGCAACTAGTGCGACAAGTTGTCGATTGGACATGAGAGCGAATGAGCGCACGCGCAAAGCGAGTGCGCTCAACTTCGCTCTCATGACCAATCGACAACTTCGCACGAGTTGCACATACTATTTTTTATTACGTTGCTTTTTAATATGTGTCTTTTGTTATATTTCAGCATGTAAATAAAAGAGACATACTAAAAAGCAACGTAATAAAATAAACAAAAAATAAAAAAATATTTAAAAATGTCAACCTCACTTCTTTAATGTTGACACTTCGAGACCAAAGATTATTTTCTTTTATCTATGTTCGAGACTGTCTTTTTGCTTGTCAATTTGCGTGTGTCAATGAAAATTTGGGTGCGAGAAGTTTACTTGTCGCACTCAAATCGACATTAAATTTGCTCAAAACTAATGTGGTAATTGTGAAGTGGGCGATTAGCGTCTTTTTGACTCCAAAAGAATGCGAAAAGATACAACTTTCCCCTCATGAGTAATAAAAAAATATATATTTTGGTTATTTTTAAGAACATTGGTAAACCGTTTTTGGTGAAATTTGCTACTCTTACACACATTTTAATGTCAAAGCGAATGGCAATTGTGAAAATTTTCGTAATAGCCCTGAATGGGTACTTTTCATTAAAGTATGGAGTACTACTAACTGGTGTGGTACTTGTTTTATCTTTATAGATAAAATAATTTCAACAAATGTTATAAAAAGCTAGGACATTTTTACGTAAAACAGATTCTCTTCGTTTAGTTCGAAAAGGTGAACTGGTTTCAAGATATTTGCGTTTAAAGATTACGATGCATTGACTTTCGTAATAGTAAAATGATAAAATGTAAAGAAATTATAAATAAATTAATCTCCTAATCTTGACAATGCTAAAATCGATGTATCGCAACCTTTAAACGCAAATATCTTGAAAACCATTCACCGTTTCGAACTAAACGAAGAGCACCTTTTTAATATAGAAGACCTAGCTTTAATTTTCATTTATTCAAATTACGGTATCTATAAGAATAAAAGAAGTACCACCAGTAGTACTGTCTACCCTAATGGAAAGTACGCTTTCATGTCTATTACGGAATTTTACACTATCGCCATTCGCTTTGGTATTAAAATGTGTGTAAAGATACGAAGTTTAAAGAAAAACGGTTTAACAATATTCTTAAGAATAAACAAAATATATTATTTTTATTTAACCTATCGAATGCTGTAACTTTTTCGGGAAACATTTTAAGTCATGTATTCATAGGTACTTTTTATTTTATTTTTATCTATAGAATCGGTACCCGGTGGCGTAGAGGTACAGGCTCTCGTCTACCAATTTCAAGGTAGTGGGTTCGATTCCCACATCAGCCGACTATTTTTATTAAAATAAAAATAGTTTGGGTACCTAGATCGACTCAGCCTTAAATGTGTACTTGGGATTCACAATCCTGAGGTATTAATAGGCGGTTGAAGCGTAGTGCTAGCCACATTACCTTCCTTGTATACCGAATGGCTCTAGTATGGTAAGCTGTACCTTGCTACTCCCAAGGCGTTAAACGCTATATACGGGAGCTATTATTATTATTATCTATAGAATCACCCACCGAAGTTAGATACACGATTTGTTGACACCCTGTATAAAATAATATTTATTATATACCGGGTGTCTCAAAAATTGCTCACCCCTATAACTTTTTTATTTTTTTAGTTAAAAAGCGAGATTTGGTATGTAAGTATATGACATAAATTAGGATTGATTGACGTATTCAATTGTTTTCGGTGACTTCCGGTTTCACCGGAACTGACTACAACTTTTGATTTTTAAATGACACCCCGGTATTTTTTTACTTTATTCGATAGAAAATGCCACTCTAACGAAAATTTGACTCGAAATACCAAGTGTGTGGTATCAAATTATTCGTAAAAAAATTCTTTTTTCAAATATGCTAATGAGCCACCCTCGTTCCATTTGAAAAAATTGAGATATGATTAAAAATACGATTTGAGGATTTCCTAGCTTGCCAGGACAAGATACTAAAAACATTATACGATAAAATCTATTTTTCCAAGACTCCTTGATGAAGAATTAGTGTTTTTAACATAGTCATGGCACTCTAGATTGAATTTTAAAATACAATTTTTGATTAAGCGAGAATGTTAAAAGTTGACATATGATATGTCATTCTATTCAGAATGTCTTGTTCTATCGAATAAAGTAAAAAAATACCGAGGGTGCCATTTAAAAATCAAAAGTTATAGTCACTTCCGGTGAAACAGGAAGTGACCAAAAACTAATGAATACACCAATCAATCCTAATTTATGTCATATACTAACATACCAAATCTCGTTTATTTATCTGAAAAAATAAAAAAGTTATAGGAGGTGAGCCACTTTTGAGATGCACCCGTTATATTAAAACAATACCTACTTTTATAAGAGGATTAAATAATATAAGGTTTTATAATAGACTTTTTGCTACAAATTATCAACACTATAAAATTTGTTGTAATTTCTTTTCGATTAAAATATGCTGTGACGAAAATCTCCAGCAGTATTTTAGGAACATTTCTGAATTATTTAGAACACGCACATGTTTAAATGTCTTTACCAAAATATGTCCCAAGTCTTTTGATGTTATTTAAATAGCAAGACCGCACGCTTTAATACAAATGGATTAGTGTTTCGGCAATAAAGAAGATTAATTTAGTCGATCTGATGTGAATTATAGATTTTTTTAGGAATCTCTGTTCTTGAATACTGCTAAATCTCAATTTCAGAATATTTTTAATTCTTGACATATTTTAATGTCCTCCTCGTACTTTTAGGCTTATCGGTTATGTTGATTAATGATGGCGTTTTAAATATGGCCAGCCAGAGTTTGTAACAGAACGTTAAAATCTCACTTTTAAGAACAGCCCAAAATACAATTCTACTAAGTCTATTTAAAGAACATTTATTTCTGTATTTAAAATGTCAACAAAGGAAGAAATGGAAGGAAGAAAATTATAATGCTGTATATTTACTTTAAACAGTTGTAATAATGTAACTTCCAGTATACAGGGTGATCCGAATTGTATTCGAAAAACTTCGGCAGCATATTCTGCAGATAAAAATAAGTAAAAAGTTTATATAAATTTACTTCCTAAAATGCTTCGGTTCGGAGATACAGGGTGTAGAAATTTTATTTTTATTTATGTTTCTTCAATTGTTTGAACTTTAGTCGATATTTGGATAAAAATTGATGTGTGGGGTGTTTTTTAAGATAAGAAATGTTTGAATGAAATGCGTTTTAACTGTTTTTAAGGGTAATAACTTTTCGTCCGTACCTGCAAAAAACTATTGAATGAAAAAATGTACATTTCGGTCATTTTTTACGTAAAAAATGTATCTTTATAAAAATCGCTACGAGCAACTGTTCTCAAGATATTTAGAATGGAAATAGTCAATACATGTCATAACTGACAAAAAATAAACATGTTGAGTAGATAGTTATTTGAAATGAAAAATTTGGGAACTTTTAATTTGTTTAAATTAATCAGAAATTTAGATATAAAAAAGGAGTAGAGCGAAAAGGGGATCTCTGCATCAGGTGGCGGCGGCGGTGGCTGGAGTGACGTCATAGGCTAACGACATGTAAAATAGGCTAATAAATAAGAGTAAACAGGTTTACACAAGAAACAACCGCTTTAAAACAGAAATAAACAGGTTTGAACAAAAAAATTAACAGGTCTGTTGTTTAAAGCTAAAAAGCGGTTCGAAGCAGTACAAAAGCGGCTCAAACCTGTTTATTCTTGTTTATTATCGTATTTTAACTGTGTTCTTACCTGATTTACGTCTCACGTATGACGTCATACCGCCACCGCAACCGCCACCACCTGATGCAAAAACCCCCTTCTCCCTCTACTAAAACGTTTATTTTTTAATTCTCCATCTAACAAAGAAATAATAACCGGGTGTTCTATAATGAAAATCGAGGAAAAATATTTTATATTTTAGATAGTAGAATTTTGAATATCCTGTATGGTTTAAGATTACGATATTTATAGCAAAGTAGTAGAGGTATTTCTGGTAAAATACTCGCACAATGTGGTCATAAACGTTAAGGCGACATAAAATCAGGGTTTAATCTTTTACCGGTAACGTGCGGTCTACGGGACCCCTTTAACTATAATTTAACTTACAACGTAACAACTCATAACAATTGCATTTTGAAAAATTAGGTACACCGCGGAGATACCACGATAAAGTTTCGTATACAGTGGACAACAGCATCTTGCGGAACTACAATGTGGTAGTGTAGCAAAAATATGTCGTCGAGATCTTCGATAACTCACGTTAGCGATTATACACCGGGAGTAAATATATTATTTCCGATGTTCTTCTCAACTTGGTAGATCAAAATGATGGCTTGTTGTGTGTTTTGCACAAAAGAGCTGAATGTCTCTAATGCTCAAAAAATATCTGCAATGACTTTGTATCGATTGTATCAATGAGTTTATATCGACCTATTGCCTAAGGTCTAATTTTTTTAGAACATATTTGTTACGATATGCTAGTGTTTATTTCAATGTTCTTCAGTATTTTTATTATCTATATATAATTTATGAGGAAATGCTCCTGATAAAGGATTTGTTTTCGTTTAGGCTGGTCAGTACATAAAGGCGCATTCTCACGACTGGTGTACTTGACAAACATTTGTTAAGGCGCACTCTCACGACTGGTCTACTTGGCAAGTACGCCAATATTTGCGTACTTGGCAAGTATTCCCACCAGTCCCCACTTGTAAACAACATCGGCAAAAAATCCTTGGCAAGTAAACTGTATACTATAGTCGCATCGATAGATACCGGTCGTCCCGAAATTGTCGTTGCTAGTGATTCTTTACTGTACACCATCATAAAATTATATTTTTAATCAATATTAATACTTTTTATTGTAATTTATTTTTCAGACCAGTACCATTACAAAAGACTCTATCATTTTTCGTCTGCATACTAAATTTACTGTCGTCGTACTCGTTACCCTCTCCATTGTGGTTACAACCCGTCAATATGTTGGAAACCCCATCGACTGCATTCACATAAGGTTAGTAAGCTATATTATACCTACTATTATATCAAATTCAATATTAGTATATGAAACATTTTTATTTCAAAGATCATCTACTTATAAACAATAGCACACTACTATTAATTATCTGTAATTTGTTGTTTATTATATTGAAATTTATTATACCTATTTATTATACAAAGGACTACAAAATATGCAGTGAGCATAGTGCATATGAAAAGAAAATAATGCTTTAATTTTTTTATTTGAAATGAGAGACATGGACCGAAAGTTTTGTTATTAGTTAGACCCAAGTAGCATCTATCTGACTTTGAACTAAATCTGACCTGAAGTGACGTCAGATTCTGTGCAAATTTAGGTCGGGTACTGGTGATACGACCGGTGACGTCGCTTTCGGTAAATCCAACGATCTGTCGACGTACAAAATAACAACGTACTGTTTTTATTAATTTTCCAACGTCGTTCCCACGTTGGCTTGCACGACGTACATATATTTAAAATAGCCCGACATCTACCTGTTGTCCGAATAGGATACGTCTCGCTGATAATCCCTAGAGTAACGTCCAATTATATTTTGTTGTATTTACGTATCTCTATTTACATCCGTACATACAACCAATTAAGTAGCATTTGCAACGTCATAAACATCATGAATATAACCCAATAAAAAGTTTTTGTAAACGAACTTATTTTTTTTATTATGCCTAAAAAACACTAAAAAGGCATTTAGACATTAATCTACATTTTACAGAAAGAGGTCGAGGCTTTTGCAAAATAATAATAGTAGTAGTGATGTCTTGCCTCCACTCACGAATGCAGAGGAGACGGTACACCAGCCAGAACAGGTAGGTATACAATACTTATGTTTGTGGTATTAAGAAAGTATTCTCCTCGTTCAGGTAGTGGTAAAAACTTAATGGGGTAATAATCCGGAAGAGATGCTGCATTACACTGGTGGCATCTTAATTTCTTTTTTTAGCTTAGGAAACCAGTAGACCCCATCCTCCTCCCACATGTGAGGTACTGGTTCCAATTCTTTTAAATTTTGTATATATACTATCTTAAAAATGTGGCTGCCCATTTTTTTAAGGAGAAAACAAAAACTAAAATATAATTGCACAAATCCACAAATCACTGACACGCAAAGTGAGGTTACGCCTACGAAACCGTTGAACCGTCAACCGCCAAACATTTTTTGACAACAAACAATTGAGCTATCATAGACCAATAACAGTCGGGAATCGTTTACCAGGAATTCGAAAAATTATATGCTCTGTGGCCGACGACGGATGCTCCTACGTATGCCGGACGATCGCAAATTTTACGTGGCGTACGTTGGAATTATATACGTCATAATACGATTGCCAGTCGTCCGGTTTGATGACTTCGGTCGTGTGAGACGACTAATGTTGGAGACCCGGTCGGAATTGATATATTGTTAGTTCATATTAAGCCGGACACAGAAATCCGCCATTCAAGTATCCGATTGTCAGCGATTTTAAAATCGTTTCTTGTTTTTAAAATTTATATTCACATTCCGATTTCTAGTAGAATAATATTGATAAGGTTGAATTTGGGGAGTACCACAATACAGTTTTATGATTAAACCAGCTAGAAAATAGAAAAAAATATATTTTCCAAGTTACTTTTTTATAGATATTTTTATTTCATAAATCTACATAATTTTGAAGGCGCTCGTTGTTTTCCGGAGTGTTTTAATCAGATATATCAAAAAAATGACTTCCGTTGACAAAACTGATGTCTGGATTAATGATTCAGAATTATTATAATGTGAAATTAGATAGGCACTTATAGTTATATTCGAGGAGTGAATATGAAACCATTTGTAATTAGATAGTTTGGTTAGGTTTTTATGTATTCTTGGTAGCGAATATGAAACCAAACGTAACGTAAGTGCTTAGCGACGAATTTTAAGTGACTAAAATCCAACGTAATATGACGTTGGTAATTGGTAGAATTACATTCCCTATTAGATCAGATACTGACGTCGAGGCGACCCGAATCTGTATTCCCCATTTAGGTGCAAATAAGGGTCGTCAGGCGGTCGAACCCACGCGCGACGGCGACGTTGGTACCCGACGTCGGGTTTATTGAACGCGACGTATACCCGACGTTTGATAACGTCCAAATGCTACTTGGGCACTTTGGGCAGGTTGATGTAGATTAGTATTTCTGATTATAGCAAAGTGTGTTACAATGATATATATAGAAAACAGAAGAAAAAATTACAAACTCATCACAAGATACAATTATCTTCTTTATGGCAAAATACTATTGAGATATCAACCCGGGAACTACTGCCATTAACATAGCAAAAAGTTTATCTATTAGAAACCTAAATTTAATATACAGGGTCAGGTAATAGTGGGTCAAGCATCTGTAGCTCCAAGAATAAAAAACTTGGGAATTTTGTTTAAGTGCAAACCTAAATTATGTACGAGGATGTATTTAAGGAAAATATTTTAACTTCTATAGGGCGGCTCAAAAAAGTGTGAGTGAATCGGGATTATTTTTTTCGGGGGGCAAACCGCTGCCAAAAATGGTGTACAATAAATACCAATTTTGGGAAAAAAAGTACCAAAAATACCAAATTATTTCCAAAAAAATACCAAATTAGAACCAAAAATACCAAATTAGTATTATCTCTTTTTAGTATCTAAAAAATTTAAGATATTTGAAGCTTTGGGACCTATTCATGTCAAACTACGATAACTAGGTCAGAAAAACATATAAGCTTAATTCGAGTTTCAAAAAAGTACGGTTCTAGAACGATTTAAAACAATCGCACAGTTTAATTACGACAATCATTCATTTCAAAAGTTGCAAAAAATCATATTGTGCTAGTGTTTTGAACCGTTTTAAACCGTACTTTTTGGGAACTCGAATAAAGCTACTGTCATGACACATTTAAAAAGTCATTTTAACGGTTCCATTAACATCGATACTTCAAAAAATATAATTATATGCACAAGAAAAATAAGAAATTCTAACGAGATCCATATTATGTTTCCATGATGCGAGTTCCTTAATATCTTGACATTTTTTCGTATGACGCTATGTACCGTTTTTGCGTAAAAACCATTTTTAATGGTTTTGAATAGTAAATTATTAGAGACTGTATTTAAAATAAGTAATTATTCTTAAGTATGTATATTACGAGGTATATTACGAGGTATACCGCAGACGGACGGCTACTGTCAAAATTTCAGCCGAATCAGACTCGTAGTTTTGTTTTGACCACGTGTGGAAACGGTGGTGTGCGTCGATTTTAGAGAAATGGAGAAAGAACAATATCGATCGGTGAATCGATTCTTGTTTCTTGAAGAGAAATCGCATTTTTAATCATAACTCAGGTTTTTCAAATTGAACGATGGTCGCGTATTAGCATATTTAGATAGAACATTTTCTTACGAATAATTTGGTACCACACACTTGGTATTTTGAGTCAAATTCTCAAGAAGAAACAAAACAATTTCAAGCGAAAAAGTCAACAGTTGACATGAGATGTCATTCTGTTCATAATGTCATTGTCTTTCGAATAATGTAAAATAACAGAGATGAGCATCAAATCGCAAACTGCGATTCAATCGTCATTCGTTTTAAAATCGCAATCACAACCTGCGAGTGGCTCTCAAAGGAAACTGCGACTGCGATTTCTTCTATTTGCGAGTTTCTATTTAGGCAAGCAATATTGCTATAGTTGCTAGTTGCGATTTTACTGCGATTGTGATTTTGTAAACTAGGACCGTGATAACTTTCTAACTGCGATTTTGAATTTTTAGGAGTTGCGATTTTGTTGCGAATGAAATTGTGTGGTACATTGAAGGCATTTTATAGTAAACTGCGATTGTATTTTTTCTCTGATTTAATTTATTTATAGAGAGGGTATTATTTTTTAGACACAAAATCAATATTATTTTTTAGACACAAGATCAATAATATACCGGGTGTTTCTCAAGAGCGTTCGCCTCTGTAACTTTTTTATTTTTCTGATAAAAAACGAGATTTGGTATGTTAGCATAATATGTCATAAATTAAAAGTGATTGACATATTCAATTCGTTTCAATCACTTCCTGTTTCACCGGAAATAATTACAACTTTAGATTTTTAAATGGCACCCTAGGTATTTTTTTACTTTATTCGATAGAAAAATGACACTCTGAATAGAATGGCATGTCATATGTCAACTTTTGGCATTTACGCTTAAAAAGTCGTATTTTAAATTTCAATCTAGAGTGCTATGGCTGTGTTAAAAACACTAATTTTTAATATAGGATCCTTGGAAAAAGATTTAATCGTATATTGTTTTTTATGTGTTGTTCTGGCCGATTAAAAGATGGCCAAATCGTTTTTTTAATCATATCTTAATTATTTCAAATGGAAGCTCATTAGCATGTTTAGAAAAAACAATTCTTTACGAATAATTTGGTACCACACATTTGATATTTCGAGTCAAATTGTCAGATGTTCAAAAATAATTTAACAACTGATTTTTTTTAACTTTTTTTAACTGTTAAGCTGTAGGTACGTAAACAAACAATTATATCCCTAGTGCAATATTTAAATATTAAAATCGCAATCGCAGGTTAGAGTCCTAGCGATTTAAAGATCGCAATCGCAGTTTTGCTCATTTCTATAAAATAATACCGAGAGTACTTATTAAAATTCAAAGGTTGTTATCACTTTCAGTGAAACAGGAAGCGACCGAAAATAATTGAAAACGTCAATTATTCCTGATTCATGTCATATAACGACATATCACATAAAAATCAAATTTTTATTTGTATTAAAATAACAATAAAGGTCTAGTCACTTTTGGAAAAACACCCGGTATACTAAAGAAAATCTTCTTCTTCCTACTCTATATTAGCCAGATTACCTTTTAATTCTTCACAACATGCCTATAGTTTTAATCGATAGTAAGGTTATTACTCTATTGATTAGTATTAATTGGTGAACTATTGCGAACTAAAATAATGGTTTTGTTAAAGCCTAAAAAATAGTTAAGAAGTTTTATTAGAGCCAACAGAAACAGAGAAAAATATGTAATTATACTATACTTAGTCTTATACTTTTCTCATTGTTATTATTTTATATTGACACATTTGGAACAAAACCAAAATTTGAAGCAAAATATTTTCTTAGTCAGACTGGAAATACTATGTTGATGATATATTTGCAACATGAAAATATATTTTAGGTTTACGTTTTCAGAATGAATAATTTTTAAAATATAATTTCTCATCAAATAATTATTAACAACAAAAGCAGAGAAAGATATATTCAGTATTCAAAACGATAGTAGATGGTATTAAGTAATAGAGTATTTAGGCCGAAAATTAAATACTCCGAACCAATGGGCACTTACCAAGGCATCTTTCAGGCAGAAATTTACGCTATCGAAAGATGCGTACAATTTATCTTAGATAGGAACAATTGAAAACAGGAAATAGCCATCTTATCCGATAGTCAAGCAACACTAAACGCGATCAACTCAGTAACCATCAATTCGAAGTTGGATAAAAAAGGCTTAGAGAAGCTGAACAAACTAAGCAAAGAAAATAAAGTCCTCCTGCTGTAGGTGCCCGCTCACCAAGGGATAGGCTAGAAAAAGGCTAGAAAAGGAGCGAATATTCCACTAACTGGGCCAGAACTCTTTTCAAAGCAAAAACCAAGTAAAGGCGGAACAAAGGAACCTGGAAGACTCCATCCGTAACCGGGAATGGAAAAGGAATGGAACGTCCTCCTAAAGTCTAAGACACTAGACAAAATTCCTCAGAACTTACAACCGAGAAAAATCAAAGATTTTCCTTGAACAACGACGAGTGCTGATTCAGTGGTGAAAATGGGGAAACACCAGAACATCTTATCACTGCGTGCGCCGAAATGACGACCGTTCGTGCCATGAACTTTGGTACGGCTGATGTCGATGATTAAGAGCTGGCCTCTGGAGCCGCCTCATAACTGGTGATAACTCAAGAAAGGGGAACACACAATAGATTTTTAAGGTCGCGGTGATTAACTCCCCTCCTGAACATTCTACATTCTGCCTTACCAATATATCTAAGTAAAATTTCATGTGGAGTATTAAAATACCGCACTCGAGTACTGGAGGGCTTCGAAAAACTAAAATATATTTTTATGATTTAAAGGATTATTGGTAAAAAGCAGGTAAGTCAATTTTTTTCTATATTTAAATATTCGATGCATTTAGTTCAGAGTGAATGTAAGCATCAGCATAAAAATTTATACAAACAGCATAAAAGTTTATACCGTAAAAAACGGCGCCAGCGATGGCTATGAAATGAAGATCGCTGTCATTTTATATGTAAATTTATATGGGAGTAATTTCCCAGTCAACTGGACGCCGTTTTTTTCTCGATCATACGGTATTACATTAATTTTAAGACAATACGTTAAGTGTAATCCTTATTCTAATTATCCTTAATTTTAATTATCCTTAATTTTAATCGTATTTAATTAACACAAATGCATTTTTTATTTAGTTAAGCACGTATCTAATAAAAAATAATTTTAAGTGATAGCTATACAGGGTGTCCCCAGAAATAACTGCAAGTATTTTAAGGGATGATATATCTGGTTTAAAGAAACTTATTTTCTCTTTACCCTTTTTAAAATAAATTGAAAATAACCGAGTTATTTAACTTTGAAAATTTAAAAATATTTCAACATTTTGAGAACCGCCGCGCTGGCAAAAATCGGAAATTACTCGGATCTCGGGATGCTCGCCGGCCACTGTTGGCACATCGACTAGAATGACATAAAAACTACATGTAAAATTGTACACCACCCAAGAGGTTTTCCAAAAGTGCGTTATTTTTTTTAAGTGGGTGATCGTCAGTAGCCCTACTTCCAACATGATCTGTTCGAATTTAGACCATTTTAGAATATAAGTATCTAGTTTATTAAAGCAAGTTTTTTAACACATTTTGTTGTATTTATGTAAACTATTATGTGAAAAATAATATTTTGCAAGTGATAGTTTTGTGATGTTCAGTTTAATAGATATGTGGGTGTGTAGTGGATGGTATAGTAGTTATATATTCTGGATAAAATACTGATAATTTTTTATCAAAAAAGTAAGCACTAACTAAATATTAAAAGGTTACCCCTGTTGATTGAACGATTGAAAATATTTCCTAACATTGAGAAAAAGAAGCTGTAATAATTGTTATGATTTATTCTTTCAGTTTACTCAACTGCAAAAAGTTCGGTAAAAAGCATTTAAAACATTTAAAACATACCGCGTTTCTCTAGAATTAGTATAATAATAAATCTGCATTAATATGAATAAAATTAATATGATTAGCAACAATGATTTTATCCATTTACAGTTTTCCTTTTGTAAAATTTTTGTGAACTAATAATTGTAAGATTAGAATTGTGGTATTTTTTATTTCTCAATATATGCCCTAAGTATGATGTTTTTCTTATTTTATTATATTAAGCAATTCTCTTTCTCTGTCTGTTCTGTTGTAAACTTCGGTAATTGAGATGTGGGCTGTCCATGAAATTTTAAACATTCTTCGATATATCCATATTTCGAACGATTCGAGGCGATTCATCTGTTGAATTTTCAGTGTCCATGTTTCTGATCCGTATAATAGGATTGACCAAACATAACACCTGACGAGCCTAGTTCTCAACTCAAGGTCCAATCTGGGGTTCTGGAAAACTTTCTTCATTTTTAAAAATGCATTTCTCGCTTATTCTATACTGTTCAATTTGCGAAGTTTGAAACTTTCGTATTCATTTTCGGCGCCATATTGGTTTTCACGTATTTCTTGACTTGGTTCATGAGTTGTTTATATCTCTGGTTGTAAACTAACAATAACAAATTTAATAACAAAATATTAAACAATGACAAATTTATTGTAGCCTACCCGCAGTGTATACAATGAATAAATACGTCCTCTATTAATATGTTCATGGATCTTATAAGCAGGAATTCCAGGAGACAAACGAATACTGTGACTTGTTTTGCTGCTTTTTGTTCTTTATCTTTCACGATTTCTCTGGAATTTATTCTTTGCTCAGTCCAGCATGAAATTCCTAAAGCCTCCGATGCTCTCTATAAAACACGTGAATATTTTCGATTTAGTTACAAAATATTAACTCGGTAGTTGTCCAATTACATCGTAAACAGCCGACACAGGTAAAAGTTTTTTTCCACCATCTTTTTCGAGTTTCAAATACTCTTGAGCCGTTATTCTTTTTCACTAAAACGGGACGGCATTTTAAACACAAATTAAATCACAAATAACTAAATAAACACAGAAAACCCCACAAAAATTTACAGGAAACTATCGGAGTCGTTAAAATTTAACGACAACGTTGACACTCGGCGATATTCTTTTGTTCGATTTCGGCGGGTAACACAATAAATATGATGTTTGCCTTTTTCTATTCGTGCACATTAGACAAGGAAGTACGATTCTTTATACGTAATGAAGGTGATCCGTGTGTAAAACGAAAAAAAAAATAATCGTATGATGTAAGAAATATAAAGGACTTACGTTTTTGACACAAAATTTCCATTTCATGTGATAAATATGGATAAGAGAGAGAATGACAATATGTGACGAAAGACTCAAACTTCGCAAATTGAACACTATTCTGGTTTTTATTTCCACGTCGTTGTTCAAGGTGTTAACTATCCAGGACCCTAAATATTTGAACTTTTAGACCTGTTCTAAGGTATTGCCCTCTATTTTTAATAGGAATTGGTACATTTTGATTCTTTCCAAATACCATGACTTTGGTTTTAGAGGAATTGGTCTTCATTCCGTATTTCTTACACGAGCCTTCAAGTCGCTCCGCTAAACTCTGGAGTCCAGTAGTAGAGTCGGCAATAAGAACTGTCTCTTAGGCAAATTTAATGTTGTTAATGACTTTGCTGTTGACTTTAATACCGCAATCTGTTGAAGAGAAAGTTTCCTAAAAAATTGCAGTTACCCACCAGTTAAAATACTTGCACTTTGTAACGTTTTTAGTTCGTTACATGTCTTTTTTTATATATGATATATGATGTTTGGCGTATCGTCACCTGATTCCGTATCGATCAGGCCTGATAATTTGTTTGAGGCGCTTGGCGTAGTTCTAAAGTTTTCAAGCCGACAATCCTGCGCTGCTCTGTGGGCATTTATTTTCAAAGTTTATTCGCTCTCCGCGAGGTAACGTCACTTTTGGTTTGGCCGTTTAGCCGGGCGGTTGCCATCAACCCGGCTTTTAGAAATGGTAATTTAAATTTTGCTGCATAATTTGAATCAGCTGCTATTTAGAAGCTACAGGTAAAAATGAGATATTATGTTTTTTTGATTCGATATTATAACTGCGTATTTTTAGGGTAGAGTTTTGGATTGGCCCACCTCAACTCATATTTGGTGTTTGCTGACACGTTGGTTTTCTTTTTTTGTCCTCCAGTAAGTTAATGGAAGAAAGGACAGTTCTTTTGTTTATTATTGAGCCCTCGGAAGTATTTCAAGGTAGGTTTATTTTGTTTATTAGATCTTGTTTGGTTTTAAACAAGAGTTTCGTATTTTTAGAGTCCAAAGTACGAGCATTATCCAAGGTCCTAGTAGTTCCCTTCCAAGGTACGGGTAGTGTTCCAAGGTACGGACATTATCATATGTAAGGATATCCTATGGATGAGTGTCCACTGTGTGCATGGTTTGTCTCATGTACAGATTGTCCCAGTATGGATGTAGTGTAACCTTCATGCTGCTTTGCTCTTATTTTCAAGCCTAGCTGATAGTTACGGCTAATTTGGTTCATGGTGTCCTCGTTCTGACCCCTTTTATTGTATTGGTCAACAGAGAAGCCGAGAGGAAGTGCAGAGGTACAAGTCCCACCTCACGCTGTACTCTTTGAAGCAGGATTGACTCAAGAACGAACAGCTAAGTTTAGTTCTGGTTCTATGTTTTACATTTTCTATATTTTCAGTCTTGAGTAATATCGTACCGATTTTACGCTTAGTGGTTAAATTACTTGTGTCAGATTAGTATTTAAAATATGATTTAGATCTTAGCTTTAGCTTTCTTTGCGAACATTACGTCTTGTAATAGCATTACTTTCTATATATAAATAGCGTCATTTTGACAGATGAATAACCGAACAGATTCTAGAATCTACGGCTATTATATATATATATATTGTATTTTTCTATAGTCTTTATCATTAAACATATTTAGTACTATTTTTAACATAACTTTCTTTGACAAATAACCACTATAAATACTATAATTACTAGAGTTCTACAATGTCATTTACTATCAACATCGTGAATAAATATAGTCATTATTAATTAAGTAATATACAACTGTGTTTTCTTTCTCTGTTCATGCCTGGCGCCCAATATTTGTATTTTTGATTTATTAATGTTAGTTAGTTTTTTCTCCGGTGAAATACCTTATCCACGACTGCTCTCTGATGAAAAGCTGCCGTTCGCAGTGGTAGTTGTTTAAAAAACGCTATAACTTTTCTGAGACACCCTGTATAACAAACGGATAGCATAAAATTGTTCAATTTAATGTTTATTAGCTGATATCTCGGATAACATGCAATCTGGCATATTAATGGATGAAAACTTAATATTTCGTGTTTAATCAATTCCTTTAAAAACTCATATTGATAACCGGACATTAATAAGCTGCAGTTTAGATGTATATTTAAAGGAAATTTTGGCTACAAAAAATTACAGTTCAAAATGAATATTATACTCGTATATGCTGTAACCATTCTTTTTGCTTATAACCTTATATTGGTCGACAATGCTCCTCAGGAAGACAATATACTTTCATCATTAGGTAAGTGATTATTTAAAAGTACCATAATGAGTTTAAAATTTCTTTGTATATTAAAATTTTTACATCTTTCTTCATACTAAAATGTTTTTTTTTATATTTTAAAGTTGCAGTGGTTAATAAATCTTATATCCCTTATACCCCGTTGAATTAATAATGTAACATAACTATTGTTTATAGAAAGTACAGTAAATTACAGACTTTTAAACACACTTTCAATCAGCAAGATTCCTTTGATATCTTATTATGCAAAGGTGCTACTATGGGTATATATTGCTTTATATTTTTGTTAAACAGATGCGTTAACACATCTGTTTAACAAAATATATCACTCCAAGAAATTACCGGAGGATTGGCTTAAAGTGACCTTTGTTGTCATTCCCAAGAAAAATAATCCGAAGAAATGCGAAGACTTTAGATTTATTAGCCTCATCAGTCATGCACTTAAAGCGTTCACCGTAAAATATATAAAAATGTGATGAAACGAGCGGAGAGATGCAGTTTGGATTTATTAAGGGACTAGGAAACGTGTACTTGTGAAACACTGATGACACAGATCACAAGTACATGCGAGAGGTAGCCGACGCTCTGTATAGAGTATGGCACTGTAAGAAGAAGAAGGAGAAGGGACCAGGAACTAGTCCTTGTTTTCGCTAAAGCTTTTGGTGCAGAAATGTTACGAGCAACAACATATCTTTATTTGTTTTATTGATTACAGAGAGCATTTGATAATGTCAAGTATGATTTGGATTAGTATGATAATGTCAAAGTATAAGGATTAGTATGTTAATGTCATAGATTAGGACATCCAAATCATAAATCAAGTATACTGGAACCAGGCAGTCGAAGTGAAGATAAATGACGCAGTCTCGACCGAAGCCTTTGAAGTAACCAAATGAGTACGACAAGGATGCATTGTCACCGATGCTTTTTAAACATCTATATCGAAAAAATATTCCAGCTTGCTCTCGAAAACGAGTCCAGAGCATTAAGGGCAATGGAAAGCCCACTAATAATATCAGATATTCGGACGATACTGTTTTATTGGCCTCCACTATGGAAGAACTGCTAAATAAGATGAATAGTGTCGGACAACAGTACGAGCTACATATTAGTACTTCAAAAACAAAAACCATGGTGGTTAGTAGATAAATCCAAAATGTTAACCTCATTATAGGCGGCGAGATTATTCATCAGGTGGATAGGTTTAAGAATCTCGATTCGATAACAAATGGGACTGCGGAGGAAATTAAAATACGAATCGGCATCGGCATGACCAAAACAACATTTCGAAGGCTTCTGAATATCCTCCTACAACAACGCTTACCATTATACCTCCGACTAATAGTGATAATGTGCTATATATGGTCCGTCCTGTTGTATGGTGCGGAAACGTGGTAAATCGAAGTAAAGTCCCTAAATCGCATTGAATCGTTTGAAATGTGGACTCCTTCTGACTATTTAAGATTTTGTATGTCAATCATATTTCAAACGAAGAAGTCCAGCGAACAGCCGGTGTCGAAAGACAGCTGATAGTAAAGCCTCGGAAAATGTCATTCCGAAACAGGTCCCGCAGGGTAAAATTGAGGGTCGAAGAGGGCCAGGAAGAAAACAACACATAACTCAGGTATTAGTGCGGGATATCGGACGCGATAACCCATATTTCGTTGGGCAGAAGACAATACCCAAACAATAAAATGAAGTACATAGTGTACAGGGTGGTCGAAATTGGTCTGTTTTAACAAAGAAAACCTATTTCCTGATTAGACTGTGGCAAAACCGACATATATGTCATGGGCGCGATTTGTTAGAAACATTTAACTGCCAACTGAGATAGTTTTTGAATTTTTTACCATTTGGAAAAATTGCCCATAACTTTTTTTACTTTGTGGAATAATAGAATTCTGTAATAACGTTCTTAAGGCACTTTTTAGGCACAATCCCACTGGATTCGATTGAGTCATCAGTTTTTTTTCTCTACTTGCTCTTTTTGTCAGAAATAATAAAAAAATATAATTTTTTAAATGGAAATTATAGTTGGCTATGAACTTGAAAATGCTGAACCCTTTCCAACGGTATAAAGTTATGTGTATTTATTTCTAAGAATGAGAGAAATATTAGGTTTTTTATCTTTGTGTCGAAGCGGGCCTATTCTCACAACTATTTCTAAGAAGGAGAGGTCTATCTATGTACCCTTAACTTTATATCGTTGGAAAGGGTTAAATGCCAGCACTTTTTTAAGTTCATAACTAACTCTGATTTCCATTTAAAAAATTATATTTTTTATTGTTTCTGATACAAAGAGCAAGCATAGAAAAAAACTGACTACGCCACTGGATTGTGCCAAAAAAGTACCTTTTGAACGTTATTACAGAATTTTATTATTCCACGAAGTAAAAAAGTTATGGGCAATTTTCTAAATGGTAAAAAATTCAAAAAGTATCTCAGTTGGCAGTGAAAATATTAACAGGCGGTTTACGCCATTAACCGTGTCTCAGAAATGGAACCCATGATATCTATGTGGTTTTTGCTCTATATAGTCAGGAAATAGGTTTTCTCTATTAAAACAGATCAATTTCGACCACCCTGTACAAATGATTCCCAACGTACACGATTGCATCTGGGACCGGAAGAACATGCTTTTATAACTAACGCTATTTATCATTAATATATATAATTATTTATTATAATATATTTATATACCCATATACCTTTTGTTAAACTCTAGTTACTTGTTTTACTAATTTTATTTACTAATTAGGGATCTTCCCTTTTTATATAAGAATATAGATTTAATTACCTGGCAATGGTAGTATGAACTTAGTAAGTGAAGTGTCCATTAAGAGTATTTTATAATTACAATATCAATGCATTGTGGTAGATTTGTGTAGCTGTTAATAGTTTTGTCCAGCTTATATTTTATTTAATATATAATAAATCATTAGAAAATATATTTAATTTCAATAAATTTTGCTATTATGATTTTCAAGGTTAATAGATTTTGATAAAAGAAATATGTTTTTCCAGTACCGTTTTTCAATTAAGTCCAAAACAGCCGAGTTATTTTAATGTGTAAATTTGAGAGAAAAAAAATATTTTTGCTAACATTTTGAGAACCACTGATTTTTTTCCGTTTTTTAGTTTCTCTAATCTTTTTCCTTTAACCAGGATATTTTGTTGTTCAACTGAAAAGTTAAAAATTTTCTAAAAGATTTTTGGAAAAATACAAAATTTAAAAAAAATCACGAAAAAAACCCTCATGGGCGTGAATAGACGTAAAAATATCTACACTTGTTTAAGATACTATATTACACCTATTTATGATATAGCAATTATTATACTCATAAGTTTGCCCAGAAAAAAATAAAATAATAATGTTTTTTATGACGTGTATTTATTTATTATTTTTATAATTTCAGTAAGTGCAATTAGATGTAGCCTTGAGGAGACCGTCAACAGCAGAGGAAATTATTCTCATAGTCAATGTCAGCAATCGTGTTCAGTTAAGGGTTACACTAACGGTTATTGTAAAACCAATGGAATTTGTAGATGTTACAATAGAGCTTGAGCCTCATAAGTTTGGAGTACAATTTTATTATGTTCTGTTGAGTTTTATGAAATAAATGTTTTCAGACCCATATAATCTATACTGATATATAAAATCCTTAAGTGACTGACATACTGATTAATCACGATCCTGCTCAAACCACTCAACGTAAGAAGGTCAATTTGGGCATAGAGGTTGATTCTAGGGTGTAGAGCTTCGATAAGAAGGGATTTTTCGAAATTTCAGTTCTAAGAGTTTGAAACCACCCCTCAAATATTACAATATTATTTATTTAAAAAACGGTCAAGTTTCCGAAAAAAAACGCTTATACACGTATATTTTATTTTGTTTTTACATATTTTAAGATTTTTTAAAAATGTATACAGGGTGTTTCGAAAAATCTGATCATTGATTAATCACTATCCTGCTTAAAGCGCTTGACGTAAAAAGCCGATTTTTGGAAAACAGATTGGTTTTAGGGTGTAGAGGTTCGATAAGAAGGGATTTTTCGAAATTTCAGTTCTAAGAGTTTGAAACCACCCCTCAAATATTACAATATTATTTATTTAAAAAACGGTCAAGTTTCCGAAAAAAAAAACGCTTATACACGTATATTTTATTTTGTTTTTACATATTTTAAGATTTTTTAAAATGTATACATAGGTGTTTAAAAAATCTGATCATTGATTAATCACTATCCTGCTTAAAGCGCTTGACGTAAAAGCCGATTTTTTGAAAACAGATTGGTTTTAGGGTTTGGTTTGGTTTGGCTTTTTGTCGAATTCTAAGGGGGTGAAACCACCCTCAAATATTAGAATATTTTTTATTTAAAAACCGGTGAGTTTTTCGGAAAAAGTCTTACACACGTATATTTTATTTTGTTGTTTTACATATTTTAAGATTTTTTAAAAACGTATATAGGGTGTTTCATAAAATATGACCATTGAGTAATCATGATTCTGCTTAAACTGTATCCTAACTATACTAGGATTTCCTATACCTCAGATTTTGAATAAAAAGCGATTTTTAAATAAAATGGCAATCAAGATGGCTGGTATCGCCATGGCAATTTTCTAGTGACAGTAACTATTTTCGTAACTAGTAACTAGTAACAGAAACAAAATATTTTATGAACATTATTAACATTATTATTTAAACAGTTTTCTAAAATTTACCCACAATAGTTTAATAAGTAAGTATTCTTTATTTTATGAAGAAAAATAAAGCCATATCTGCTGGTGGAACGAATGGATATGTTACTAGTGATTTTATTTTGTGAGGAAAATTTGTTGAGGAAAATTGGCCTCAAGAGCTAATGCTCAAAGATTTTGAAACACGTTCCTTTGAAAAACTACTTGTCCTATTTCCTATTTCGCAGAATTGGTAGTGTAGTTTATAAAAAACCTATTTGGCAGAAACCTGTCGTTGGAAGTAGAGAAATTGAATTTGCCGTAATTGGCTCTTTTATAAAAAAAAATCATATACCTACAATCTACAAGTTATTGTAAAATAAAACAAAGAACTACTTCTTCGTTTTACTTGATAGAATAATAAATACATATTAATAAATATTATTTATTAAACTATTGTAGGTCAATTAAATAAACTGGTATATATTTAAATAATGTCTATAAACTAATGTCGATTTTGAAAATAGTAACTAACTGTCACTAGAAAGCTGCCCTAACCTAACCTAACCTAACCTAACCTAACTAGTGAAAATATTTGCACTTATTTCTGGGAAACCCTGTATATGCGATTAAATATTTCATTTTCTAATAGTTTTAATTTTCTAATTATTATTTTTTATTAAACGCTAACAAGCCTGCATCTATTTTAAGTTTTAATAATATTTAGTTCTGAAAGTTAGTTCTTTCCTCGGTTCTTTCTTTAAGTACTATTATAAGGTAAGGATAAAATATAGAAAAATTAATTCAAAAAGACTAATTGTATACAAAAATAAAAAAATAGTAAGATTTCAGGACTTTATATTAACAATGGCACCGCTGGCTGTATTCCGAAAACACGTTGAGATGACAGTTAGCATGTTTACCTCCCACTCCAAATGTTTAGGCGGGAATCACTTTGTCGCTTCTCTACGATTGTTCTTCTCTGTCAGAACTATGCCCAAGAGTTTCAATGAGTGTGTTAGAAATCGGGGGTCAGCAACACACTATTGACCTTTGATTTTTCATTTAGTGGTATGATAGAGATGAAAACCCAAACCACTACCCAGTCAGAATCTGCTCTAATGTAAATCAACAATTATTAAAGCTTATTATTTAAGTGCGCTACATTTTGAAAGTTATAATTTCCTTCAAATCATTCCTCTCTCATTACTTACAGTATATCAATAGTAGCTTAGGATATACGAGTATCAGTGGTAGTTAAATTGTAATACTTACAATATATCAGTAGTATCTTAATGGAGAAGAAGGAATGTCGAAAAGAACAATAAATCAAAGAGGCGAAGTGATCATATCTATTACAACGTAAAAGAGTGCTGAATAAATAAAGTAGTAATAAATAATAACTTTTTTTAATTATCAAATATACTAGGGACCTAATGTTATTGAAATATCTGTAGAATAAGTGGAAAATAATAGAGGTTAGGGAATGCAATCCCGCAAATGCTGGATCCCGCAAATGCTGGATCCCGCAAATGTGGGATCCATCTGTGATTCCGCGGGATCGAGGTTGCGAGATTTATCGTGCGGGATTCGCGGGATTGACACATTACTACTGGGTAACACAAATACGTTTAAAATAAAGTATACGGAGTGTACCGCTTAAATTTCTGTCCCGATATTGAAGGATGGCTATAGAATTTCAATGCATTTCCTACATAAGTCTATCCTTGTGTTGTAGGAGGTTTGACTAAACAAGGATGAACCTATGTCTTCAAACCATTCGACTCGATATTCTGTCCTTCAATACTGGGACGTAAATCCTCGACCGTCGTATATTTTATTTAAACGTATTTGGGGTAACAGAATCGATCTCGATCAAGGTCAAATCCCTTCATTCCGGGCCGATGAGTCGACGCTCGGAACCTGGGGGACCCGTTTAACTAGTACTTGTGGACAATTTCGTCAAATAAACTGCCGGACATAATTATCGGGACAAGCAAAATTTTAGGGTAAATTTAAAGTTGAATATCTCTTGAACTAAAAAAGATTTTGGGATGCGGTTTGGACCAGGTTTTAGATGCATCTATTGTGGTTTTCGAAGATGCTATGTGGTTTTCGAAAATATATTTAACGAATTTTCGTATACCGGGTGTTTTATAAGAGAGTGAAAATTTGGTTCAGAATCTTTTTTACCGCAAATTTACGAGTTTTAAAAATCGAAATGTTTACCAAGTAATGACCGAGGGGTAAACACATAGGGCAAAAAGTGTACACCTAAGATCCTCTATCCTTAGTAATATCCCCATCCTCTGTACATCCCCTAGTACATCCCCCTACATCCAGCTTAGTGTACATCCACTACATCCTCGGTACATCCCCTACATCCTCTAGTAGATCCACGGTACATCCCGTGAAATCACTTCATTGTACATGAAAATAACAAAACAAACATTTACTGGATCTGGATAAAATTGATAGTTAACAGTAAGGCTCACCTAGGGGTACTCCGCCCCCAGCCACTGACATCACTGACATTCTATTCAATATATCCCATTCCATATCTTCCATCTAATTCAAATATTATTCGGATCTATTGGTTAATAATCTTCAACAACTAGCTAGTGTCACCTAAAATGCTATAGGGGCTTCCCCCGGACGCAACTCTGCCGCTAAACAGATTCGCATCCCAAACGATGAGGCTAATTGGGGTCCTCACGCAACGCCCCACCGTCTCAATCGAGAAGCAAGAGAGACCTCAAACTCTCAAGACCATCCTCGAAGGAACGACGTCACAAGAGGTTTTCTACTTCCATAGTCAAAAGACTCGCTACTTCCAAATGTCAGCTCTGTGACAAAATACAACACTACACAGCCGGCCGGCCTATCAACAACTGACTGACCTGCCGCCTGCCGAGCTAAGCATCCTCTTACATCACAATTTTACCTGATCACAAATATTTACATCGTTTGCCAATGAATCATACTGTTTTATCTAATCGACTTTCAAATAGAGTGTTTTAGCATTACCAAATAAATAGAGAGTTTCCGAAGGAATGCATATTGTTTATTAGAATAGTAAATAAATAAAAGCATTATTATAACAAACTTATTTTCCAAGTTTTACAAATATGCATTTTTAGTCATATGTTATAAGTGGTACAAAAGCGTATAACTAACACAAGTTAAAAAAAACTTCAACATCAGAATAATATTTAATATTAAATATATTTTTTGAACACCCTGTATAAATCGGTCCAAATTTCTGTACAGCTAGTTTAAGATACACGCTGTATCAATATATTGTGCGCCTATGCAAAATGTACCACGCCATTTGTACCATTTAGGACCAAATGTATGACTATTGTTTACAGTCCCGCAATTTTGCGGATCCGCGGGATTGATTGCTTTAATCCCGCGGGTTTGCGCAAGATTTTGGTGCGGGATTGCATTCCCTAATAGAGGTGTAGTAAAACCTCACCTTTAATCATTATACACTAACTAGTGTGTACCCGCGACTTCGTTCGCGTCGAATTAATCATTTGTAATGGTGATGATAAAGCAAAGCAAGAATTTTCATTAACATACAAACTGGATAAAATTTTCTCACATTTATGTCAGCATGAGAAAAAACATATTGGCGATATTATTATAAAACTTATTAATATTTGAGGGATAGTTTCATCTCGTTGGAATTTGACTTTCGAAAAATCCGTTTGCCAAAAATAAGCTCTTTACGTCAAGCAGTTTAAACAGAATCGTGGTTAATCAATTACCGAACTTTTTGGAACACCCTGTATGATTTTTTAAAAAAAATCAAAATATGTAAAAAAATAAAATAAATTATGTGTGTCCAAGCGTTTTCCCGAAAGACTAATCGTTTTTTAAATAACAAATATTGTAATATTTGAGGGGCGTTTTCACCCCCTTGGAATTTGAGATTCGAGAAACCCCTCCTTATCGAACCTCTACACCCCACAGGAAATCCGCTTGCCAAAAATCAGCTTTAAACGTCAAGCAGTTTAAGCAGAATCATGATTACTCAATGGTCATATTTTATGAAACACCCTATATACGTTTTTAAAAAATCTTAAAATATGTAAAACAACAAAATAAAATATACGTATGTAAGAGTTTTTCCGAAAAACTCACCGGTTTTTAAATAAAAAATATTCTAATATTTGAGGGGTGGTTTCACCCCCTGGAACCGAGGAAAGAACTAACTTTCAGAACTAAATATTATTAAAACTTAAAATAGATGCAGGCTTGTTAGCCTTTAATAAAAAATAATAATTAGAAAATTAAAACTATTAGAAAATGAAAGATTTAATCGCATATACAGGGTGTCCCAGAAATAAGTGCAAATATTTTCACTAGTTAGGTTAGGTTAGGTTAGGTTAGGTTAGGTTAGGTTAGGTTAGGTTAGGTTAGGGCAGTTTTCTAGTGACAGTTAGTAACTATTTTCAAAATCGACATTATTTTATAGACATTATTTAAATATATACCAGTTTAATTTAATTGACCTACAATAGTTTAATAAATAATATTTATTAATATGTATTTATTATTCTATCAAGAAAAACGAAGAAGTAGTTCTTTGTTTTATTTTACGATAACTTGTAGATTGTAGGTATATGATTTTTTTTATAAAAGAGCCAATTACGGCAAATTCAATTTCTCTACTTCCAACGACAGGTTTCTGCCAAATGGGTTTTTTATAAACTACACTACCAATTCTGCGAAATAGGAAATAGGACAAGTAGTTTTTCAAAGGAACGTGTTTTAAGATCTTTGAGCATTAGCTCTTGAGGCCAATTTTCCTCAACAAATTTTCCTCACAAAATAAAATCACTAGTAACATATCCATTCGTTCCACCAGCAGATATGGCTTTATTTTTCTTCATAAAATAAAGAATACTTACTTATTAAACTATTGTGGGTAAATTTTAGAAAACTGTTTAAATAATAATGTAAATAATGTTCATAAAATATTTTGTTTCTGTTACTAGTTACTAGTTACGAAAATAGTTACTAACTGTCACTAGAAAATTGCCATGGCGAAGGGATTGCGGGATAGTATATATCTACATAGAAAAACTAAAATGTATTTTTATGATTTATGTAAACCTTGAAAGATATCTATGTATTTTAAAATAATAAAACAATAGGAGCTTATTATAACAACCAGCATAAACATTTATATTGTTGTATTTATTTTAAAAGACAAAAAGTGACAATACATTACGCGTTCCACATTGAATGAGTATTATGGTTTATTATCCCAACATTTACAATTCCCATCTATCTCACATAGGCCGTTACTGTACCCTTGAGCAGCACAGGACTTTTGGCATACACTATCACTGTAATTTCCTGCAGTGTGGAAGTTATTCTCAATGGTACATTTAAGCGCTGTAACTAAAAATATAAGAGAAATAATTAATTCACACTGCTTCTTTGAAATATAAAATATTTTTTCTATGACTAGCCTAGAAAATGCAGTTTGACCTTTAAATAAGAAGACTAAGAAAGGAGCATATTAAAAATCTTAGGTCCACCTCGATGGGACTCAAATATGGCCGACTTAAATTCCGGTTTATCAATGCCGTTTTAATTTTATTTAAAAAATATAAAACTATGATGTAGGGTAGACGTGGGGTAGACTCAATTTTTTTTTTTTATTTTACGTTGTGAATAAATGTTGTTAGTTATTAAATTTTTTATAAAAACATATTATTATAATAAAAATAGATAAGTTTTAATATTTATTTATTAACACAAACATCCGACACGCTACTGAAGCAGGTAAGTCAAATTGATGTATCTAAATTCTTTGACATCTAATCTTTGACAAGTAGTAAATAAAAACAAAAATGCAAGAAAAAAATATAATTAGTTAATTTAAGTGAATTTCATAAATGATCGGTTCACTACACGTATGTACCTATATTATATAGTCACTTACTAGAGAAAAGTTGTTCCATTATTTCACTCGATTTTTGCCGAGATCTACCGCACGCTACACAACCAACTATTTTAGAGTCTTTTTCGATAAATCGCGATAGTGTCATTATTAATTTAAGTTCTGCCACAATTTCCATTTAGACTTACTACCTTTATACAACTGTCAGTAGTAGAATAAATAATAAATAACATAATATAAGCTCCGTAAAGACTGACAAATCCACAAAATTTCAAATCAAATTCAAATGTGTCAAATGAATCGTCAAACAGAACTGTCAAGGATCCCCACCCTAGAGTCCTTTTTTCCGCCCACCATGCATGAATACATGGATAGCATTATGCTCCTTCCTTAGTCTTTTTATTCAAAGTGTTTGACACACGGAAAACTCGATCTGAAATTGGCGTTTTGCAAACTGTGTGCTAAGGATTTAGCGCACGACATGTGTCATTTTGCACATGACTTGTGCCAATTTTAACATTTTTAACCTCTAATGTTTAGCTGAAACCAAACGCAACGCAGCCGTCAGAAAAGTGTCATCATTACATCGCAAATTATTTCACAAAACTGGCAAAGACTGAGTGAGTCTGCTGCTAATTTGTAGTCGTAGAAAAAATAGCGTAAAAAACTCGTTTGAAAACTTCTTTGTACACTCGTTCGACTTGTGGCTCTTGCCTGCGGCTCGAGCCAACAAACTGTCGAACTCGTGTGCAAAACGTCATTTTCGAAACTCGTTGTTTAATATACTATTAATATGAGGAAAGATGTAATAGACGGAGAGCTGACTACATAAAAAACCTTATCATCGTTACATTGCGGCGACTTTTTAAAAGGTTAAGAAAAATTATAAAAAAAGATGGTAAAAATTAAAAAGAAAACCGCAGCGTACGGCTGCTCTTCGTCTGGTGAACAATAGGTGTAGGTTCATTTAATTATTTTTGCATACTATTGGGCACCACTTAATTTAAGCCAAGTTAAGGTGATATTTAAAAAATTAAGAAAACTACCACAGGCTAAAGATATTCAGTAATGATATATCTCAAATTAAAACAACAAAATTTAATATAAACTATGTACATTTATTAATAATTAAATAACTCCAGTTTGAAAGTGAATTAAAAAGTCATTTAAAAAAAAACAATAAATTAATATTATATTGATATACCGAAACTTAAATTAAATATTACCAAATATAAATCATCAAATGTAATCGTTTGTTTAAGTTTCATCAAAAAAGAGGTTTCAATATAAGGTAAGTTTCAGTAGAAAGTTAAGAAAAAGGCAAAACGATTCTAAAGCAAAACGTAAAGGAGTACTTGCTTTTGCTCTGAGGCTGTAGTCAGTGTTGATTTGGTGTCGTACTGGAGCCCATATCCATTACGTAACTGCTTCAAACCATCAGAAAACTTGTAAATTTGCGGAAAAAGGAAAAACTCGTCAATTTCACACCAGCCTCCAACAGGGAACCTTCACGGAACCATTCATAAAAACCAAAAACTGCTCAAAACTTTGGCCCAAAAAAACTTACTGCTAAATCTTCTTAAAAAACTCGTCCAAAATGTTCTCAAAAAATTTCTCGTTTCCAAAACGAAAGTTGCTCCCAAAATCTACTCCAAAAAATTACTCCAAAAAACTCCCAAAATGTCAAATCTTCCCCTTACGTTGGTAAGGGACACACCTATAATAAATGATATTTTCTCTAAGTATATGAAAGAAAGTAAAAGAAAAACTATAACTTACTCGCAGGGCTATTCTCCGCCACATACAATGTACCAAAAAACTTTTCAAAGAAGACGAGAACCACCCTGGAACTACACCAGTGGTTGAAATGGAAGTGTCGAAAAATTCGAATAAAATGTTAAAATTCTGCCAGAGATTATCTTCTGACGACAAAAAGTAAATACACACCAAACTGTGCTCGAAATAAGGAAACTTCAGGAAAGTTATTAATAACATTTAAAGAAAAATTTAAATAATAATATAAATGGCAACCCTGCGCCATCACATCGAACGGCATTCACGGTACTACCAAAATTGCAGCGGTACCGACTAGGGATGGGCATTATTTGCTTAAATTCTGCTAGAGATGTAGCGCAAAAATAAGAAATTATTTTAGGCTGCTACAACATGGCTAATTTTTCTTGTGAAGTATCCTATGGTGTAGCCATTATGAAATGTAATGTCTGCCAGCGCAATCCTGGGGCTTAAAGATGGAACGGCTAATCTAAAGGGTGAAATTTTGACACTAAAAATATTATAAGATACACGAGTTATAATTAATTGCGAAATAGAAATTTGAAACATAATACATGTAATTCTACAAATATTTTACGGTGCAGATATCGACTCAGAGGAAGACCCGTTTGCGAGAGGGAGGATCTGCAGTACAAATGAGTCAGATACAAATAGTGAGACAGAATAGTAAATGTATGATATCTGTTATTGAAATAATAAAAAATATAATTATAAGTATCGTATACATGATTTATCTATACTTAAATGCATGAGGCGGTGAGCGCTCCCCGAAAGCGCTAGGTTAATATCACGCCTTTTGTTGCGAATTGAACGAAAAGAGAATTGAAAAAAAGAAAGTACTGAGAAATAAGTATGCCAGGGCGCTCAAATGACTTACCCATTTTTGTTGCCCACGCTCTTCGGATGTACGTTAAGATGCACGTAACGTTTTTGCGAAAATATAGTACCAGAAAAATAAAAACAGTGTCAGATCTCTGCACTAGTGTTTGCGTCTTGGTCTTTACACACCGGCCGAATTGCGAATGTCTTCTGGTAGTACGCACACTTTGATCGCGCGCACTGGGCGATAGAGAAATCATCTGAGTTTGAATTTTGAAACGAAATTGAACTTAATTTAATTATTTATGCGATCATTCTCAACCAAGAATTAATAATCGAATAATGTAAAGAAAAATAAACAAAAAATTAAACTACTTATTTTTGCACGTCACTTATATTGTACAAATGATTAAATATTGTAAACCCACACCCAATTAAAGAAAACTAAAAAAAAAGAATAATGAGATGCGTGAACACTTTTGATAACAGTTTGCCGCTGATTTAGCCACGATCTTTTTATCTACTCTTTTTTATACAGCTATTAAAATAAATTAATATGACATTCCACCAATCGGCATGCCTCTATGTCATAATTTTTTTTCAAAATTTCATGCCTCTTTTGCGTTGTCTGCCGATATTTTAGCGACGAGAAAAATGTCTGCCAATAATTTCCCACGTATTTAATAATAAATAAAGCAAGCAATAAAGCAAATATTTTCACTGGTAATACCACTAGAGGTCAAATTATTTCCGGAAATTTTTTTGATCTCAAGAATATTTTGAAAATTATTTATTTTCTAAAAATATTCATGAGCGAGAAAAAATGTCCGGATTTAATTTGACCTCGTGTGGTATTCGGTAATAAAATTCCACACCAAATTGTGTTTGAAAATCAAACAATTAAAAAGTATTTTTCGATTTTTGGTCGAATTGATTATTTAGACAACTTATTACTATGACAACTAAGTGACACCCAAACCTAAAAACTATTTCAGTTTTCAAGCTGTCAAGCGGCACGGCTTAAAAAAAATGTTTCGCTTCGGCCATGAAAGCAAAGAAAATATTCGCCAGGAGATTAAGCAGTTGACACCCGCGAATACTAGGAAATCGAAGTCAAGCGTATGGAAGCAGTTTACAAACTTTCATCTAAGCTTTGTAATTGAAATGTATCAAAATTATCATGTAAACAAATAAAAACCAGACTCTCAAAAAGATATTCTGTCATTATAAACGTTAAAAAATTTCCAGTATAATTCGCTGTTGGCTGCCCACAAGGAAAAAATGTTCACTAAAATTTATCCGTTGCCATGGTGATTTGTCAAAAAACATGTTTTGATTAGTTAAAAATAGTTTCAAAATTTCACCCCTTCGATTGGTCGCCCCCGCTTTAAGCTCCGGTATCGCGCTGGCGGACATGAGTATTTTATAATGGCTACACAAAAGGATACTTCACAAGAAAAATTAGCCATGTAACGAGGTTAAGGTTTTTTATGTAGCCAGCTCTTAGACTATAACTATATGAAAATAATAGTTGAATTGTTTTTCTTATTTTTCAATAATCGATTTATGTATATAATATAAATATATGTTTTAGTTTTTTTTTCTTAGTATGAGGCTTATTTTAATAATGAAATTATACAAATAATTTCTTATGCGACGTTTTGCGCAATCATGGCGGTATGCAGCGTTTTCATTAGAAACGATATTTTCCTTTTTTAATATTTTTTTAGGTTATTTCGGTATGACAAATTATTTGAATTGTTTTTATAAGGAAAATAAACTAGCTGTTACGCAAGGTATCCCAAAAATAAGTGCAAATATTTTAACTGGTACTATATTTCGGCCACAGAAACACGTCTATGAGGTTATTTTTTGCGAAATAATAAAAAAATAAATAAAAATAAATTGTTGAAAATTTTATATTTTTCTTCACATTTTCTGGGAAATCTTAAAAAACTTTTTAGTGGCACTTGTTTATTCACCTGAGGCGCCGAATTAGCTGAAAACCCTTGTGAAAACCCCTTAATAGCCGGCTATAGCCAGCGGTTCTCAAAATGTGGCTATCATTTTTTCAAATTTTCAAAGTTAAATAAGTCAGTTATTTTCAATTTACTTTAAAAATGGTAATTTTTCTTTTTACCAGATCTACCACCACTTAAATTATCTGCACTTATTTCTGTGACACTCTGTATATATTTCAGATTTTTTAGAATACATTGCTTGAAATAGCCCACCATGACTGTGGAAACCTAAATTAATTGCATAATTTTATTATGAAATTAAACCTTATATCCAAAAAAAAATAAAAACATATTATTTTATATATTAATATTTAGATAAAGAAATGTTTAATTAAATATATTATTTTTAAATAATCACTTACACATTAATGAAAATCCATTTTCTAACTGAGGAGCATTTTCGACCAATATATGGTTATAGGCAAAAATTATGGTTACAGCATATACGAGTAAAGTATTCATTTTGAACTGCAGTAATTTGAGATGAACAATTTCTTTAAATATGTTTCTTATTTGCAGCTTATTTGTGTCCGGTGAAAAATAAGCGTTTTTAAGTGAATTGATAAAGCACGAAATAAAATATTTCCTCCATTAATATACAACATTACATATTGACTAAGGTAATAAACTAATAGCTAATACTCGTTATTTGTAAATGTCCATTCCCGTTATTCGACGCGCAATGTTACAGGAAAATATATTTTTTAAGAAAGTCGACTTTATGTTTAATCGTTAAAGAACAGCTATATGTAGCTACCACTTAAATAAAAAATATATTTATGTTAAATATCATCATCATCATTTTCAGCTTATTCAATAATTTCTAATTATGGGGTAGTCTCCCTCACATATTTAGATACTCTATTTGTAGTTGAGCCCATTGTTGTGTATTGTTGGTTATGCGGGCCCAAATTATTCCTGCTAATATCATGGTCCCATCTCAGGTTCGGTCCTTCTCTAGGTCTCCTAATTCCTCGTGGGTACCATACTGTAATTTTTGTGGTCCATCTGTTGTCAATGTCAAGTGGCCGGCCGTAGCTCCATTGTTAGTGTGTCGATCTGCGGAGCGGAAGGTACTGGGCTCGATCCCCACCCAGTACGTTCGCTTTATTTATTTAACCACCTCAAGGAAGGCAATGGCAAACCACCTTGAGTATATTTGCCTTGTACAGCCTCTCAAATAGTGCCTTCGGATTCGGCAATAAACTGTAGGTCCCGTGTACTTGTGAAACACTGATGACACACATCACAAGTACATGCGAGAGGTAGCCGACGCTCTATATAGAGTATGGCACTGTAAGAAGATCTGTTGTCAGTCCATCTTGCCAGGCGTCATGCCCATTACCACTTGAAGGATTTGATTCTGTGGATGACATCTATTACCTGGGTCTTTTGTCGTATCCACTCCATTCTTTTACGGTCTCTCTTGGTTATTCCCAGCATATTTCGTTCCATTGAGCGTTGTGCGATCTGCAGTTTCCTTATAATGTCCGTTTTACGTGTCCAGGTTTCGCATACATAGGTCATGACTGGTAGTACAAATTGGTCGAATGTTTTCTTCTTTAGATGGTGGCATTCTAGATTTGAATATGACTGAATTTCTTCCATAAGCAATAGACAGGTAAGTTCCAGGTAAATTCCATAAAACGATACACAGGTAATATAATTGATTAGTCTTTCACTGTAGTTGTTGCAAACAATTTGTCGTGTAAACATGGTAGAGTCTCGTTTCCTATTGTGTCTAACTGGTGCCTATACCTCTTGAACATATTTAGCAAGGAAACCTTACAAATCTCTGGGAAGAGCTTGTATACCAACCCATTCCTTTTTTACTTATTACTACAAGTTGTATAGCATATATTTGATAGAATGTCACAAAATCTTTCAAAAAAATTAATTAACTATTAAAAACTACATCAAAGTAAATCAATAATGTTATAACTATTTTATAACATTATTTAACCGGGTAGTTGTCAAGTTGACGAAAGAATTGCTATTGAGAGAAAATCAATGCATATACAACCACTACAGACAAGGGTGTTAAATATCCTTAAATAAGAATATAACATATACATATTTAATGGCACTACCGATCGGGGGTGCCTATTTTACTGACCAAATTTAATTTCCTTTCGGGGATTAGTTGAAAGTAATACCACCCTAATTTTGCTTCTAACACCCAAAAATAAACTTACCACCTTAACTTTGCTACTACTACCCAAAAATAAATTACTACCACCTTAATTTTGCTACTACCACCCAAAAATAGACTACTACCACCTTAACTTTGCAACTACCACCCAAAAATAAACTACTACCACCTTAATTTTGCTACTGCCACCCAAAGTCCTCGTGGGTGGAAAGTAACATATAATGGTCTGGAGAAAGTAAGAGCTCACGTTCAGAATATGGCCTAGCGATGAGAACATCTGAGCTGGAAGGTCTAGATAAATCCCTAAGGAAAATCTGTAATAGATTCTTGTTGTGCAAAAGGATTGGTGGTAATAGGAAATCGGTATATTTGTGGAACAATGCGATTGCCGAACTGAGAAAAAACTGCATTTGTTTGAGACGATTAATTAAGAGGTAGAATAAAAGACTGGGGACTCATGTGGCCGTCACTAACTTGGGTGAATAGTATAAAGGGGCAAAAAAGAAACTCAAGGAGGAGATTGCAAGATCCAAAAAGCAAAAATGGGAAGAACTGTGCGACGAACTGAACGCGGATGTGTGGGGAAGGGCATACAGAATAGACCCCAGGAAGTTTGTTGTTCCTATCCCGGCAGATGAAGTCAGAGAACAAGTGAGGGCTCTTTTCCCTTACGATACCAGACAATGAATGGGGTAACTTGAATATACCTACTGAGGAAGTGCCGGTTTTTACTACGGATGAAATTTTATGCGCCGCGCGTAACATAAAGAATGGCAAAGCGGTAGGTTTGGACAGAATACCTGGAGAGGTGTTGAAAGCAGCAGCTTTGAAGTATCCGGAGTCCATTGCTAGCGTTATGATAGCTGGTTTTGATAGAAAAGCCCAAAATGGAGAGTTCATCTGCGATAAACTACAGACCAATATGCCTACTTAATGCCGGCGGGAAACTCTTTGAGTCCTTAATAAATGCTAGACTGGAGATTGAACTGGAGGAAAACGATAGACTGTTCGATAGGCAATTTGGATTCAGAAAGGGCAAATCCACAATAAACGCTCTTAACATAATTGTGGACAAGGTCGACCTGATAAGGCAACGCAGCTGGAAGAGTAGGGGATACGTAGCCCTTCTCACCTTGGATGTGAAAAACGCATTTAACTCTGGTCCCTGGCGGGGTAGTATAGACCAATTGAAGTCAATGGGGATCAGCAGGTACATAATTAGGGTAATCCAGTTCTACTTATCATGCAGGAAAATAGAGGCGAAGGACGGTCAAACCTATAAAATATAAAATGAGTTGCGAGGTTCCTCAGGGATCAGTACTTGGCCCGACGCTGTGGAACGTCTTCTATGACCAGGTGGACTGAGGTTGGACATAGGAACTGGGTGCGAGATTTTTACTTACGCAGATGATCTGGCACTCCTGATCACAGCCTCAACGCCTAATATGTTGAAAATAAGAGTAGAGACTGCGGCGCTAATAATAGGCAACAAGCTGGATAGCATGGGTATCAGCTTAGCAAAACAGAAGACGGAGTTGCTTGCTTTGGTGGGACAGCGGAAATTAGAAGGGTGGAGAGCTGAGCTCATGGGAGTGACTATTATGCCCTGCAAAGCTGTAAAGTACATGGGAGTGTGGTTGGACAGCGGTCTGCGTATGACCACCCACGTCCGCAGAAAAAACCGCAGTGGAAAAGGCCACACGTGCAACCAACACCCTGTCGCGGGTTATGCCCAATGTTGGCGGACCTAGGGCTATGAAGAGGAGGACAATAGCATCGGCCGTGACTTCTATGATATTGTATGCCGCTCCAATTTGGAGAAGAGCTATACAATATCAACACTATCAAAATATGCTGCAATCTATGATTAGGAGATTGGCCTTACGTATTACGAGCACCTACCGCACTGCGCCGACAACGGCAGTACTGGCATTGGCTGGTGTCATGACTATTGTACACCAGGTAGTCTGCCTTGAAGTAATGCCCGGGCGGTTCCAAGACGGAGATTGATGTTTGATAAAGATGGGTTTTTAGTGGGTAGGCCCTCTGGGTAGAGTAGAGAGAGAGACCCACACTCCGGCCCTGAAGGCGTTTCCCATCTAAAAATGACTACCACGAAAAAATAAACTACTACCACCTTAATTTTGCTACTACAACCCAAAAATAGACTACCACTTTAATTTTGCTACTATCACCCAAAAATAAACTACTACCACCTTAATTTTGCTACTACCACACAAAAATAAACTACTACTACCACCTTAATTTTGTTACTAACACCCAAAAATAAACGACTACCACTTTAATTTTGCTACTATCACCCAAAAATAAACTACTACCACCTTAACTTTGCTATTACCACCCAAAAATAAACTACTACCACCTTAATTTTGCCACTACCACCCAAACTTTGCTACTTTTTTTGCTACTACCACCTTAACTTTGCTACTACCACCCAAAAATAAGCTACTACCACCTTAATTTTGCTACTACCACCCAAAAATAAACTACCACCACCTTAATTTTGCTACTACCACCCAAAAATAGACTACTAACACATTAATTTTGCTATTACTACCCAAAAATAAACTACTACAACTATAGTTTTGCTACTACCACTACCACTACCATAAGCAACATAAAAATAAAATGCAAAAATATCAGGAGTAAGAAAACAAACAAGATTAAATAAATTAAACAATGCGTTTCTAAATATGCTTTTATGGTTTGCACTGCAAATCTCGGATTAAATTTTAAGTACTTAGTAGAGATTTTTCAAAAAGCAAAATATTTATTAACTATTTCATAACTCTACCTTCTACTAGCTTAGACCCCATTGACTTATTGTTCAACTTGCAAACCTTTTTATTAAGTTCAATTTTAAAAGTATTTTTTCGTTTTGAGCTGGCGATGTAAAGGGAGTACGAGAAACAAGTACGGTGGTAGACAAACAATTAAGGTGGTAGTAGTCTATTTTTGGGTGGTAGTAGCAAAATTAAGGTGGTAGTTGTACGTACTTAGATAGTAGTAACGTATATAAGCTGGTCAGTAAATTACGCTGGTTAGTAAAATAGATTTTCCCGTCCAAAATATCCAAGTAATTTTACTATAAAAAAATGAAAAAATATTGCAGACGTTTTGAAAATCACTGGATTTTTACTAAATATGTTACCATACCATCAATCGTATGTTGTTGTTTAATTCAAAAGTTAAAACTTTTCCAAAAAAATGGTTTAAGAAATACAAAAATTAAAAAAAAAATGCGAAAAAAGATCTCGTAAACTTGTTCCTACATTCAAAATAATCCAAATATATTTGACCTTATTTAACACTCACCCTCTATAATAGAACAATCGATGACAATTACATGATATTTGATATACCGATTTTTATATTCATATGATTGTTAAGATAAAAATAAATACATATCATAAAAAGTATTTTATTTCTTGTATTTATATCTTATACTTATACTTTTAGTAACTATTTATTTAGATGTACCCTTAATTATTTAGATGTACCCTTGACACCGTCAACAGCGGAGGGATAGAAGAACATCTCTTCTGATAGCGAATGTCAGAAATCGTGTTCAGTTCAGGGTATATAATATATGTTTACTTTACCATTAGTATATCGAATCAATAAAATTTGTAGATGTTACATTTATCCTCAGTAGTTTGGAATAAGATTTTTATTGTGTTGTGTTCAGTTTTATTTGGATATTGAAATAAATTTTAGAAAATAACTTAGAATTATGCACTAATAACATAATGTATAATGATTAAATATAAAGTGATTATGCAGAGATATTTCAATTATCACCCAACAATCTAAGATGAACAAAACAAGTTATCATTTATTATAGTTTAATTTAATCATCATAATTTTACTTGTACGAGATCTAAGTGCTTACGCCTTTTCATTTATCATTCTCTCTAACTTTCTATATTCTTCGTTGAAATCCTACTGGTAAGTAATGACAGTTTGTTCAAACAAATGTTGTGAAAGAAATTATGACATACAAAATGTATCGCGTAGTGGTTTGATACATAACGGGCTTAGTACCGAGGATGTGGTCGATGTCCTCTTAGGTTATCCCATTGGCAACCCAAACAATAACGCCGACAGTATGATGGACATGACTGTCTCTGTGAAATTGTGGATTGCGACTTTTACCACGTCGTCTTCTCACCTATACCTGGTAACGAGTCACGAAAGATCACATGATTCCATTCCTGATCTCATTGAATTCTCTTTCGACACCACGCAAGTTGTCGTCTTCTCACCTATACCTGGTCACGAGTCACGAAAGACCACATGATTCCATTCCTGATCTCATTGAATTCTCTTTCGACACCACGCCAGTGGCAGACGGTTAGGACGATGTTCGTCAGTTTACGCCCCACAACACCGTAGTATGGCGCTTAAAGATTTGTTGGCTCTTCTGGAAATTTCTCGTTCCAACAATGCTTCGTGCAATCCAAAAATTCGACCCCTTCAAGGTCAGTAAGCTGTGGTCCGAGTATGTATAGTTTATCTGAAGTCAGTTGGAATAGATTGGGACTCCAATTTCGGCACTATCTTTGTCGGCGCCTTTGCCGGCATCCTCGGATCAAAAGAATTAAGTATCTGAGTACTTTCAATTGACTTCGGATATACTATAATAATATTCATATATCACGGGACCTATAAATTTAATCGATTAAACTATTCAAATATATTTTGCTTGGAAAATAGTTGAATGCACAATAATTTAATAAAAACCCGAGACCGCAAAGCGGTCGTGAGTTTTTATTCTAAAATTATTGTGCATGAAATTATTTTCTAAAAATCAAAATCATGCAAAAAATTATTTGGGTATTTTAATCAATTAAATTTATAGGTTGAGTGATGTACGGCTATATTATTTCCTGAATGACTTAGAATGAAGCCAATGACTTAGGATGAAGCAAATAACTATAAGAATTTTATTAACTATAAAATTTAATGTTTTTAAATGAACTGTTGCCAAAATCTCTCAGAATTAGTGATAAACGACAAAAAGAAAACCCAAAAGGATGCCGAAAAAATAATCCCGGTTAAACTGGTCTTAGGATTTAATCACTTATCTGAACAAAATTTATTCGAAAAATTAGATTAGCTGATTCGTCCATTTCACGATGAAGGAATTAATCTCCCAAAAATTAACGCACCAATGTGAAATTCTAATTTTTTAAATATTTTTTTCCCAGAGGGGAATTCCTACCTTCAGTTTATATTTTGCATAGTTTTTGCCCGATATGTGCCAATTTTTTCTTAAACTTTTTTACAAGAATTCACAAACAAGTAGTAAGGTATCAGAATTGAATTAGTTCTCAGTATTTTTAAAGTACCTCCTGCGTTTACTTTGTATTTCTTCTCCAAATCTTCACTAGTTTTAATTATTATGGAACCTCCCAGTCTAAATTTAACTAGCGAAGAATGCGCTCAAGCTGTAGTGTTGTGGAAAGAGGGAACCTTCCGAAGAATTGGTCGTCGATTTGATGTTAATCATACAGCCATTTCACGGGTAGTACTAGTACACAAATTCCTAGAAACAGGAAATCATTCTCGTAGGTCAGGACTAGGTCAAAATAGCATTACAACACCAAATCAAGATAGATTTTTAAGAATTCTGCCTACAGATATGCCTACATAGCCTACAGATTCAACTGCGTGAGGTCCGTGGTCTGGAAATTAGTCATGAAATAGTTCGATTACGATTAAGAGAATCTGATTTAAGACCAAGAATTGCTGCTCGAGGTCTTTCTTTAATCATAAATCACCGACGAGAAAGACTACGTTTTGCCAGAGAATACGTAAATTGGTTTAGAGGCTGATTGGGAACGTGTGCTATTTACAGATGAGTCCCGATTCTGCTTGTACAATAATGATAAACGCGTCCGTGTTTTTCGACGACACAATGAACGTTATGCCCAATGCAATTTCTCACAAACTACATTATTTGGAGGAGGGTCAATTATGGTTTGGGGAGGGATTTCTGTGACGGCGCGTACCTTTCGCACCATATATCGGTGATAATTTCTTGTTCTCGTTGCTTCAACGCCAGACCGCACGTTGCACGAGTTGTCAGAAATTATCTAGACGAGGTCCAAATTAACACCCCGGCATAGCCGGCTCGTTGTCCAGACCTAAGTCCTATTGAAAACCTGTGGGATATCTTAAATGGGCTGTTAAGATCAGAACCATCGAACCAAACAATCTGGAAACGTTGGGTGAGAGGCTAATCCATATCTAGGAAAATTTGAATCAAGATGCAATAAGGCAGCTTATTTTAAGTATAAATCAATGATGCCAAGATGTTATTCGTGCCAGAGGTGGAAACACTCGCTTCTAAAAATGTTTTTGTCCAATTTTGTTTTTATACCGCCAATTTCAGAATTTTCACTTTTTTAGAAATTTCGGGATTATTCTTAAGATTAAACAGATTAAGAAGTAGTTTAACTATAATTAACTTTACTATGATTTATTTAATATCAATAAACCTGATTTAATATTGTGGTGCGTTAATTTATTGAAAAAGTGTATTTTTTTAATTCTTGAATGAACTACAATTGAATCGCTACAATGTGTATAATAAGAATATAAAACTAATATTGTTAATCAAACTATGTTTTTTATAGCTACTTTAAGAACTATGTGAAGATTTATTATGTTTTCGGGAAGTTAATATTTATCAAAAAATATATAATCATCGTATTATTCAGAGGCTGTAATATTAATTTGATGCTTATTTTGCTATTATTCTCGTAAGTAAAATTATTACATTCAATAGGTTTATTTTTTTTAGGAAAATTTGAGGCTTAAAACTTAATAATAACTTTAAATTTGCATTGACTAATCGATAAATTTGACTATAATTAATAAACATATAAATAAAAAAGATCTATACTATCATAATATGTATTTATAAAAAAATATAGAAAATATATTCATGGTACTAATTAACAAATATCTAGTAACATACACATGTATTATTCAGGCTACAGTAACCGCTTTTTTTCTTAAAAATGTAACATTTAAGCCCACAAAGTCCTTCGCTGAGTTTAAATCCTTTTATTTCCCAGTCAGGAAGATTACATGCCGATCTTTTCGCTCGATGTAAACCTAAAATATACAGTTAAATAAAACAAATGTATACAGGGTGTCCTAGAAAATAAGTGCAAGTATTTTAACTGGTAGTATATTTCGGCCTTATCAAACACGCCTATGGTTTTTTTGCGTAAAATATAATTTTCAAAGTAAAATAACTCGGTTTTTGGACTTACTTGAAAAGCAGTATAGAGAAAAAACGTTCCTTTTGACCAGATATACCATCCCTTAAAATGCTTGCACTTATTTCTGGAACACCTTGTATAGTGACAGTATTTTTGTTATAAGAAGACGTAATTAACTAATTTATAATTTGTAAATATTTTACAACTTAATTATTAAGCACACACTCGCCGAGGTAACCCGAGGCGCGACAAAAAAATAGCGATATGCATGCGGCTATCGATTAGAACCGTCCATTTTTATCGCGCCTCGGGTCCCCTCGGCGAGTATGTACTTACCAGCATTTTAGGATTGTTTATGGAGGAGGTTTCCTATATTTATTATATTTTTCCAAATCATTTATCAACGGTTTTTGATAAACGTTAAAAAACTAAAGTGTTCTTGAAGAGTTTTTAGATATTTTAAATAGTTTTTCTTTCTTTGTGTTTTTTTTGCTTCCGACGACGGAAAAAGATATATTTCCCGAAAAATTAAGATTTTTTCTCTTTAGGAAAATTTGTTTTATTAGTAAAATACCACTGACAAGTTGATCAACACAAGTTGGATTAACGCCAGCGGTGTTTACAAAAAAAATAACTATTTTATTTTGTTAATTTTCTTACTTAGATTTTTTTTTTTAGAAAGAATCAGGAAATATCAGATGAATCTGCCACACATGTATAGACATTCTTTACAAATCATTTTATAAATACTGGAACTCAATTATTTATGTCTGATCATTATTGCTAATATAATATAATATGCTGATATTTATGTTTAAAATATTTATTTTAACTTATTTTGTTAAAATTACTAATTAGATAGTTGTCGAAGGTTAATTATTAATTAAAAATAGTAAATTGTATTTAAATTGTTATAGGTAGAGATTAATTTTTGAAGTTAAGAACAAGATGACAACATTATTTATCAAAATGGCATCATAAAGTGTTAATTCCAAATTCATTATTGCGAAATGTTGTAACTACTCAATCTAATCAATTCAAAATTGAAACAATCTACTGAAATTTAAATAAAAGAGGTTTTTATTCGAATTGCCGAAATAAATTTATAATAAATTTCACAATTAATATTTATTCAAAATATATGCAGTAAGAATCGGTTCTTCGAAAAAACTAGATATTAATAATTGTATATGTTACGGCTAAAATTGACACTTGGCTAGTTTAAAAACTAGCCAGCTATTGTGCAAACAAACAGCACAACCAACACCACAAAGAGACACCTAACCAACAAAATAACGGCGCTTTTTGCAAAATAGCTATCATATCTGTAAAAATAATTACCAAGTTATTCCCATATCAGCTAATAAAATATACAAGGTCCGGCAATAGTGCGTCGGGCATCTGTAGCTCCTAGAATAAAAAACTTGGGTATTTTGTTTAAGTGTAAACCTACAGTATATACAAGGATGTATTTCAGGAAAATATTTTAACTTCTATAGGGTGGCTCAAAAAGTGTGAGTGGATTGGGATGATTTTTTTTTGAAACGGAACACCCTGTATATTATTGCATTTTTGGCTTCCTTTTAGATCACTTTCCATAATCCTAAGATATGAATAAATATATTTCGATAGTTTCAGAGCTATTAATAAATAAATAAAAAATATATTTTTTTTCATTCTTCATTAAAAAAATATTACAAATACAAGAACTGTCCTGAAACTAAAAAATTATATTAGGTATTTAATTTAGATGGTCTATACTTTGTTATAAATATCGTAATCTTAAATCATACAGGACGTTCAAAATTCTACGCCAAACTTTCTAAAATATAAAATAATTTTTCTTTGTTTTTTAAATGCAACACTCTGTATATTATTTTTGTATTAGTTGGAGTATTAAAAAATTTACATTTTTTGTATTTAAAGTTTTTCAAAATTTTTAATGGTTTTGCAGATACACGCAGTATTTCATATGGCTCTCTCAACAGCAAAATACGAGAGAAGAATTATTGGGTGGCTTTGTAGTGGCTAGTGTGGCTTGCCATATGAAATATAAAACCTGGAATATCAGCGAAACCGTTAAAAATCGTAAAATGCTATAAATACAAAGAATATTGAATTTTTAATTATCCACCTATTGAAAAATTAATATATAGGATGTTCCATTTAAAAAACGAACAACAAATATTTTATATTTTAGAAAATTTAGCGTCAAATTTTGAACATCCTGTATGATTTACGATTACCATATAGCAAAGTAAGTACAGACCATCTAAAGTAAATACTTGATATATTTTTGATTTCAGGACAGTTGTTGTATTTTTAATATTTTTTTTAAGAAAGGCTGAAAAATGTATATTTTTTATTTATTTATTAATATCCCTCAACCTATCGAAAAATATATACTCATATCTTAGGATTATGTAAAGTGATCTGAAAAAAGCCAAAAATACAATAATATACAGAATTTTCCATTTAAAAAAATCATCCGGATACACTAACAATTTTTTGAGCCACCCTATAGAAGTTAAAATATTTTCCTGAAATGCATCCTAGAAACTTTAGATTTGCACTTAAACAAAATTCTCAAGTTTTTTATTCTAGGAGCTACAGATGCCCAACGCACTATTGCCGGACCCTGTATGTAGAAGTAGACAAAAACTGCAGTTGCTACAACATATTTTTTTAAAGAAGTAAATAGACATAGATTAGTAGTAAGAGCGTTAATAATGGAACTATGCAAGAGTGCACTATGTAGAAATTCTTAGTATTGTCACAGGTATTGTTTTTGATATTTTTAAGAAAAACAAGAAAGCTTTTCTTTGAAAAAAAAGTTTAAAATTTAATCCACAAGAAGCAATTAAATGACATCTTGGGCAAATATTTTCTTGTCACCTGATATAGTCCACGATGTTCTCTTATAATTTAAAATTACGATATTTCTTTAAAGGTTTTCGCATTCTTTCAAAGTAGGTAAATTAAAAAATAATAACTTTTATGAAAAAGTTGAATATAAATAGCAATATGAGATAATTTTATAGTATTTTCTAATGAATTTTACATATTTCGGAGACCATAATAAAGTTTTTAATTTTCTCATATAATCTAAAATATTTCATAAAAAATTGTTAAATGCTATAATAAGTTTTGCTTTACATTATCTTACCACAAAGAATAATTGGTTCAAGGTATACTATATTGTAGCCGTAATACCGTATGATCGAAAAAAACGGCGTCCAGATAGCTTGGAAATGAACATCGATGACATTCCCTATATCATATAAAATGACAGCGATCTTCATTACATAGCTATCACTCACGCCGTTTTTTTTCTCGATCATACGGTATAAATATCATTGGTTTATAATATTACAAAATTTACTTAATTTTGCTATTATAAAAATTTCACTTACCATAAGCCTCCCCATCTAAATTTTCACTAACAGCTGCAGTATGTATGCTGGACACTAACATCACAGCTAAGATAAATGCCAAAACTATAAATTTACACATTATATCTAGATCTATTTGGTCAGCAAAATAATCAAAATGTATTTGAGGTAAATCTTCTTTGAGCGATTTTATATGATCATCAGGGGAGTATTTAGCCTTCAAGCAGGAGATAATTTTTAATCTTTATATATAAAAATTCCCATAAATTTTATCTTGAAGGATCGTCATGGTTTAGTTAAATGTATCATATCTATTAAAAAATAGATTATTCTGTATCATTTGTTAATTGCCTAATATATTTTGACAGGGTCCAGGCTTTTCAGATGTCATCACCAGTATAGGCATGATAGTCAGTTGCTACTTGTCGTATAATGCCGATATGGAGAGCTTAGAAACATCTTTAAGGGCGATGGAAGAACTGATTCGAGGATTTCATAAATCTGTTATCATAGGAGGAGATATTAATGCTAAATGGCCACAATGGGGTATGTTATTTACAGATAAAAGGAAACAAGTTGTGACTGAGTGGATTGCATCCAATAACCTAATAATTGCCAATAGAGACAATAAACCTAATTTCCCAAGACAAAACTATACGTCCATGCCTGATTTAAGAGTTATATATGAAGAAACTGGCATTAAAGACTGGAAAGTAAGCAACAAAGGGACGCTTAGTGACCACAATTATATAGTCTTCGAAGGTGTTGGAAAATTAAACCCTTCTCCCATCTTAAATGAACAGAGTGGATGCCGTAGATGAGCGGAAGAAAAACTTCAGAAAGCTTTAAATGAGATTGATCTTGATGGAGACGACGCCACTACTGTATACCAAAGTATAGTCGTAGGCGTATTTCTGCATATTGGTGGAATGAATAAATTGCGTCATTGCGAACGCTATACATAAAGAAGAGGCGGATCTATAGAGGCAAGCTAACGATAAACGAATTGAAAGTGAAAGACTGTGGGAATATAGACATAACAAAAATAATAATCTACGGTTGAGGGCTTATGTCATGACAGACGAGGATCGTCATAGAAGCGAGTCTGGGAAATCCCATATCTCAACTGTTGGACAAAATGCCGTGACAAAATGTTACCAAAGGAAGCACCTATGAAAAATATCAAATTTAATAATGATTTTATAGAAGGTATTAAAGTGATTGATACAGTTCGAAAAAAATATGGTTTAACGTTCCAATTTCTCTACAATCGCAAAAGGGATATACATTTACATCTATACGATGTAAATGGGACGGAATTAGACAATGTCTTCTTAACCAGAAGAAGAGTGTTAATATTTTTTTGGCAAAATGTTTTAATGATCTAATCCATATAATTTTGTAAGAAGTAACAAGTTCTACATAATTTTCGCCTTTTGTATGAGATAACTGCTTCTATCTGCCTTTCCATAGTGACCAAAACCAGACCAAAACTTTTTTTATATGGAATAAAATCATTACATCAAAGCAAAACCTTTGAAGGCGGGTAAAAGGACAATAACTCACAATCTTTAAGTTTAATTTAAATTTTAATGATTAAAAAAGTAAGGGGGGCGACATGTTTCGGGAATTTAAATTATTCCCATCATCAGACCCAAAGACAAAAGTCACCTAGGAAGTACAACCACTCGGAAGAAATAAAATTAGTTAGAGTTGTTAACATTTACACAACTCATGCATTGTAATTATAAATTGTATAACTCTTCAAGAAGGAAGCCTTTCGTTGTAATACCAAATAAATGTCTTAAAAATCACTACAGTTGGGGGTTTAATACCTTTGGTGTTACACAGCAAAATAAAACACTTTTACACTGGACGCGCGTTTCGCTAACCATGTTAGCATCATCAGCAGATAATTATAAACTAAAATACAATCTACAAGTTGAGCGTTTATATACTCACTCAGTGGGCACCGGGAGGAAGGGGGTGGCAAAATCTAGCCAACCGAGTCAGAGCCAACCGAGCGTAACAGTTAAATTTACGCCACTAGAGTAGTAGTAAGTAAATTTTGAACATGGTCAAGATATTTGTATGTTAAATGTGGTCGAGATATAGAATATAAATCTTGGTTTATTGATTTTATTCCAGCAAAATAAAACACTAAATCACCACAATACACCAAAATACTTTTACTTTTACACTGGACGCTCGTTTCGCTAAATTTTTTGCTAACCATGTTAGCATCATCAGCAGATAATTAAACTAAATTACAGTCTACAATTTGAGCGTTTATACACTCGCTCAGTGGGCACCGAGTGGGCGGGGCAAGATCTAGCCAACCGAGCGTAACAGTCAGATTTCCGCTACTAGAGTAGTAGGAACAAAGAACTTGCAGGAATTGGACCGTTGTCTCTGTTCATACTACCTTTACATTTATTAATTCTGATGCTCTCATATGCATCTAATTGTCTGTAATTTGAGACTTTTTAATTAATTTTAAATTATTAAGATCTATACAATGTTCTTTATCAACAATATGTTCAGCAACGCAAGATTTATCCGGTCTACCATATCTTTTCTGAGATAAATGTTCTTTAATATTGTTAGATTCTATTTGCAATATTTGAATCTGGCGCTCTTTTTAATTATCTGGTTGTTCACGCATGTGCGCCAAGAAGGCGGGACGCGAACGACAGTGAAGGGATAGCGTTGCCGCGGCAGTCACTGCTTGACATTAACCACGAATTCAAAAGAATTTAACATCAGGTGTGGGGTAATAAACCCGGGTGGTTTTCGTGTGCCTGTGAATTTTGTGTGACTTTATGCTAATTAAATTAGCAATGGCCAAGCGTGCTACAATCGAATCTGTGCCCATCTTCAACGGCGGGCATTGGAAACTCCGCCTATACGAGTGGTTTGTAAAAATAAATTGGTATGAAACTGAATTTCGTTGGTCTGATCGGGAAACTGTAAGTAGAATTGTCCCTTTTTACTTAAATCTGCTAAACGATGGTTTACTGCATGGAAACCCACCCACGAAAAATGGAAAAATTTTAAAACAAATTTTTCAGCTGTTTTCAAAAAAAATACCAAATTACAAGGATAAGCTCATGATCGATGCATATAACTTTCAAAATTGCCATGCTCATAGTAACATTGAGTAAGCACGCATAAAACTTGAGAAATTAAAATTGCTCTCTTGTTGTTTCAGAATATTGAGAAAAGGTTTAGTCAATTTAAAAAGTGATATTAATAACATCAAAGTACGAAGTTAACACTGTGAAAGTTCTTTTAGAAACCAAGATAATGATACAGGTTTTAGGACTGAATTTTAGATCTATAGCTCCGTAGTTTTAAATGGGGGCTTTTGTAGTTTTATATACATATTCAAACCAAACTTACGATCATCAATAAACGTAATAAAAGGTTCTGACAATACGATAAACATGTAATTATTAAATTAAAACAGAAAAAAAAATAAGAAAAAAAAATACAGATTTAGGGTATTCAGCTAAAATAAAGGTAATGTACACCAGGATTTTTTAAGATTTCAGGAGAATAGCATAAATTGGACTATTTTAAATAACGACAGATACCACATTTCCATTTCGCGTGGTTTTAATCATGTTTAACTATAAAATAAAATATCCCCGAATTTTTCTGGTATCGATTGTATTACAAAACTAATTAAAAGTTATGATAAATTTATTTGTACTAAAGATTGAAGAAAAGTACCAAGAAAGGCTGGGCATTTGATAAAGGGAAGCCAATAAGTCGATTCCAGAGCTATCGGATTTCAGTTCTAAGAAACTTATCAGTTAAATGTTGTTCCATATTTTTCTCAACGCAAGTCTAATGAAGTGTCTAAATATCAATCATGAGACCTTGGCGACTGTTTATAACTCGGTGCTTTGTCAGTATTTTACGAAGTAAGTCAGATATTTTTTACTCTTTTTTCTTTTGGTAGCGATTTCAAGCTTATGAGTATAGATGAGTTAACAATTTTAGTATTGAATACCGAAATGGTGTTATTTTTCAACGGGGCCGACTATTCCAGATGAAGTCGAATTGAAAATGTTTGTCAACATGGCCTACTGGTAACTGAAAAATACGAAATATGACACCGAAACAGAAACTTCAAGGTAATTTTTGTTGTTAAAATAATATTTAAAAAAATATGTGGCCAACTTCTTTTTTATATAAAAGCTTTGTGTCGAGAAGTCGAAAGGCAGCCGTTTTGATTTATTAAGATTGTTTTCCGACAAGCAGTGTTACGTTACAACTGAAAAAAAGATCTTTTATTGAACTAAACCATTATTTTTTATTTTAACTCATGGATCAATTTGTTAAGAAGTATTATGATGAATGCTTAAAATGTATTGTTACTAAAAACATACAGTGTAGGTACTTTTTAAGTCACCGCATGACATGAAGTTTCAGGTGTACTCTTAATCGACGGCTTTTGTAAAAAGGCGGTATCACAGGAAGTTTAGAAAAAGTACGCCATTATAGAATTATTCATTTCACCGATAAATAACTATAAATTACTATAAAAAAAGCTGAATAAATAACGGTGTTCGAGATATTGAAACGCTGACTAAATCTACGAGTATTACTTGACGTTCCGAAAAATGTGTAAAAATATTGAAAACTACGAACGTAGTAGAAAGCAAGCTGTTTATGTAAAAGAAAGGATTAATTGAATTATCAGTATTTGTGATTATCTCTCCAGATGTAGCCATTAGGAAAACTTAAAAAGTATTTTCCGATTTTGAGATTGTAAAAGTGGCCAAAGAAATTTGATGATGATCCTGCGAATTCTCCGTAAAATAACGCTTTGCAACCTGTTGATTTTGTTGAAAGCCAGTTTCTTTGTAAAATAACGCTTGACACCGCCATGATTTTCAATCGAGCGGTACATTGCGAACGATAACAAATTTGCTAAGAATAAGTTGAAGAAATCGTCAGTTTGGCCGAACAAAGTTTTGTGGGACATTATGCCATTAAACAGTTATTGGCTAATGAGCGATATTCAATTCGGAAGTTGGGCGCGCAAACAAACCTTTAGTGTTCTAAGGACCAGTTGCGTTACTGGCCATCTGATTAGACTCTATCAGTAGAACTAAACAGTTGTAAGTTGTAAATTGGGCTGAATAAAAAAAATAAAGAAATCAGACTATTTTTGTTTTTTTTTTATTTAGTTTAATTTTATAACATTCTGGGCCGTGTTAGATTGAAAAGTAAATAATTAGCTGACCCATCGTAAATATGTGCTTCTGGCAATATTTCCATCGTGTCAGTCTAAATCTAAATGTAAATTATTTTTGTTAAGTTCATTACTGGCAAATAACCCATCGCAAATACATATGTACAGGGACATCATTTTAAGTGTCTCACTCGATTTATAATTTTCCTGTTTGGTATTTAAAGATAGTAGAAAGATTTTCTAATGTAATTTTTCGCGAGGATGCCGATTCTCTACACCAAATTTTTTTAAAACATCAATTTTGACAGATACGACGCCATCTTGATTTTTTTAAATGGAAACCCCCATATTTTAGCATGGTCCGGTGGACATATTTTAGCTAATTTCAAAAATATATAGTTTAGTATACTTTGCTCATACCGTTTTCGATATACAGAGGATTTAAAAATGAATTGTTCCAGAATCATTTTAAGTGTCTCACCCAATTTAAAATTTTCCTCTTTTCTATTTTTTAAGATAGTAAAAAGATATTTTAATGTACTTTTTCGCGAGGATGCCGATTTTCTACATTAAAATTTTTTACAGTCAATTTTGACAGATACGACGCCATCTTGATTTTTTAAATGGAAACCCCACATATTTTAGCATGATCCGGTAGACATATTTATTAATTTCAAAAATATAAAGTTTAGTATACTTCTCTTACCGTTTTGGATATACAGTGGATTTAAAAATGAATTGTTCCAGAATCATTTTAAGTGTCTCACCCAATTTAAAATTTTCCTCCTTTCTATTTTAAGATAGTAAAAAAGATATTTTAATGTAATTTTCGCGAGGATGCCGATTTTCTACATTAAAATTTTTTACAACGTCAATTTTGACAGATACGACGTCATCTTGATTTTTTTAAAATGGAAACCCCACATATTTTAGCATGGTTCCATTATATTTTAGCTTAATTTCAAAATATATATAGTTTAGTATACTTTGCACTTACTGTTTTCGATATACAGTGGATTTAAAATGAATTGTTCCAGAATCATTTTATGTCTCAAATCTAATTTAAAAATTTTCCTCTTTTTCTATTATTTTAAGATAGTAAAAAGATGTTTTAACGTAATTTCGCAAGGATGCCGATTTTCTACATTAAAATTTTTTACAACGTCAATTTGGACAGATACGACGCTATATTGATTTTTTTTTTAAATGGAAATCCTCACATATTTTAGCATGGTCCGGTAGACATATTTTAGCTTAATTTCAAAAGCAATACGTAACTGAACGAAGTACTGAG
>NW_022145812.1:50094-213243 GCF_002938485.1 Sitophilus oryzae | reverse complement strand
AACTTGTACATTCCGAGAGCGGAATGATGTCAGTTTGGCCGTGTTAGATTCTATTTGTAATATTTGAATCTGGCGCTCTTTTTAATTATCTGGTTGTTCACGCATGTGCGCCAAGAAGGCGGGACGCGAACGACAGTGAAGGGATAGCGTCGCCGCGGCAGTCACTGCTTGACATTAACCACGAATTCAAAAGAATTTAACAATATAGTTAAAATTGATCTTCTAGTTTGCCCAACATATTTCTGATTATAATCTTTACTAGAAATTTCATGAATACCCGACCTTTCCAGTGGAGGTGTTTCCTCCCAAACAAAAATCCTTTAATCAATTTTTAATTCATAAAAAATATATATCCTTTAATTTAATAGCTGTTAGTAAGAAGTTTCACTTCAAATATGCTCACATAATGCACACAGTGTTTTTCTTACATTTATTAATTATTCTGTAGGTATATTTCAATCTAAAATAGTATATCACTTTAATTTCCGTTGCATTAACTTATCTATTAGTTAGAGTCTATATTTTCATATTAATGATGTGTTATGTCTGCCTGTCGATTTTTAAATTAAAAGATATATGGGAACATTAAAAACATTTTAAGGCTGTATATTTTGAGTCACTTTTAATATTTTTTCATTTTAAAATATATTTTTTTCTAGTAAACAGTACTTCTCTCTGAAATTACTATTTTTAAACTTTTATCTGATCTCGAATATAACTAAATAAGGAGATTGGGTATTGAGGGAAGAAAGTGTGATTTGAATAAAAGTCAGAATAGAATGCTGGATTTTTAAAATTAGGATGGAATTTTGTAGAGCTGTGTTTTGTAGCCATCACAAAAAATATATTATTCATTATTATTATATAAATATGTTTTATATATTTATTATTTTTATTACTAACTTTGTGCTTGTTATAATTTTGGGAAAGCTTTAAATATGTAGAAAATTTTGTATAAAACAGTCAAACTTCATATATTTTCATGTTTTTCTAATTTTCTCTAAAACGGTATGGAAATTTCTAAAATTACAAACGGGAATAACCATTTTAGAATAAGCAATATTTTTTTATAAAGAATGCATTTTTCTTAAAATGTTTATACTAAAAAAGTTTTTCCACCTGTAAAGTCAATCCGGGGACATAGTGTAAATAATACATATAATGTACTACATTATATACAAAAATAAAAAATCTAGTCAGATTTTTTTCTTTATTTTAGGGATATTCCTGAAGATGTTCTAAATACATTTTGTTGGATTCATTCAACGTTCACCGTGGTTGATGCCCACAACAAGTTAATCACAGATACGGAGCATTATCCTGGGATCCTATTTACTGGCAATAAACCAATAAAGCAACTTAGGTATTACCAGTGGATTGCGTTTGTCTTATTTTTTCAGGTAAGTAGAAAGATTATTTTATATTCATTCATATTTTAATTACTAGAAAGTTTACTTCCAAGTTTAGATGATATTAAAAATATACTCATACTTCGTAGTCTCTCCAACAGCAAAAAATTTACAATGATAGATGTGTCTGCTATTTTAATTTCAAAGTAGTTTATTTTATTTTACAAAGAAATAAGTCGGTACAATTGGAATGTAAAGCGGGAAAATAATATCTTTAAAATTTTATTGACAAACGAATAATTCAAAATATTATGATAAAACTGTACGGAAAATATCTAATCGAGTTATTTTATTTAAAGAAAACTATGGTGTGTGTTAAGCAAAACACCACATAAAAAATATAATAATAATAATAGCTCCCGTATATAGCGTTTAACGCCTTGGGAGTAGCAAGGTACAGCTTGCTATACTAGAGCCGTTGGTAGGTTGAAGGAAGGTAATGTGGCTAGCACTCGCTTCAACCGCCTATTATTACCTCAGGATTGTGAATCCCAAGTACTCATTCAAGGCTGAGTCGACCTAGGTACCCAAACTATTTTTATTTTAATAAAAATAGTCGGCTGATGAAATGCCGGGTGTGGCAATCGAACCCACACATTAATAATGGTAGACGAGAGCCTGTACCTCTACGCCACCGGGCCAAACCAAACCAAACCTTATAAAAAAATATACCGGGTGCTAAACATTCGGGGTACGAGCATTAGTATCTCAGTAACCGTAATAGATACGAACATGGTTAAATTGGAGCATAGTTGCGATTTTGGGATTTTCACCAAGATGCCCGCAAAAAATTTGATAGCAGTTTTTAAAATTTTAGGGATTGCTAAGTTTTTTGAAAAAAAAAACGGATTTTTTTGAAAATCAATTTTACTTTTTCCTGTCGTTACTTTTTAGAAAATCAAAAAACGAATTGCACATTCTCATAGCCCTTTTATTAGGAATATCTGATAGTATTTTAGAGTTTCGTATTAGTTAGCTGATAATTTGTGAGATACAGAGGCCAACTTAATTTTTTAAATACAGTCTTGCATTTTTTATATCAGGTTTTGAAAGAACTCCGTCTCCTGAATACAATGATATGCTATACTTATTTTTTTTGTTTGGACAAAATCTGAAATAAAAAATGCAGGTCCGTATTTAAAAAAATTAAGTCGGCCTCTGTATCTCACAAATTATCAGCTTATTTGAAAATCTAAAAATACCATCAGATAGCATGCGAATATGTAATTAGTATTTTGATTTTCTCAAAAATTACGACAGAAAAATTACGACGCTAAATTAGGTGATGACCTCAAAACAGAAAAAATACAATAGGCAAGGGCGTGAGACAAGAAGATACCATCTCTCCCAAGTTATTTACACTGGCACTGGAAAATGTCTTCAAAAAATTAGAATGGGAAAATAGAGGTCTAAACATCGATGGGGTACACTTTAGCCATCTGAGATTCGCAGACGATATTGTCTTGCTGAGCACCGACATTCAAGAACTAAACACCATGCTAAATGAGCTAAATGACCAATCCCAGAAAATTGGCCTTAAAATAAACTTCAAGAAGACCAAGATAGTGAGCAACAATATCCATAACATTACCGTTGACAACGTTATTATTGAAAACGTAGACCATTATATATATTTAGGTCATAAAATCAAGCTGGGCAAGGAAAACCAAAATACGGAGATTCAACGCAGGATCCATTTGGCATAGGTAGCATTTGGAAATATGAGGGATATTTTCAACGATAAAAAGGTGCCCATGAACCTAAAGAAAAAGGCTTACGACAGCTGCATTCTACCTGTGCTTACGTATGGCTTAGAGACTATGGCAATTACTCGAAAAACAAAAGAACAACTACGAGTAGCACAAAGAGCCATGGAAAGAATCATGTTGGGAGTCACCATTAGGGAAAAAATACGGAATACCCACATACGTCAAAAAACAAAATTAATAAATGTCGTTAAAAGAGTGGCAAGTCTGAAGTGGCAATAGATAGGACATGTGGCAAGACAGAATCCAGACCGATGGCCCCATAAAATAATATGTAAATCCTATGGAGACCTAAATGAACAACAAGAAGTGTGGGCCGACCAAAAAAGAGATGGGTCGATTACGTCAGGGCAGTGGCGGGAAGACAATGGATAAGATTGGCTAGAGATCGCGAAGCATGGAAAAACCTAGAAGAGGCCTATATCCAACACTGGATGGAACCAGGCTGAGAAAGAAGAAGAAGAACGACAGAAAAAATAAAATGTATTTTCAAAAAAAAACCGTTTTTTCCAAAACTCTCATCCTTAAAATTTTTAAAACTTTTTTGATGGCATCTTGGTGAACAGCCCAAAGCACCAATTTAATCATATTCGTATCTAATACGGTAGCCGAGACACCAATGCTCGTATATCGAATTTGTAGCACCCTGTATAAAAAATTCACAGTCCTTTACAAAGATGCAACCGGGGGGGCATTGAAAATGAAGAATAAAAACGTAAAATTATGATTAGTGTTAATATGAGTGTATTACATACATATGTTTAAATAACAAACTTAACAAAAAACAACAGATTTAAAGATTCACTGAAAAAGTAGTATTTGTTAACATTAAATAAAACATTATCAATAATAATTATGCGATCGCACCTATCCGTAAAACAAACAAGCAAAAAAACAAAATAACATACAAAACATCAGGTTAACATGATGACAGATCATGATCGATGACAGATAAAGAATTCTTACGGAAAGTTACACTTTACGATATAATTTTTTTAACTGTTAAAGGCAAACCCCATTTAAACACAAAACTTTTTAATACCTACTACTGTATCTAAAAGATATTTTTTTTAAATTACTAAATTCTTAGCCACGCTTCTGTTTTTCTTGGCTGTTGTGCGTCAGGGCGCAAAGATAAATTCATCAGGGACGTGCCATATGGGGTCTATCACTGGAATATTTTTTCGAAAAAAAAAAAAACATGTGCAAAAAATATGAAATATACATATAATTTTTTTCTTTTAATATCAAAATTGTGTAGACCGTTTAATGCCAACTAAATGTTATCTCTTCATATTTTGTCGAATTCGGCCTCCTTGATGAGATAAACGCAATTTTATTAGTCACAAGTCACAATTAATAAAATTAAAATAAAATTAATAAATTAAATATTTTACCTAATTTATTATTAAATATTATTACTTTTAGTCCAGCCTACAACAATATCAAATAATAAAATAATGGTATTTAAGATAATTACAAAAAACCTAATTTTAAAAAAGTTTTCACATCCCTGCAACTCTAAAACTATGCATTTGCATATCCATGTTTATAGGAACTTTTTTTCATATTTTTTGATGGGGAATCCATGAATACTTATTTAACACTTTTGCAAGTTAATGATATTAAAATTTTTGGAAGGTGGCTGTTAGACTAGGATCAAGGCAAATTAATAAAATAGCGTTTATCTCATCAAAGAGGCTGAAATCGACAAAATATCAAAAGACAACTTTTAATCGGTATTAAACAGCTTACACTATTTTACTAACAAGAAAAAAAAGTCAGTGGAGTACATGCTTTTTTAGAAATAACTCATATGCACGTCCCTGGTAAATATTTGACACTTTTTTAGCTTTAAAATATGTCGCATTTATAGTAACTTTTACCCTCAAAATTTCATTCGAAACGCTAAAAGTACTTGGAAGAAGATTATAAATAAATCGAAAAAATCTTAAAATTTTAACAGCCGAAACAGGATTTTTTAGCTACGAAACAAAGCAGAATTGGAGCAATGTTGATATGAAAAATTGATCGTATTTTTATGCGAGCAATCCCCCACGAGAGATGGCACATATTTTTTGGAACACCCTGTATAGCGCAACTAATGCATTTGACAATAATCACAGGTTGCCAACTTAAGGTATGTTGACATTTGTCTAGTTTTGCATTGTTACCTGTTCAGGTTTAATTTAAAAATAGATGCAGGTTTTCTTAAATTAGTTAAAATCGGCTTGTCCAAAATTGTTCAAATTTGGCATGTTTATTCAGTATACGTAGAACCTATATATTTACGACTTTGCTGTAAAATCAGGACAATGCTACAATAACTGTAAATCTACATTCCACAACTAACCAGATAAAAATAAAAAGGGGAGTTAGGCAGGGCGATACCATATCGCCAGAATTGTTTATTACTGTTCTTGAGCATGCATTCAAAATGTTGGCTTGGCAACAAAAAGGAATAGTTATCGATGGAGAGAGACTCAACCACCTACGCTTTGCGGATGATATCGTTATAGTGTCAGATAGTCTGGGAGAGATCAAAGACATGCTTCAAGAACTTAACGATGCATTACACGAGATTGGACTAACAATAAATTTTGACAAGACTAAGATAATGACTAATATGGTGCCCAGCGAACACATACAAATTCACAACAACAGAATAGAAATTAGTCCACAAATATGTATACTTGGGCCATGAGGATCAAAATAAGCAGAGATAACCAAACCTGTGAACTGGCTAGACGAATTACCTTGGGATGGGCGGCTTACGGAAAAATGAGGGACATCTTTAGAGCAAATATCCCAATACACCTGAAAAGAAAAGCATTTAACCAATGTATCCTCCCGGTTTTGACCTATGGCGCAGAGACACTCACTCTAACAAAAGCAACCGCAGAAAAATTGAGAGTGACACAGAGGATGATGGAGAGAACTATGATTGGCCCGACTTTGAGAGATCGAGTAAGAAATGAAGAGATACGCCGACGTACGGGAGTGGATGATATTATCCAGCGAATCATAAATCACAAGTGGAGATGGGCTGGACACATTGCTAGAATGGCAGACGGGAGATGGACCAAAAACTTATAGAGTGGAGACCAAGAGCTGACAAGCGTAGCCAAGGCAAACCTCCCACCTGATGGATGGACCGACGACCTGAAACGAATAACAACTAACTGGATTGCAACAGCTAAAAACCGCGAGAACTGGAGACGCGTTTAGAGGAGGCCTATGTTCAACTATGGACGTGAAAGGGGCTGCGTGATGATGATGATGTAAAATCATGTGCTTCTAACGACCTGGTATAGTTTATAGATGATAATTGCAATAGACTATATTTTAGATCTCTCATTCATCCACAAATAAATATTCCATATCACAAAACAGGCTGCTGTTACATTATCAGTACGAACACCTCTTGTTAAATTATATACATGTTCTGGCTATTGAGGCTAGCCGTAATAATGATAACATTCTTTGCTACAGATAGCTGTATTAAAATAAACCAACAAACCGGTCAGTAACAAGTGTCTTTATCGATACGGCCGTTCTGTTCGTTGTTAGTAGAGCACATAATAAGCAACAATGAGCGGACCGGTAAACACACCACGCGACGCGACGTTTCGCCGACGGAGACGCTCCTCATCATTAAGGAGATAACAGATTAAGACGTATCTTAGGGAGAGAAAAAATGACTTAGAACAGGTCTGACTCTAATAAGTGTTTAGTTTAACATTAATCATCAGCTCTCTAGGCCCGTACAGATTATACTGTTTATTGTACAGGGTGTCCCATTTTGGTTGAAATCATACGGTATCTCTGTTATTAGTGAAGATAAAAGTTTGCGGTTTGTACAAATCAGGGGCGCATATACGGGAGGGGTAATGGGGGTAATTACCCCTCATATATTTTAATTATTTCTTTCGAAAATCGACAGCGATGAAACTATGAACCCTTCCCCGGACACAAACGGTACATTGTGAGACAGGAAATTGTAGAGAGAAACGAGGCCCTATAACACAGGATACAACATTTTAATGAACAATGCTTTCCATAAAATGAATAAAATGAAAAATATACGAAATAATATACATGCTGATTTCTTTCGAAAATCGACAACTATGAAACTATGATCCCTTCCCCGACACAAATGGTACATTGTGAAACAGGAAATTGTAGAGAGAAACGAGCCCTATAACATAGAATACAACATTTTAATGAACAGTTCTTTCCATAAAATCAATAAAATGAAAAATATACGAAATAATATACATGTACTGATTTCTTTCGAAAATCGACAACGATGAAACTATGAACCCTTCCCGGACACAAACGGTACATTGTGAGACAGGAAATTGTAGAGAGAAACAAGAACTTTAACATAGGATACAACATTTTAATGAACAGTGCTTTCCGTAAAATCAATAAAATGAAAAATATAGGAAATAAAATACATGTACTGATTTCTTTCGAAAATCGACAACTATGAAACTATGATCCCTTCCTCTACACAAATGGTACATTTTGAAACAGGAAATTGTAGAGAAAACAAGCCCTATAACATAGGATACAACATTTTAATGAACAGTTCTTTCCATAAAATCAATAAAATGAAAAATATACGAAATAATATACATGTACTGATTTCTTTCGAAAATCGACAACTATGAAACTATGAACCCTTCCCGGACACAAACGGTAGATAGTAAAACAGGAAATTGTAGAGAGAAACAATCCCTATACAGGGGCGCATATAAGGGAGGGGTAATGGGAGTAATACCCCTCCCAGAAAGAAATTAATTAATAAGATGAAATTTGGTATAAAATAAAATTGTTACAAAAAACTTAATAATACAAATTAAAACAGAATATCCAAACCAATTCAAGTAGATTTTTTCCACAGTTACAATACCTTTCAACAAAAATTTAATTCAAATTTAGTACTTTTTTGAATATTTTCACTACCCCTCCCAGACTCAATCTCTAGATGCGCCACTGGTACAAACCTGTCCAACTGTTTTTTGTCAAACGAAGCATACCGTAAACAAAATTTTCATAGCTCCCTTAGTTTCTGAACTACAGGGTCTTTTTGAAAATTTTACAATTTGGTACACCCCCTGTATCTCTAATCATTGTTAAAGGTATCTTGAAGGTGAAAACCGCTTGTTGTAGAACTTTTTGCGTAGAATACAGTGGCGTAGTCTGTTATTCTGCGAAAATAATATTTTTAAAGATATGAACTAAAGTTATGTTTTCTTAAATAGAACACCCTGTATATTTATAAATTACATAATCTGGATTACCATAAGCTTCTCAAAAATCACTCTAAATTTATTTTCACTATTTATTGCACTACTTAAAAGTTTTTATTAAAATAACATATTTATTAGTACCTAGTCCATGATTGATAAATAATAAAAGAAACTAAAGAATTATTAAAAGTATACTGCTATCTGTCTCTTGTTTTATTTTGGAAGCCGCTAATAAATTTATTATATACAGGGTGAGTTTCCTACGATGTTCTCTATGGGTATCTCGGAAACTACTAGAGATAGAGAGTCGGTTAAATGGGGAAAGTATTGCAGTTTTGTGGGTCATACATATGCGCCTTTTAGATTTTTTTGAAAAGTTCATAGCTTACTAGATATTTAAAAAAAATAAGAATTTCGGCTATTTAAGAATTGTCCCTAATTCCATTATAAGCTATTTTAGACAAAAAGTTTTTCAGATTAAAGTTGTAATAATCACATCCATAATGAGACGGTGTCATCCGTTTTTCTCTCTAAAGCCTGTCATTTTTGACATATGACACAAACATATGTTTTTTAAATGGAAACCATAGTTGGCCATGACTTCATAAAAAGCGCCATTTTTTAAGCTTTTCGGCAATATAAGCTATAATATGTTTTCTTCGAAAAATTACTGAGTTATAGCTAATTCTTATAATTATTTTAATATACAAAGTTTAGATGTGACAGCTTCACATTTCTGAGAGCAACTGCGATTGAACTTGTTTCCATGGCTAACTAAGTGAAATTGTTTAAAAATGATAAGAATTGGCTATAAGTCAGTAATTTTCGAAAGAAAAATATGAAACATCGCTGAAAAGTTTAAAAATGGCGCTTTTATGCAGCTCAACTATGGTTTTTCACTTAAAAAACGCTATGTTTGTGTCATGTCAAAAATGACAGGCTTTAGAAAAAAAACGAGGACACAATCTCGTAAGGATGTGACTTTGTCTGAAACGTTTTGTCTAAAATGAATCTAAAATGGAATTAGAGACAATTCAAAATAGCCGAAATTTGTGTTTTTTCGAGGCATCTGGTAAGCCATGCACTTTTTTCAAAATCTGAAAGGCGCATATTTATGATCCCACAAAACTGCAATTCTTTCCTCATTTAACCGACTCTCTATCTCCAGTAGTTTCCGAGATACCCATAGAGAACATCGTAGGAAACTCACCCTGTATTAGGAAAACTTAAGTCTACCGCTATTTGTAAAGTTTTGGAAACTATAATACCGGAACTTTTAGATATTCCTAATGATTTGGATCCCCCTCACAAGTTTCAAAATATTAATAATTATTGGGAATTAAATGGGAAATAGGGAGCCCATATGATTGACTCCCTAATTCCCGGATTTGTCCGTTCTCAATTTCTGTTTTTGGGGATTTTTGAACAGCTCAAAAGTAAAATATACCAACCCCAAATAAAATTTTAATATTTGTATGACTATTTTAGTAAATAATATTTTATTTTTTTTATTTATCACGGCCTACTAATAAAAAAATGATATATTTTAAATATTTCAGTAAATAGTGAAAATAAATATAGAGCAATATATATTTTTGAGATCATATATGGTTCAACACGGACCATATGATTTATAAATATACTGGATGTTCCATCTGAAAAAATATCACTTTAGTTCATATTTTCAAAAATATTTTTTTCGTAGAAAAACAGACTACCCCACTGTATTCTACGTAAAAAAGTTCTACAATATCAGTTTCCACCTTCTCGATATCATCCACAATAACGGAGACACAGGGATCTGTCTCAAATTGCAAAATTTTCGAAAAGACCTTGTAGCTCAGAAACGAAGAGGGCTATGAACATTTTGTTTACAGCGTCTTTCGTTTGACAAAAAAGTGGGACAGGTTTGTGCAAACAGCATCCTCCTCTGTTTACTAATAACGGAGATACCGTACTGTTTTAATTAAAATGGGACACCCTGTACAGGGTCGGCCAAATTGGACGCTTTTAAAGGGAAATATCCTTTTCTATAGAAGATAGACAAAAAGTAATATCGGTGTCTGGAGCTCAATTTTGATCAATAATATGATGGTAAAAACCGTACATCGATACCTGTTACTGTTTTGGAGTTACGGGGTGTTTTTCAAAAATGTGCATTTTTAACAAATTGCTGTTACTTTTTTTCTATGGAAAATTTTGTATTTATGAAATGATTTCCAAGGCACATTTTTACGTAGAATTTAATGGTTTAAGTACAATTTTTTTAAAATTAATAATTTAGGAATTATCGGCAGAAAATTTGATTTTTTATATGCGACACCCTGTATATTTTTAATTCATTGAAAATAATTTAAAATTACCTTTCCAAAAATATAGCACAACAAAAAAAACGTATGCTACAGTTTCACACGCATTTCAGATTTAAAGCACAAAAACGAGGCAAACGTATACCATTGCCAATAAATTCAGCGATACAAGATAAGTATGATTTACTCTCTGACATGTTTGTTTTTGAAATTTTAACGTTAGCCAACATAGTAGGTATTTACGAGTAAAGAGATAATGACTAATATGGTGCCCGGCGAACACATACAAATTCACAACAACAGAATAGAATTAGTCCACAAATATGTATACTTGGGCCATGAGATCAAAATAAGCAGAGATAACCAAACCTGTGAACTGGCTAGACGAATTACCTTGGGATGGGCGGCTTACGGAAAAATGAGGGACATCTTTAGAGCAAATATTCCAATACACCTGAAAAGAAAAGCATTTAACCAATGTATCCTCCCGGTTTTGACCTATGGCGCAGAGACACTCACTCTAACAAAACCAACCGCAAAAAAATTGAGAGTGACACAGAGGCGGATGGAGAGATCTATGATTGGCCTGACTTTGAGAGATCGAGTAAGAAATGAAGAGATACGCTGACGTACGGGAGTGGATGACATTATCCAGCGAATCACAAATCACAAGTGGAGATGGGCTGGACACATTGCTAGAATGGCAGACGGGAGATGGACCAAAAAACTTATAGAGTGGAGACCAAGAGCTGACAAGCGTAGCCAAGGCAAACCTCCCACCCGATGGACCGACGACCTGAAACGAATAACAACTAACTGGATTGCAACAGCTAAAAACCGCGAGAACTGGAGACGTTTAGAGGAGGCCTATGTTCACTATGGACGTGAAAGGGGGCTGCGTGATGATGATGATGTAAAATCATGTGCTTCTAACGACCTGGTATAGTTTTATAGATGATAATTACAATAGACTATATTTTAGATCTCTCATTCATCTATAAATAAATATTCCATATCACAAAACAGGCTGCTGTTACATTATCAGTACGAACATCTCTTGTTAAATTATATACATGTTCTGGCTATTGAGGCTAGCCGTAATAATGATAACATTCTATGCTACAGATAGCTGTATTAAAATAAACCAACAAACCGGTCAGTAACAAGTGTCTTTATCGATACGGCCGTTCTGTTCGTTGTTAGTAGAGCACATAATAAGCAACAATGAGCGGACCGGTAAACACACCACGCGACGCGACGTTTCGCCGACGGAGAAACGCTCCTCATCATTAAGGAGAAAACAGATTAGACGTATCTTAGCGAGAGAGAAAAAATGACTTAGAACAGGTCTGACTCTAATAAGTGTTTAGTTTAACATTAATCATCAGCTCTCTAGGCCCGTACGGATTATACTGTTTATTGTACAGGGTGTCCCATTTTGGTTGAAATCATACGGTATTTCCGTTATTAGTGAAGATAAAAGTTTACGGTTTGTACAAACCAGGGGCGCATATACGGGAGGGGTAATGGGGGTAATTACCCCTCCCAGAAAAAAATTAATTTATTTTAATTATTTCTTTCGAAAATCGACAACGATGAAACTATGAACCCTTCCCGGACACAAACGGTACATTGTGAGACAGGAAATTGTAGAGAGAAACGAGCCCTATAACACAGGATACAACATTTTAATGAACAATGCTTTCCATAAAATCAATAAAATGAAAAATATACGAAATAATATACATGTACTGATTTCTTTCGAAAATCGACAACTATGAAACTTTGATCCCTTCCCCGACACAAATGGTACATTGTGAAACAGGAAATTGTAGAGAGAAACGAGCCCTATAACATAGAATACAACATTTTAATGAACAGTTCTTTCCATAAAATCAATAAAATGAAAAATATACCAAATAATATACATGTACTGATTTCTTTCGAAAATCGACAACTATGAAACTATGATCCCTTCCCGGACACAAACGGTACATTGTGAGACAGGAAATTGTAGAGAGAAACAAGAACTTTAACATAGGATACAACATTTTAATGAACAGTGCTTTCCATAAAATCAATAAAATGAACAATATACGAAATAATATACATGTACTGATTTCTTTCGAAAATCGACAACTATCAAACTATGATCCCTTCCCGGATACAAACAGTACATTGTGAGACAGGATATTCCTTATATTATATAATCACACCCTTTGTTAACTATTATTCAAATCAATGAATTGGAACCAATGGGCCCATATGATTGACTCCCTAATTCCCGGATTTGTCCGTTCTCAATTTCTGTTTTTGGGGATTTTTGAACAGTTCAAAAGTAAAATATACCAACCCCAAATAAAATTTTAATATGTGTCTGACTATTTTAGTAAATAATATTTTATTTTTTTATATTTATCACGGCTTACTAATAAAAAATTATATATTTTAAATGTTTCAGTAAATAGTGAAAATAAATATAGAGCAATATATATTTTTGAGAAGATCATAGCAACACGGATCATATGATTTATAAATATACAGGATGTTCCATTTAAAAAATATAACTTTAGTTCATATTTTCAAAATTATTTTTTTTCGTAGAAAAACAGACTACGCTACTGTATTCTACGTAAAAAGTTCTACAAGATCAGTTTTCACCTTCTCGATATCATCCACAATAACGGAGATACAGGGATCTGTCTCAAATTGCAAAATTTTCGAAAAGACCCTGTAGCTCGGAAACGAAAAGGGCTATGAAAATGTTGTTTACAGCGTCTTTCGTTTGACAAAAAGTGGGACAGGTTTGTGTAAACAGCATCATCCTATGTTTACTAAATAACGGAGATACCGTATGATTTCAACTAAAATGGGACACCCTGTACAGGATCGGCCAAATTGGACGCTTTTAAGGGAAATATCCTTTTCTATAGAAGATAGACAAAAAGTAATATCGGTGTCTGGAGCTCAATTTTTATCAATAATATGATGGTAAAAACCGTACATCGATATCTGTTACTGTTTCGGAGTGCATTTTTAACAAATTGCTGTAACTTTTTTGCTATGGAAAATTTCGTATTTTTATGAAAACATTTCCAAAGCACCTTTTTACGCAGAATTTAATGGTTTAAACATAATTTTTTTAAAATTAATAAGTTAAGAAGATGAGTATGATGTCCCATATAAGTTCTTATATGGGACACCCTGTATATTTTTAATTCATTAAAAATAATTTAAAATTACCTTTCCAAAAATATAGCACAACAAAAAAAAATTATGCTACAGTTTCACACGCATTTCTGATTTAATGCACAAAAACAAGGCAAACGTATACCATTGCCAATAAATTCAGCGATACAAGATAAGTATGATTTACTCTCTGACATGTTTGTTTTTGAAATTTTAACGTTAGCCAACATAGTAGGTATTTACGAGTAAAGCATAATCTATATCTATTACTAAACCATTGTTTATTATTTCATAACTTCTTTCTTCTGTAAAACAGCATCAGATTTGATAAAGACAACAGAAAAATCAAATTATTTTTGAAAAATTTTCATTATTATCCTATCAAAATCTGATGTTAATTATATGAGATTTTGTAATTCCTCGTTTTTCGCGTATTTATAGGTAAAAACTTTCTATAAATACCAAATTAGACAATTTTAGCATCCGTAGGTATTTTTTCGATGTCTATCAAAGAGGCTATCAACAGCAGCTAGCAGTGTTGCTGCTTGCTTGAAAGATGTATTATTTAATTTTGTAATTACCTGTGTTCTTATAAAAAACTTTGATTTAGCGGGTTTTCAGGTTTCTTTTAGTTAAATATACGCGCTTTCTAATGTGGTTTCGAGCTAATGGGATTCTCTAATTGTAAAATCTATTCAACCTGTTCAAGATATTTGGACATATATATAGGAAAATATTTTAAAGGTTTTAGAAATGTTTGCTTTTATAGAAATATAACAATGATATCAGAAACTGAATTCAGGAACTGATATTTGAATTCTTCTTTCTCATCACGCCCTCTCCTGTCGAAGGTTTGCAGGATCCAAATGGCAATTGTAGCTCTTGGAAACTGCAGCCCGGAAGATTTCCGCAGACGAGCGTTCAAACCATCTTCTAAATCCTTTAGCCATGAGTTCTGGCGTCTTCCCACTGATCTTTTTCCCTTGCACTTTGCCCTCTATTATGAGGCGCAGTATTTCGTATCTACCACCTCTCATCATGAGACAGGTATTGCATTTTTCTTTCCCTGATGGTGTTCTGTATCTCTTTTTGTTTCTGCATGCGCTGGAGTACTTCATTGTTGGTGATCCTTTGTACCCATGAGATTCGCAGCACCCGTCTGTAGGTACACATACATTTCGAAGGCTTCTATTCTCTTTTCGGTCTGTGAATCCAATATCCAGCTCTCACATCCATAGAGTAACACAGAGAAGACGTAGTATATGGCCATTCGAGTTCTGAGTTCTTCTCGTCTTGTAAAAAATGATTTCATTCTTACGAACATTTTTCTCGCTTGCTCAATTCTTGAAAATGTTTCTCTTTTCGGGTCGTTAGCTCCTAAATACTTTATTGAGGTCACTTGTTCGATTGTTTGTCCCTTGACACGCAGGTGTGCATTTATTGGGGTCTTAGAAAAGACCAATAGTTTGGTCTTGGAGACATTGAGATGCAGTCCAAACATATCTCACTCTAGTGAGACTAATAATTAATTATTAAATATAATTATATATAGTGGACTACGGAAAAAAATATTTGAATTAAAAATGTTATATCGAAAAATGTTGCTTGTTTTTTAGACACTTTTTGAAAAATCTTAAATTTAAGTGTAAAACAACTTAGTGTATTTAGTTTTTATGTTTATTTGGTTGCTAAAAAGATCTGAGCGTAATATTTTTCAGTTCAATAATTCGTATAGTTGAAAGCTTTGAAAAGTGAAAAAAATCAATTTTCAATCAAAATCAATCAGTTTTAGTGTTTGTTGATTAAAAATTTTCATATTTAGTAAAAAGAAACTAGATTACTCTCAGATAGATTTTTTAGGAAATTTTATGCTCTACAAGAATCCGTGATGTAAATTTTTTTATCGTAAACAGTTTCAAAGTTATGGTACTTTTAATGGAAACATATTTTTTTACTTGTTACTTAAATGGAAATCTTTGAATGTTCACCGATACCTTTTTAAATTGAGCTAAAAATCCTGCCTTCCGGGGATATTTTTTTCTCGGTTATTAGATTCATTTTAATCCATAAATTCCATAGGTTGGGTTTTTTGGCTCACCCTAATAATCATATTAAACAAATAAAAACAAACAAAAAGTAAATATATACTTTACTTTTCGTTTGTTTTGACGACGATTATTTTTTGTTTTGACGATGATGAACAGCTGATAAATATTTGAATTTCTTAAATTTATTGAATTTATTGTCTACTATACAGGGTGAGTGTTAAACAAGTACTAATATTTTTAGGGGTGGTATATTTCGACCGCAAAAACACAAAAAAATTGTTACGTTAACGGACGAGCGTTAGCGAGGCACAAAAAGTAATTTTTACTCCGAATAGAACATGCTATTTTTTTTCAAACGCCACAATTAATTTCTTAAACAATTTCAAACGTTCCAAATAATATAAAAATATTTAAAAGCCCTACCTTGTATGAAATTATACAGGGTGGTCCGATCTGTATTCCGAAAACTTCGGCAGCATATTCTGCAGATAAAAATAAGTAAAAAACTTCGTATAAATGTATGTCCTAAAATGCTTAGTTTCGGAGATACAGGGTGTAGGAGTTTCATTTTTATTTCGATTTTTTCCAAATAATTTCTGAAGTAACGTCAATATTTGGATGAAAATTGGTACCTGAGAGTTTTTTGACACGAGAAATTTGATTTTGATGTCAATATGCCTGCTGCCTGTAGGGGGCGCCACATACATGTATTTTAACTGTTTTGAAGAGTAATAACTTTTCGTTCGTACCTGTATAAAACTATTGAGTGAAAAAATGTACATTTACGTGATTTTTTACGTAAAAAATGTCGAGCAACTGTTCTCAAGATATTTAGAATAGAAACAGTCAATACATGTCATTATTGACAAAAAATAAACATGTTGAGTAGATAGTTATTTGACTGAAATTATAAATTTTCATTAATCATAAATTTTTCTTCGAAAAAATTGTGATAAAACAGTTTCTGTTGAACATTTGGCACAAAAACATTTAAAAAATGTATGATTTCAGTCTAATAACTATTTTTACATGTTTAATTTATGTCAATGATGACAGGTACTGATAATTTCGATTCCAAATATCTCGAGAACCATTACTCGCAGCATTTTTTACCAAGAGATCTTTTTTATGTAAAAAATTTCGTAAATGTATATTCTTGTACTCACTAGTTTTATACAGGTACGGACGAAAAGTTATTACCCTTCAAATCAGTTAAAAAATATGTAGGTGGCGCCCTCTACAAGTAGGAGTCATAATAATACTAAAATCAAATTTCTCATGTCAAAAAACGCCCTGACACCAATTTTCATCCAAATATTGACGTTATTTCAGAAATTATTTGGAAAAAACCGAAATAAAAATGAAACTTCTACACCCTGTATCTCCGAAACTAAGCGTTTTAGGACATACATTTATACGAACTTTTTTACTTATTTTTATCTGCGGAATATGCTGCCAAAGTTTCCGGAATACAGTTCGGACCACCCTGTATATCGAGAAACTATGGTTTGAATTGAAGGCTCCTTGAATTTTACACTTTTTGTCAGTTTAAGATTACATTTTCGTACTTTTATGCCTAGGCGTTAAAATACATTTGTGACGTTTGAAATAAAAAATATGTTTTTTTTAGCGAGATCTACACCTGCCTTGAAAATATTTGCTCTTATTTAAGACTTACCCTGTATAATATAACCTCATTGAAATAAAATAATTTAAATCATGTATATAATTGTACCGTTTGTTGCTTAAGAGCACCACTAACTTTATGAATGATTATATATCTTTTTGTCTTTTATTAGCCTACTAATTTATTATGTCAATATAAATACCTGCTTCTAATAGGTACTACTCCTACGAAATATTTTAATGGTCGCGTCGAAAGCAGCGTGTGTGGTACTTCTCTTGCTATTAATTAGAGTAATCTAGACGATGGCGAGATACCACAAGCGTTTCATTAGTTTAGTCGACCAAGAAAATAGGTGATTGGCCGTAGAATAGGAAAAAAATGGGAAATGAACTAAACGACAATGCCTTTTAACTGTTACGTAAGTGTGTGGATACAATGCCACAAAAGCATTTGGCTTATTTTAAATTACATTTGAGAGAAAAAAACGCGTCACAGTAGGCTTTGAACTTAGGTCCACTCCAGTACATTCAGCATCATAGGGCATTTTTTGTATTAGTTGTTTTATAGGTAAAAATTATTGACTTTGACCTAACTTTTCTACCACGATTAACGGCTACTACAGGTTAAAAAATATACTTTTTACTTAGATGGCTGAAAATTGGTATACCGGGTGCGTCTCAAAAGTGACTATAATACCTATAACTTTTTTATTGTTTTAGATAAAATACGCGATTTGGTATGCTAGTATATGACATAAATTAGGATTGATTTACGTATCCAGTTCTTTTTGGCCACTTCCTTTTTCACCAGAAATCACTACAAGTTTTGATTTTTAAATGCTACCCTCGTTTTTTTTTACTTTATTTGATAGAAAATGGCACTTTGAATAGAATGAAATATCATATATGTCAATTTTTGACATTGTCGCTTACAAAAAAAATTAATTTTAAATTTCAATCTAGAGTGCCGTGGCTGTGTTAAAAACACTAATTTTTAATCAAAGAGCCTTGGAAAAATAGATTTGATCTTGTAATGTTTTTCGTGTCTTGTCCAGGCCGGTTAAAAGATGCCCAACTCGTTTTTTAATCATCTCAATTTTTTCAAATGGAACAAGTGTAGCTCATTAGCATATTTGGAAAAAACATTTTTTACGAATAATTTGGTACCACACACTTGGTACTTCTAGTCAAATCGTCGTTATGAACCGCATGTTACAATTTCAAGTACACCATATGCAAAAATGTCAAAAGTTGACATATGATATGTCATTCTATTCAGAGTGTCATTTTCTATCGAATAAAAAAATACCGAGGGTGTCATTTAAAAATTAAAAGATGTAGTTATTTCCGGTGAAAAAGGAAGTGACCAAAAAGAATTGAATATGTCAGTCAATCCTAATTTATGTCATATATTAAGATACCAAATCTCGGTTTTTTATCAAAAATTAAAAAAGTTATAGGGGTGAGCCACTTTTGAAATGCATCCAGGATTTATGTGAAATTATAAAAGAAACAACTTACTCAAAGTTTTTGAAAATTTAGTCAAACATATTTTTTAAATGTTTAATTTGACAACTACCTCATCATTTTGAATAATTTTCAAAGCTAGACCTAACCAAACTACCGCTAATACTACCAATGAATAGAAAACTAGGTATTATGCGGACTTTATCATAGTGCATAAAACCTTTAATCTACCTGCTCATTTTCAATAAAAAATTGGCTCTGCAACACACACGCGTACAATGTCTTTGAATGGCGGCACCAGCTTGACATTTCGGCTTATTTGTATATAGAGTTTTAGCTCAGTTACGCCGATACGGTCGCAGGAATTTCTATTTCCATTTCTTCTTCGAAACTCCGGCCGTGTCTTCGATCTGCGATCCATCTTCTTCAGGCGGAAAACGCCGTCGATGGGTCTGCGTGCGACGGTTCTCGTTCGTGACGAGCCGCTTGAATTGCACAATTAGCGACCGACGATTGCTCCAGATCGGTTCTGGAATCTAACTTAGGAACTGCCATGCGGCCAGGTCGGTTAAAAGAGTCGGGCTGGTAGCCAAGATTTACCGTGCCAAGCGGCAGGATTTATCGACGGTTTGTCGTCGAACCCGAAGAACGGTTTCACTCTTTCAGCGATTTATCGCGTCATATTCTATGTAAAACAAAGTGCTGAGAAAGTGAGCTCGGACGAAAGAAACGCCCTCACTACTATACTAACAGCCTGCTACGACGGCTAGTCTTATAATTATTTAAAACAATCTTTTGTAGCTTATAAGCAAGGCAGGAACAAAGAGAAGATGCAAGAAATTATACCGACTTGGAAGTTTTATTGTGCGTGGAAGAGAACGATGGAAAGATCAGCACAAAGGAAACTGGAGGATGAAATAGGAATAGATCACACTACAATGTTTCGAATTTTGAAACGACATAAATACTATTCCTTCAAATATGAAAAGCACCAAGAGCCACGAGATGGGGACGAAATACGGCGGGAGGCGTTTTGTTTTGATATGATGGAAAGAGCAAACACGGATAGGGAATTTTTAAAAAACATATGTTTCACTGACGAATGCTCGTTTACCTTAAATAATGAACCCAATGTTCAAAATTATCGATATTGGAACAAAGAAAACCAACACAGGTTTGTCGAAACAAGGACGCAATATCCACAGAAATTAAATGTTTGGGCAGGGATATTCGGACACAATATTATCGGGCCATTATTTCTTACTGCAGAATATTATTTGGAACTAAGTACTCGAAAATCATATTTCACCTGCTTTACATGATGCCGCTAGGGAAAATCAGGAAGTTTGGTACCAAATGGATGGCTGCCCGGCACATAGTACCCGGGCTGTTCGGGAATATTTAGACAATAGTTTTAACGGAAACGTTATTGGCCTAAATCATACAGTAAATTGGCCAGCAAGGTTTCCTGATATTTCCCCAAATGATTTCTTTCTCTGGGACCATTTAAAAAACAGGATATACAAGGATAAAAAATACCCAAATCTATAATAGACGAGTTAAAAAATGCTATTTCTGCCGAATGCAATAGAGTTTCGGTTTACCAACTAGCGAATGTAAGAAGAGAATTTTATGGTCGCCTGGGTTATTGTCTAGCAGTCGATGGAGGAATATTTGAACATCTTCTTAAATCCTAAATTTCTAACAATTTAATAGTACCTAAAGTAATAAATTATTGAATATTGTAATAATACTATAATTAACCTTGTAATTGATTACTTCATTTTACTTTAATTTATATTAATTTGTATTTATAAATACATCTTTAAGATTTCCGATGTAGGAATGAGTTTTCAATAATAATAAAGCACTATGTAGGTAAATTTCTAAAATGACAACTTCATTTGACGGTGCTTTTCTTTTACCTTGACTGGTGCTCATAAGTAAATACAGGGCCATAAGAAAGGAGAAATATTTAAAAAGAAATCGGGCGATAACTCGTAAACGAGCTAATCAAAAATATCTAAAGTTATCCTTTTGAATGTGGGTTTCAGTGCTCTTCAATAAACCTAAATAGAATTATTCTCTAAAATAATTAGAGAAGCCAAAAATTGACCCCATTATAATTTACATGGGATTTCCTATGTCCCGTCCGAGGATGCAACACCCGGTATGTAATAGTGTAAAATATGTAGTAATATCAAATACCTTTAGTATTAGACCCATCCCTGACGATATTCTTAGCATTGCCGGTTAAATTCGTATTCCATCTGATTATATAGCTCATATCGCGCAGCGAAATCATCCGTATCTCACGAAACTCTTACGGTGTGTATTAGTTTTGGGCGCTCTCTCAGGTGCGATGCGCCCATTTACGACCAGGCGTCGAATAGGGAACAGGTGGCGGGCAAATAACCCACGGGTACTTATCGTAAATTCTCGAATTTATCGGTTCCATTCGACAGACTTTTAATCTCGATAATCCCGGCTCCATACTTGATGCGCTTATCGTGTACGAATATTCGATATTCCAGACAAATGCCGCATGTATAGGAACGGAAATATTGGGTTTGTTAACGAGTAGTTAAAATGCTCGTCCGAATACTGATAGTACAAGATTATTACGCTCATCATATTTTTAATAAAAATCTAATTTTTACGAAGATTTAGAAACGAACTGGTAGACAGAAAATATATTCTATAAGTAAATAAACACAACACTGGAAAAACATACATACATACATACCATTACTCGCTGACGAGTATCCGACACGCATCAAAAGATGGCCACGCAAGGCGTTTTCTTTCATGAGCTTTTCTGTGACTGAAAAGCCCGATACGTGATGTTATTTGCCTAACGCACTCCGGACATTCAAAAATCTCATTGCTTTGTTGCCTCTTTACTTTTTGGTTGTCGCTGTTAACTGAGTTTACAATTCTTCTCCATTGAGTTCTATTGTGAACTGCTTCTTCCCAATGATTTTGCATGTTAATCCCCTTTAAGTTTTCGTGGAAAATGTCCTTGTATCTTCTGAGTTGTCCACCCGGCCTCCTCTTACCGTCTACAAGCTCACCGTAAAGCAGAGATTTTGGTACGCGGTTTTCTTGCATTCTGCATACGTGACCAGCCCATCTTAAGAGGGATTTTGTAACAATGACTCCAATACTCTCGCAGTTAGCTTTATCAAGGACCGATACGTTTGAGACATGATGGAACCACCGGATTCTTAAGAGTTGTCTAAGGTGCCTCTGTTGCAACTTGTTTAATGCATTCATGTGTCTACGGTACTGCACCCAGGTTTCGCTCCCATATAACATGGTGGGGATTATAATTGCTCGGTACACTGCAAGTTTCGTTTTTGTACTCAAGTCATGATTGTTGCTCAATAATTTTGTTTTATACTGCCAGTTTGCATCTTACCGACTCTTTAGAGAAAGTTAAGCATAATAAGCTGGAGGGCTCTACTACCAGAAATCAATAGAAGAATTACGTTTGCATGGAGTACTTATGAAAGAAACTGAATCATATTCAAATCTAGAATGCCACTTTACCTAAAGAAGAAAACATTCTACCAATGTGTACCTACTACCAGTCATGACCTATGCATGCGAAACCTGGATACGTAAAATAATAGAGTGGTTACGACAAAAGACCCATCCACAAAATCACATCCCTCAAGTGGTAATGAGCAGGACACCTGGCAAGAAGGACGGACAACAGATGGACCACAAAAATTACAGCATTGTACCGAAGGGGAATAAGAGACCTAGAAAAAGGCCAAACCTGGTATGGGACCATGATATTAGGAAATCAGCAGAGATAACTTGGGCTCGCATAGTCAACAATAGACAACAATGGACACATCTACAAAGAGAGTATCTAGATATGTGAAGGAGCTTAGACAAGGAAAGAGAGGGGAGAGGTAACACGGCAGCTGAAAGTGAGGCAAGTTGTTACCACGCGAAATTCTCCAATGGCGTAGCATCAGAAATTAGCTTGTACCTAGACGGTACAAAATATTTATTAAAACGTAAACTAATATATCGTTCATTTTTGAGTAATGCATATACAATTTTGTATTTTATAGTCTCACCTTTATAATATTAGAATATCTAAGTAGATAATGCAAAATTTATTTAACAGTCACAGTGGACTGATTATCAAGACAATTATTTATTTATTAACGTGTGTATAATGTATAATTAAATAAAAATTAATGTAATAACATATATTTTAAACGTGTATATACATATATACTGTATGATCGAAAAAAACGGCGCCTTGTTTGTTTGGAAATGACAATTTCACAAATGAATATTAAAAATTACATTATTCATTGAATCTGTAAGCAAGTGTGAAGGGAATTGGCTAGATTCATTATTATACCGTATAATCGAAAAAAAAACGACGTCCAGTTGGCTTGTAAATTACGATCGATGACATTCCCCATATAATTCTACATATAAAATGACATAAAAACTATACAAAACGACATCGAAAAAAGACGGCGTCAGCGATTGCTATGAAATGAAGATCGCTGTCATTTATATGTAAAATTATATGGGGAATGTCGTCAATCGTCATTTACAAGCCAACAGGACGTCGTTTTTTTTCGACCATACGGTATAATAATGAATCTAGCCATTACCCTTCACACTTGCGTACGGATTCAATGAATAATGTAATTTTTAATATTTGTTACCTTCAATCACAAGAATATCCTATTTTTAATAATATCCGAATTTATCCACAAAAAAAATAAAACAATTCTAGAAGCTTTGTGTTATTTTATTTATTTTTAAATTTTTATTAATTACTCACTGAAACTATTATTATACACTTAAATTAGCAAATTTTTTGAAAGAATATTTAAAAAAATATATGTATGTAGTAACAAGAAGTAAGTAGCCCACCACAAGTTTGTCCACCCCCAACAAATCTTGGCAGGTAAATTTGAGTTTTATATAACAACTATACATATAGATTTTTTATCACTAGAATTTTTCATTTTTTTATAGTTTACAATTATTTTACATATTTGATAACAATAATTTATACATTTTTTTACATGTAAAAATGTTTATTGCAGAAATTGTATTTCTCTGATTATAATTCTACGCCACTGGTGAAATCCGGTCTGAGTAGCAATATTTATAGTTTCAAACATTAATTATAATACAGGATATTGAAAATACTACTTGGAATTATTAAAAATAGTTTGGTTTGGATGTGGTACAAGACATATTACAAGCATTTTACATATTTTTACTGCTATAATGAAAAAAATGTATATTTTATGACCACATAACAAAAGTTGTATATCGATTTTTACCTGTGAAATGTAATTCCAGCCACTTTTATCTCGCTTCGGCCTTTGCAGCCATACGCTGAACATCTCACCATACTAAACAACACAGTTTATAAATTTAAAACAAAACAGTTGTCACAAAAAAAACATAAAAAATTCGCTCGGTGTCACCTCGAAATCTTGTCACCAAAGTATGGCCGCCGATCGAATTTTGGCCTCACTAACCGATCACGGGAGAATATGCGTGTTACCCGTCCACTCTCTTTCCTTGTCTAAGTGAAGGAGGTTACACCATAATTGAAAATTGTTGAATAAGCTGAAAATAATGATGATGATTAATAAAAATTAGAGAAATACAGTTTTAAGAGTGTGTCAATCAAAAAGTTGCCGCAAATAGGGGTTGTACGGTTCAAAGTTCTTCTTACCGCTATACTGGTCCGGCAACAATGCGTCGGGTATATTGTACATTAGCGTAACTAGCAATCTATCCTGGGGTGGGTCTGGGGTTGAACCCAGGGGGAAAATTCATGAATGATTACATGAATTTTTACCGTTAGGTAAAATGTAGGTTATCAAACCGTGTTCCCGTAGATTACTTAAATACCTACAAATTTTCTAAAAAAAATAAAAATTAACACATTTTTTGAACACAACAAAATAATAATAACTAAACAAAACTAGAAAACGTCATTTTTACTACATCATAAGCAAATAAAAATTATTACGTAGCCAAGAGTCATAAAATCCAAGATTTCCGGGCTCCCCTGTAGTTACGCCAATGTATCTGTAGCTTCAATAATAAAAATCTTAGGAATTTTGGATAAGTTTAAAATTCTATGCCAAACTTTGGATAAGTGCAAACCTAAAGTATGTATTAGGATGTATTTCAGGAAATTATTTTAACTTCCACAGGGGTAATCCTTATAAGATATTATTAAATATATGTTTTGATAGAGTTTTAGAAATATTAAGAAATAAATTAAAAAAAAATCGGCCTTTTAAAAAAAATACTCTAAAAATAAAAGAAATGTCCTGAAATTAAAACTATGCTAGGTATTTGCTATAGTTGGTCTGTACTTCATCATCATCATTTTCAGCTTATTCAACCATTTCCAGTTATGGTGTAGCCTCACTCACATATTTAGATATTCTCTTTGTAGTTGGGCCCACTGGTTGTTTATTGTTGGCTATGCGGGCCCAATCCCTGCTAATTTACTAATATCATGGTCCCATCTCAGGTTCGGTCTTCTTCTAGGTCTCGTAATTCCTCGTGGGTACCATACTGTAATTTTTGTGGTCCATCTGTTGTCTATTCTTCTTGCAAGGTGTCCTGCCCAATGCCATTTGAGCCTTTTGACTCTGTGGATGCCATCTATTACTCTCGGTGTGTACATACTTTGCTATAAATAGCGTAATCTTAAATCATACAGAGTTTTCAAAATTATACGCCAAACTTTCTAAAATATAAAATAGCTTTTCTTCGATTTTTTTTAAATTAATTTGAATTAGTTAATCACTGCATTTAATTCAAACCAGTAACCAGCTTAGAAGTGGCTTTTTACTAGTAAAACAAATTTCCCTAACCAACAAAAAATGCGTTGTGTATGGAACAAATTCACTTTTAGCTAAATTCTAATTTCCATAATACACAAGTAACTCATGACGATTTATTGCCTTTTAACAATCAGTGTTTTGGCCATCATTTAAATCAAATTACTGTCTAATTGAAAAAAATCGCCAAGTACCAACCTCGACATTTCATACAAAGTGAGAAGGATATTAAGCATTTAAGAAGTCGTTTTAAAGCAACATATATTTATATTTAATTACTAGTAAATCAACGGTATGGGTCATGTAGAAAACCACCATGAAGTCTATTGAATTGCTTTCTTTTCTTTATTACATTCTAACCCAAATTTGGAAGCAATCAATTTGAATACATAGGATGATAATTGTTGAGTACCTATAAGAAATGACTAACAAATCAGAAAGTAGGATAAACGCTGTGTTGATTTTCAGTGGACAAAATCTTTCGATTTTTGTTCATATTACCGATTTTGATAAAACTAATGTTATTTAGAACATTGTATTTTAATTATATTTGTACCCCAATGTTTGGAACCACGCATCTTCACTAGGGTTCCGGAACCGGAGCTGTTTTTCGAAACCGGGATTTCCCGGTTTTTCCGTAGTTTCGGTACTGACTAATTTTTGTTCAATGGTATTGCAGTTCATCAATCAGAAAGAAGGGATGGTTTTTCAAAGTAAAATGAATAAAAAAGTTGAGATTTTTAATGAAAATAATATCAAATTATTAAGTAATCAGTCATGAAAAAAATAACATGAACACAAGTAAAGAAAAAGGTATACAGGGTGTTTCAAAACAAATGCGAAAAACTTCAGGGGGTGATTCCTTGTTCAAAATATAGGGTAGTTTGCTTTATAAATGTTGGGTCAAAAGTCGACCATTAGAGAGATATCGCGGTACAAAGATGGCGGAAAAATAATGTATTTATTTTTTATCTAGAAAACGAACAACGATAGACTAATGAAATTTTATGGAATCATTACTGTTATGAAAACATACTTTCCGGTAATTTTCTCACTTTTTTAAAATGAGTGGAAGGGGTTGAAATAAACTACCCCTATCATTCTTGTTAACGAAATTTAAAAAAAAAGCTTATAAAACACATGCAAAAAAAATAATTTGGATAGTTTAGTTTGTTTACAAACTTTTTTATCTCTTGTGTTTTTTTGATAAAACTCACCGATTTGAAATTAAAAAATAAATTGTAAATTTATTAATTGTTTATTAATTAAAAAATAAATTAAAAATTACATGTCAGGACAAAAAACATTTTTAGATAAAGAATCTAGTGGGCTGCTCTAATTTTTTTAGGAAAAAATCTAGTCGGTCGCTGTCACTTTTGAGGATGTTTCTAATATTATTTTACTGACATTACTCTACTTACTGACATTACTCTATAGATTCTTATTATTATCTTTATTTTCACTAGATTCTTTATCTAAAATTTTTTTTATCCTGACATGTACCTAATGCTTTTCATTTTATTTTTTAATTTAAAATCGGCGAGTTTTTATCAAAGCACAAGAGATAAAGTTTCTAAACCAAGCCTCCAAATTAATTTTGCATGTGTTGTCATTTTCTTTAAATTCGTTAACAAGGCTGGGAAGTTCAACCTCATTTAAAAGGCGAAAATACCAGAGTGTTTCGCAACAATGCGTGATATCTCTTTCGTTTTCAAGATAAAAATAAAAACATTATTTCCGCCATCTTTGTACCGCGATATCTCCCTGACGGTTGACTTTTGGCCCAACGTTTATAAAGCAAACTACCCTTTATTTTGAACAAGGAATCACCCCCTAAAGTTTTTCGCATTTGTTTTGAAACACCCTGTATATAAAGGTATAACTTAAATTTTACATCAAACAACATGAACTAACTTAACTGAATTTGAGACAAAAGCCCTAAAATATTGAATTAAAAGTGTAAATATCTATTAAAACATAACATAATAAATATTATAGGAACTTCAAAACAATAAGAAATAGCATCATTACTTATTTCAATGAGTTTGATTTCGACCGCTAGAAAGTATGAAAGGACCTTCTCACGTAACAAAAATATATTTTTTTAATTATTGTTAAGCCGGTCCTATACGATGCGTCCAACGTTGGTTCCTTAGGAATTAATAATTCGACTCCCGGTTCTTTGATGTCTCAAAATAACCGGAAATTTCCGGAAGGACTTCCGGTTCTGAACGCTAATCTTTACTAAGTTCAAATAGAAAAAATTAGTTGATATGAATAAAATCTCTAGCGAAGTGGATCAGCCATGATATGTAGATGAAGATTTATAAAGGAATTCTCGAACCCCCTGGTACAGTTATACTGACTCCTTCGACCTCTGCGGTCGGTTATCTAGAAAATCTGATTTCCAGGATTATAGACTCGAGGCTGTGTATGTACGTAGTCGCGTTCTTGGTAGAGTCGGCACGTTGTTTTATTGTCAAATTAAATAAAACGATCGATATAAATTCGAAATTGAATAGGAAACACCATGATACGGCGGATATTGGTCGATCGTCAGGGTTGGATAATTTTTGAATATTTAAATTATTACGTAATTTATTACTGTAGTTTTTATTAGGGCGAGAGAAGAGGTTTAAACCGCACTCACTATTCGCTGATTCTGGTGTTCCTCGATGCGATTTTTTCACTCAGTAGTTTAATACAAAATTTTAATATACAGGGTGTTTCAAAACAAATGCGAAAAACTTCAGGGGGTGATTCCTTGTTCAAAATAAAGGGTAGTTTGCTTCATAAACGTTGGGTCAAAAGTCAACCATTAGGGAGATATCGCGGTACAAAGATGGCGGAAAAATAATGTTCTTATTATTTATCTTGAAAATGAAAAGAGATAGACTAATGAAATTTTATGGAAGCATTACTGTTATGAAAACACACTTTCTGGTAATTTGTTCACCTTTTTAAAATGAATGGAAGGGGTTGAAATAAACTACCCCTATCATTCTTGTTAACGAAATTTAAAGAAAAATCTTATCAAACACATGCAAAAAAATTAATTTGGATAGTTTAGTTTGTTTACAAACTTTTTTATCTCTTGTATTTTTTTTATAAAACTCACCGATTTGAAATAAAAATGTAAAGAAAAAATAAAATGTAAAGCATTACATGTCAGGACTAAAAATATTTTTAGATTAAGAATCTAGTGATAATAATGATAATAATAATAATCTAGATAATATTCTATATTCGAAAAATAGTCTGTATTCGAAAAATCAATATCAAAACACCTAACAAATCACCATATACTGTCAAGAGAACAAAACGGCAGCCGAAAAGGGTCTAGAGGAAGTACAGAGTGGCTTATAATTGATAATGTAATCGGAAAGCAAGCATATAAAAACCAAAGAAACATATCTATCGCTTGGATCGATTAAAAGAAAGCGTTCGACTCTGTACCACATTCATGGCTACTTAAAATTCTGGAGATCTAATAGATATATACCTCAATAGTCAGAAGTCTTTAATATTTAATGCAGCAATGGCAAACATCTCTTCTCGTTACTTCCTCAGGGGACAGCTATCAAACCAAACCATTAAAAGTCCGAAGAGGGATATTCCAAGGGGATAGCTTGAGCCCATTAATGTTTTGCATGGCCATAAATCCACTAAGTTTCATGTTTAAGTCTAGCAAATATGGCTATGCTGTGAAGAACAATCCCTAAGTAAAGATTTCCGATTTGCTTTACATGGATGATTTAAAATGTTACGCGAGCAACCCAGAACAACTTAAAAGGCAAATGGAACTTGTAGCATCCTTTAGCCAAGCTGTTCGTATGGAATTCGGTGTGGAAAAATGTGCATTCCTGCAGTGTAAAAAAGGGAAAATCCAAGAATCTAACGAGATTATTTTAACTAACGAAATAACATTATCACCGTTACATCTGGGTGAAACCTACAGATATCTTGGTATCCATCAAGCTCTAAAAATTGATGATGGAGTAATAAAAAAGACTGCGGAGAATGCATTTATGAAGAGGGTTTGTGAAGTCTTGGGAACAGAGCTTCATGCGAAGAATAAAATAGCTGCGATCAATGTAATAAATAGCAGCACCTGTAATTCTTAATACATTCGGAGTTCTAAAATGGTCACAAACCGACCTGGAGTCTCTCGATAGACAAGTCAGAATATCAATGACAAGGCACCGAATGCACCACCCCCATGCTTCAACCATTAGACTCTACATTCCAAGGGACAAAGGTGGAAGAGGAATTATTAGTCTCATTGCTATGCATGAAAAGCACATCAGAAGTCTGCAGCATTACTTTGACCAAGCAAATGACCCTCTCCTTTCAGCTATTAAGACCGCCGACAGGAATTTCACACCTTTAAACTTAGCAGGTCAAAGATTACCTGCAGGTACTAGGGGTGCTGAGGAACTAATCGAGGAGTGGAAAGGGAAAGCCTTGCATGGAAGATATCCATCCAACTTATATAACCCAGACGTTCACCGAAATCTGTCATTACGGTTTCTTAGAGATGGAGAGCTCAGAGCTGAGACCGAATGATTTATTATAGCTATACAAGACCAGCAAATACCAACTAAAAATTTCCTAAAAATAATAGCCAAAAAGGATTTACCTACTGACAGATGCCGACTATGCAATGCCTTTCCGGAAACAATTCAACACATCTGCTCTGGATGTACCTATCTTGCACCGCGATATTATCTGGACAGGCACAACCGGGTGGCTAGTATTCTACACCAAGAAATCTGTAAAAAAGAAAATATTTTAAATGAAATTACACCCTACTACCGATACTTACCTGAAAAAATAGTAGAAAACGAAAACGTAAAAGTATACTGGGATACTGACATCATCACAGATCGTACTGTGCAGCATAATAGACCTGATATAGTAGTCTTCTATTAAAAACAAAAACATGCTTACCTGCTGGATATCACAATACCACTAGACGAAAATATTAAAAATGCAAGAAAAGAGAAAAACACAAAATATGAAGCACTGGCGCAAGAACTAAAAGCTATATACGATTTGAGCAAGACTTTTATATTACCAATAATATTTACCTGTAACGGCCTAGTAGACGTAAACCTTGTTCAAAGCCTTAAAAAACTCCAACTTCACAACCTGGAAAGAATCATCTCTACCATGCAGAAGTCCACAATTCTTTCTACCTGTTCTATCGTTCGCACTGTGTTGAACCGCGATTAGGTCGTTGATAAGAATTATCCCGACTTAGTGGCTAAAACCGGCTTTAAGCTTAAAAAAAAAAAAAAAAAAAAAATCTAGATAATAACGTATTGCAGTAGGTAATGTCAAATAAAACAATATTAGAAACATCCTAAAAAGTGACAGCGGCCGACTAGATTTTTTCCTAAAAAAATTACAGCTGCCCACTAGATTCTTTATCTAAAAATGTTTTTTGTCCTGACATGTAATGCTTTACATTTTATTTTTTAATTTCAAATCGGTGAGTTTTATCAAAAAACACAAGAGATAAAAAAGTTTCTAAATAAACTAAACTATCAAAATTATTTTTTTTTGCATGTGTTTGATAAGATTTTTCTTTAAATTTCATTAACAAGAATGATAGGGGTAGTTTATTTCAACCCCAAAAATTACCAGAAAGTGTGTTTTCATAACAGTAATGCTTCCGTAAAATTTCATTAGTCTATCTCTTTTCGTTTTCAAGATAAAAAATAAGAACATTATTTTTCCGCCATCTTTGTATCGCGATATCTCCCTAATGGTTGACTTTTGACCCAACGTTTATGAAGCAAACTACCCTTTATTTTGAACAAGGAATCACCCCCTGAAGTTTGTCGCATTTGTTTTGAAACACCCTGTATATGGTTCAGTACTATACAGGGTCCGGCAATAGTGCGTCGGGCATCTGTAGCTCCTAGAATAAAAAACTTGAGAATTTTGTTTAAGTGCAAACCTAAAGTATGTACCAGGATGTATTCCCGGAAAATATTTTAACATCTATAGGGTGGCTTAAAAAAGTGTGAGTGTACCTGGATGATTTTTTTTAAACGGAACACCCTGTATATTATTGCATTTTTGGCATCCTTTCAGATCACTTTACATAAGCCTAAGATATGAATAAATATATGTCGATAGTTTCAGAGATATTAATAAATAAATAAAAAATATATTTCAGCCTGTAAAAAAAATAAAAATACAAGAAATGTCCCGAAATCAAAATTATATTAGGTATTTACCTTAGATGGTCTGTGCCATGACACAAAGAATACAAGGTATGATATTGCGCAGGTTAGTCACTACGTCACAGGTGATAAACGGCACAATTGGTCGGCAAGCTCTGAGCGCCAATTTCAAATTGTCAAACAGATTGTGTCATCCGTAGAAATTTAATTGTGTCAAAATGTGAAAATAATTTTTCAAATCTCAAGCTCGGTGATTGAGAAGGACATAACTTTTGGGGCTATGTCCTAATTCTTCCCTATTTTAGGTCTTTTTTTATTAGTGGCAATTGAACAATATGGATATTTTTTTGTATGGCGTATGACACAGGTGGTATGCGCAAACTGAACGAAATTGGAGCCGCTATCGATCATACCTTGTTTTCTTTATACCATGGGTCTGTGCTTACTTTGAAAAAATGAACATTTTTTGTATTTAGAGTATTTCAAAATTCTTGACGGTTTCGCTGATATTCACGGTTTTATATTTCAAATGGCATTTTTGCGTAGTAAATTTTTATCAAAGCCACCCATTAATTGTTCTCTCCTATTTTGCCGTTGAAAAAGCCATGTGCACTAATTCTACGTATATATGCGAAACCATTAAAAATTTTGAAATACTTTTAATACAAAATTGTTCATTTTTTAACTCTCCATCTAATGAAGAAATAATATACAGGGTGTTCCATTTAAAAAAACAAAGAAAAATTATTTTATATTTTATAAAGTTTGGCGTAGAATTTTGAACACCCTGTATGATTTACGATTAGGTACCATATTTATAGCAAAATAAGTACAGACTATCTAAGGTAAGTATCTAATAGAGTTTTGATTTCAGGGCATTTGTTGTATTTTTATTAAGTTTTTTTAAAAAGGCTAAAAAATATATATTTTTTATTTATTTATTAATGTCTCTGAAACTATAGAAATATATTTACTCATATCTTAGGATTATGTGAAGTGATCTAAAAGGAAGTCAAAAATGCAATCTGTATGTTATTGACAAAAACAGATTATTTTTTGGTAACCACAGGGTGTTCCATTTAAAAAAATCATATCGATCCACTCATACTTTTTTTGAGCCATCCTATAGAAGTTAAAATATTTTCCTGAAATACATCCTAGAACATACTGTTGCGGACCGGTGTGGACTCGACCTAACATAACTATATGGCCCGCCCTCGGATGACCTTAACATCGCATTAAAGAATAGACACCGTAATGATTCATTCGAAGATTCGAGAAGAATCGAGTTCCACTAGAATGGAGTAGTACATACGAGAACAATCGAAACGTTCTCTATGCACCTAACGATCTATGGACTATTCTAGAGATCTTTAGCTGTCGGTATAAAAGCCGGCGGCTGTGACCTAGAGAGGGCAGTTATAAATAGACGAGTGCAGTTAACGCGCAAAAATTCAAAATAAATTCTTAGTTATAAATCGTTTGTAAACAGTTCTTTAAGTCTTTAATTAGTGTTAAATAAATAGTGTTTAAATAAATTGTGACTTTCTATCCACACGGAACCGACGAAAAACGTAACAATACTTTAGAATTGCACTTAAACAAAATTCTTAAGTTGGTTATCCTAGGAGCTGCAGATGCCCAACGCACTATTACCCTTTATAACTACATCCACATTTTCTTAGCGCTGTAGCTTCAAAACCTGCCTCTATAAACACACAGGATAGAAAAAACCTGGTGTATAGTGGCCGTAATTTACTACACTAGTTATGTATTCCATTCCGCATTGCGCAAGACATATCGGTAAATTATTGTGCTTTCTTGGGGTCCGAAAAAACGCCCAACGTGAGTAATTACAATTTCAGAGACGTTAGATAAATCTGGCCGGTCGCTGTATGTTTGTAAATTTTCTGTTGATAACTCTTAAATTATTAATTTAAAAAAATATATACTTAAACCAGTAAATTCTACATAAAAAGGTGCTTTGGAAATGTTTTCATAGAAATACAACATTTTCCATAGCAAAAAAGTTACAGCGATTTTTTAAAAGATATTGATGTGCGGTTTTCACCATCATGTTTTTGATGAAAATTGAGCCCCAGACACCGATATTAGTTTTCGTCTATCTCCTATAGAAAAGGGTGTTTCCATTTAAAAGCGTCTAATTTGACCCACCCTGTACGTGTGACTGACATACAGCCGAGGCACAAAAAGTCATTTTTACTCCGAGTAGAACATGGTATTTTTTTTCAAACGCCACAAATAATTTTTTAAACAATTTCAAACGTTCCAAATATTATAAAAAGATTTAAAAGTCATACATTGTACGTAATTATACAGGGTCGCTTATATGTATGGAAACGGTCGATTATTCGGCAAAGAATACGAGGTCACGCAAAAAGTTAAATACAAAAGTTATAGGGTTGTTAAATGCCTAACATCTTGTAATAAATTTAAGTATGTAGGTTCGGTCATAAAGTCGTGGCAACTCAGAGATTAATTTTAACTATTTATATTTTTTCGAAGAAAAACTTATGATTAATTTAAAAAAAACACACAAAAAGTTCCCAAATTTTTAGTTAAATAAATATCTACTCGACATGTTTATTTTTTGTCAATAATGACATGTATTGACTATTTCCATTCTAAAGGAACATCTTGAGAACGGTTGCTCGTAACGATTTTTACCAAGTGTCGTCGACCACGTGTTACGCGTCAGAGTTGACAATAACTGTTGACAATACAATGCCTAACAAATAATAATCTTAAACCCCCACTCGGTGGCCGTATCGATCCTTCTCCTGAGTCAGCGGCGCGCCTCAGCCAGCACGGCCATCCTGTAGAACTTTCGTCCTCGAAAGCTAGTTTTCTGTAACGACAAAACAAAACAAAAAAGCAATTATAATCTAGGCCAACCGAGAGGCCAACTATTATTGACAAAGTATGCGTGAGTTTAAAGTTTAAGATTATGCTCAATGACGATCAAACAAAATTGTGACGAGAATGCCTGAGAAGGCAATCAATATGCTTCAGATCAGTATATCTTAGTACAAATCCATTTTGTGGGGATATTCTTTTGATGTTCAAAGAATATTAACATTAAATAATAATGTGCATCCACATAAAGTTGCAGAGAAATTTTGAGAACCTATAAAATCTTAACACTATCTTTGATCATGTTTGTCTTTGATAACTGGGATATCTTTAAAACAAAATATAGAAATATTGATAATATTGTAATTCTCGTTGTTTAGCAAGTACTGAAGCATATTTAACTCTTGATATATTTAAACAAAATTTTATTCTGTAAACATACAGTGATTTGAGTGTTTTTGCTTAAAGCTTGAAACTATTGTGGTTAAATGTGAAATGGTAATTACTCAATTATTTTTAATAAGAAATATGAGTTTTGAAAAACTATATACAGCAGTCAAATTTCAAACATTGTATGAAAGGCAATGAAATTGATGTCTTTATCTAACTGCAATTCATAAGTAATAAAAACATAAATTGTTATGTGATGCTTTAGTGTTGAACACCACAGATTAAAATTTAAAAAAAAAAGCATTTATGAATTTTGTTAAATAAATAAAATGGTGTGATGACTTGAAAGGAGAATCAGTATGTTTCTATATAAAAGAAACAGGTACTTCATACTCTTCTAAACTTCATATTCTAAACCTCAGCAAACTCATCATCTGTAAATTACTCCATGCATTCGGCCACGTTACCGAAAAAGACATTATGATCTTTCTAGGGTTCTAGAATCTTGATAATATCTTCCAATTCATTTATCATTTTATAACTAATGAAGTACTTTAAATATGTCTTCCATGTCACTAAAACAAAATTCAATAAATAAGATTAACAAATAAATCATGCAACGGAGTATAATCATTCAAAAGGTTGTTTTTGCAGAACCTCAAATCTTCAGTAGATTTTATATCAACGTACTAGTCGTATCCACTACTCGTTGAGTCTAAAGTTTAGGTTGCAGACTTCGGTAGAATATCTGAGGGGCAACATTTACCTGAATATTAACTCAAGACCACAAAACTGGCCATTTGGAAGTTGATTATATTTATTTTTTTTACCTAATAAAAGTAATTATTTAAACTTTTGTATTCCTCTGACACTCTATTTTCTGGTAAGATCTCGAAGGCTTTCCTAAAAACATAACAACATATAAAATATAATTAACACAACACGAAATTAATAAAACGGTTGCTTTTGAACACCTCTGTATAAACTGTTAAACATACAAAACACTTTTATGTGTACACTATTTGTTTTCCTTTTTACAAACCAAACAAATATTATTGCGTTATGTAACAACTTTGTGTGTCGATCGAAAAATGTACGAACATTTTCTATTATCAATTATCACCATATTTATTAAATATATTATGTAACTACTTTTATTTTCATTACCTGATTATTTTCTAGGATGTCCTGAAATATTAGTCCTTAATTATAATGAAAAGAACGTTATATCTTTATATGAAACAGAAACAATTTTCGAAGTTACGTATCATTTAGACTCAGTTTCCTTTCTTTCCTTTTTTCTCCTAGTTTTAAAATATTATTATAAATAATATTGTGGGGGGTTTTCAATTATTATAGACATTCAGAATAAACGTAACAGTATAAGAGTTAATATACATATTTTAGAATTTATTTTGATATATTTGCAGTTCTGTATATAATATTATAACCAGTACATATTATGTATCGGTTGCTAACTGTTAATATTCCGTAAAAAAAAATCCAATGGGATTAACATGAAGTATGTACCTTATGTTAGTATACCTTTTACCTTTTATATCATTGTTACTATTATCATATTTATATATCTACCTAAGATGGTGATCGATATGCCTAGGAGAGCGAGCAGTATGCCTAAGAGGGCAAAATCATCTATCTATATATTTATCTATTTATCTAAGATGCTGATCCATATGCCTGGAAGAGGGCGGTCAGTATGCCTGGAGAGGGCGATCAATCTGCCTAAAGAGAGCTGTCAGTATGCCTGGAGAGGGCGGTTAATATGCCTATCAGTATGCCAGGAGAGGGCGGTCAGTATACCTAAAGAGAGCGATCAATGTGACTACAGAGGGCGACCAAAATTGTGCCTAAGATGGCGATCACTGTTTTGCCTGAGATGGCGATATAAATTGTGCCTGAGGTGGCGATCACTGTTTTGCCTGAGACGGCGATCAAAATTGTGCCAAAGATGGCGATTACTGTTTTGCCTTAGACGGCGATCAAAATTGTGCCAAAGATGGCGATTACTGTTTTGCCTGAGACGGCGATCAAAATTGTGCCTAAGATGGCGATCAAAATTGTGATATAGCAAACCAATGGGTTATATGTGGGTCTCGTTTCTATTAATTAATTATTTTTATTTTTAATTAATTTACCTTAACTTTTGGATCATTATATCCTCTAAACAGACAATTCCTTTTCAAGAAACTTTCACCCAAAACAGACCAACCATTCATATGGTCTACTGGAGCCTTCAGTATCGGTCCTCAAGTGCCGTTTTTCTATGGTAATGGCGTTTTTCTATTTCAAAAGTACTGTAGACGTGTACTGTGTTATCCGGTGTTTTGTACTATTGAGACTTCGATGTAGAGCTTTCTTCTAAAGATACCACTCACAACATGATTTTTTTTGCGATTGGGATTTATAACTGAGTATCTGAACTTGGAACAGATAAAACTTCACAAAACACCAACACTAAATGTTCTCAACCACTTCTGATGTCGTCGGGCACGTGTTACGCGTCAGAGTTACGCGAGAGATGCGCTACGCGTCAGAGTTGACAATACAATGCCTAACAAATAGTAATCTTAAACCCCCACTCGGTGGCCGTATCGATCCTTCTCCTGAGTCAGCGGCGCGCCTCAGCCAGCACAAGAGACATTTTTACATAGAAAATCACAAAAATGTATATTTATTCACTTATTAGTTTTATACAGGTACGGATGAAAAGTTATTACTCTTCAAACCAGTTAAAACACATGTAGGTGGCACCACTTACAAATGGAGTGATATTAACATCAAAATTAAATTTCTCATGTCAAAAAACTCCCAGACACCAATTTCCATTCAAATATAAACGTTACCTCAGAAATTATTTGGAAAAAATCAAAATAAAAATGAAATTTCTACACCCTGTATCTCCGAAACTAAGTATTTTAGGACATACATTTATACGAAATTTTTTCCGGAATACAGTTCGGACCACCCTGTATTTTAGGTTTTTAATAAAAAATAAATTCTTTAAAAAATTATTTGTGACTTTAGAATAAAAATGTTCTAGTCGGGGTAAAAATGTAATGAAAAACTAAGTGTCTACGGGTAGTCTTATTTTAGTCATGTTTCATGGCTAATCTTACTGTAGGTTTGCCTAATAATTTCATTCTTCTTTTTTATTACAGTCCCCACGATAACATCTTTTGTTTTTTGTTGTATATAAATGTTTTGTTGTATGGTAATGTATGTTTTTGTGTCTCGAGTGTAATGCCAAAACGTAACAAATAATAGAAAATAATAAAAATTATAGTTTATACACATCCCTGATCACACACAGCCACATACACTGGTCTGCAAGTGGTCGAGGATTTATCAACTCGCTCGATATTTGCATTGATAGGAGACTATGTATATGCTATTTCGTTTATCCGGACACGTGTTCGCTATCGTTTATCTGTGTGCTCTTCGATATCTGGCTGTTTTGCACATTTCTTTCCCGAGATGTTGGACAGGTGCTCTTGACTACTTCTAGTAATTACAGTTCTCTTCATTGATAATTAAAACTTTATCTCGTTGGACCTCCTAGCTTTATAATTGTATCCTTTCATTTCAGAAATTTTAACATATTTTGAAGTTTAACATATTTTTTTTCGAGTAGCCGGATTTTTTAAGCAATCTATAGTTAAATTATGTTACTCTTTAGCATCTTTTTAAATTAAAAATTACAAAATCCGCATTTGAAGATGATGTAGAATGTAGAATGTTTAGGAGGGGAGTTAATCACCGCGACCTTACATATCTATTGTGTGTTCCCCTTTCTTGAGTTATAACGAGTTGTACCTTATCATACAGTCTCAGGGTTTTAACAAAAGCCAGTATCTGAGACGGCTCTACAGAGGCCAGCTCTCCATCCTCGACATCAGCCGTACCAAAGTTTATGGCACGAATGGTCGTCGTCTCGGTTCACTCTAGGATGAGGTGTTCTGGTATTTCCTCATAGAATCTGCATTCGCCGTGGTTTCTTAGCTTCACTCTACTGATATGTTTATTGAGGAGGCTCCTATTAAAATCCCCATGAAAATCTGATGATTGTTCTTACTCAAATGAAGGAAATTTTTTAATTTGTTTCGGTGGTAAGTACTGGCGAATTTCTCAGAGTGTGCTAGACCTTTGGAGGATTCTCATTCCAGGTTACGGATAGAGTCTTGCAAATTCCTGAGTGCTGCTTGGCTTTGGTTGGTTTCCTCTTGGGACGCACGTATAATAGACATGATATAATAGAAAAATAATTCATGCTTATAAAATCAATAAACAAATATATCAAACTTTAAAATACATGAATATTTTGTATCGGTCAGTATAGATGGTCCAATCATCAGCATCATCATCATCATTTTCAGTTTATTCAACCATTTCCAATTATGGTGTAGCCTCCCTCACATATTTAGATGCTCTATTTGTAGTTGTGTGCATTGGTTGTCTATTGTTGGCTATGCAGGTGCAAGTTATCCTTGCTAGTTTCCTAATATCATGGTCCCATTTCAGGTTCGGTCTTCTTCTAGGTCTCTTAATTCCTCCTGGGTACCATGCTGTAATTTTTGTGGTACCACCATGATAGGTCCAATATTATTGGCCCCTACATAAATTTGAAAAAGAATCCTTTGTCTAAGATGGTAGCAGACGTTAAAAAAACTCAAAAAGGATGTAACAACCTTATTGATCCTTCTTTAAAGAGAAAATTGCAAGTGTCGAATCCCTCATTACCAAAATTGTATGCGTTGCCAAAAATTCATAAACCGGATAAGTCTATGCGCCCAATTGTTTCGGCTGTAGGTTCTCCGACTTATAATTTGGCAAAATGGTTATCAAGGGAGTTCGAAAATTTACCTAATCATGAACCCTCTTTCTCAGTTAAAAATTATATTGAATTCATTAACAAAAATAAAGGTATAACATTGCATGAAGGGGAAATTTTGGTCTCCTTTGATGTATCTTCGTTGTTTCCAATTCCACACATACTTTAGGCTACTTGAAGGAATTACTGAACGCAAATGGCCTCGACAACAAAACTGTAATTGATATATTGAGCTTACATCGTTATGTATGAAACAAAATTGTTTTCAAGTTAATAACAACTTTTTTGAACAGCGGGAAGGTACAGCAATGGGTAATCCATTGTCTCCATTTTTGGTTTGAAGTGGAGGCTAAGAATCAGTTTGAGTATTTTCCATGAGTATGGTTTAGGTATGTGGATGATATTTTTACTGTTTTTGACACACATTCAGACACCATAGATAATTTTATTTCTCAGTTAAATAATAGTTATCCTTCCATTAAATTTACACATGAAATTGAGAACAACGACAGATATAAGAAATACTAATAATTGCCTGGAATTTGATATATATATATATATATATATATATATATATATATATATATATATATATAGGAAAAATACCACTACACGCAGATATATTCCTAATGAATCATATCATAGTGTTGAACATAAAATGGCTAGTTTAAATTTCTTAGTTCATACCTTAGTTTTCCACTTACCAACGAAAGATATGAAATAGAATGAGATTACATTAGGAATGTAGCGGAGTGTAATGGATATTCTCCTTCACTAGTTTATAAAATAATTAGAAAACGTAGGTATAGGTTAATGATTTCTGAAAATTCGACTTTTCAAGTGGAGAAAGAGACGTCAAAATATTTTTCAATACCGTTTGATAGAGAGTTATCCCGTGGTCTAAAAGGAATGTTTAAGAATGTCAATTATAAACTTATGTATAGTGCTAATAATAAATTACAACAATTATTAGGTAATCCAAAGGATAAAACACCTCCACTGGAAAGGTCGGGTATTTATGAAATTTCTTGTAAAGATTGTAATCAGAAATATGTTAATATGTTAGGGCAAACTAGAAGATCAATATTAACTAGATTTAAAGAACATTTAGCTCAGATAAGATATGGTAGACCGGATAAATCTTGCGTTGTTGAACATATTGTTGATAAAGAATAACAGATATAGATCTTAATTTTTAATTGTAGTTTTAGTTTTAATCATCTGCTGATGATGCTCACAAAGTTAGCGAAACTCGCGTCCAGTGTAAAAGTAAAAGTGTTTTGCTGTATTATGGTGATTTAGTGTTTTATTTTGCTGTGTAACACCAAAGGTTCCAACCCCCAACTGTAGTCCAATATTATTATTAAAATTTATATACAAATGTTATTCATATACTCGTATTATGGCTCTGAAATGCATTATGTATGCTTGTATATCGTTAATTTGTTAGTTTCTGTTATTGTAATTGCTTTTTTACAATAAATTTTAAATTGTTACGAGGCCATTCCGGTGGGGAATGTTTCGATTTTCAAATTATCCCCGTCCGCAATGAATGCGATGCGGCCCAGTTCCCAATTTTCATTTTTATTGCCCGTAATAACGCTGCGCGTCTCATATGATTGCCCTTGGATTGCCTTTTTACGACTTTAAATTGCATATCACTTCTGGTACCCAATTACAACAGGTCACCGATGCGGTTTTATGGCCGAAAGGAACTTATGCCGAAGGAAAAACGGTACTGCGGGGGAAAAAGGCACCAGAAAACATAATAATTGATGGACTCCTTTTGTTTAAATCATTCTTTTTGGCCATCAACGCTTTTGGCAGTAATTGTTAATTGATTTTGTGAAATTTACTCTTTGTACTTATTAATCATCGTTCCATTTTTTATTTGTCCATCTTTTTATTTTATCGTTCCATCTGATTTTAGGTAAGAGGTAAAAATTAATCACTGCGTCCTTACTGAACCAATGTGGCACCCTTTCTTGAGTTATAATTCATCATACAGTTTCAGGGCATTGACAAAAGCTAGTATCTGAGACGGTTTTACGAAGGTTAGTTCTCCATCTCCTATATCGTATTCGTATTTGTATTCACTAAGAGTGGGTCCCAAATGGGACCCTCCACTGCGGCCGTGAGGGCCTATTGTGGTTCAGTGTCTAAAGCGGTTTAATAGAAAAAGAGCATTAAAGTTCACCCTCAAGACCCAGCTTTTTAATGTAGGCTGTTATGTCCGAGGGTGGTATGCCTCCTAGGTCTGATAGGTCTAGTGGTTTTGCCAAACACCTCAAACCTGGTTCTGCATCGCTGGGGGTAGCAACACATAACGTGCTTCATAGTTTTGTCATCTTCCATAGAGAGTCGGCATTCGGCGTCTTCCACCAGTCCCTGTAGTCCTTTTTAGGTGTAATCTCAGCCGGCAGTGGCCCGTGTACCAGCCTTGAAGAATTCTCCTATTCTACGTTTGGATGGCCCTGCTAGGATTTTTTTGCATGTTCCATTCCGGAACTGTCATTCCAATCCTGAAACGTCGCATCCCTAAGCCATTTACAGAGCCTGTCTCTTGCGAGATTTTTTGGAACGCGGAAAGTGTCGGTTCTGGGCTCACGATTGGCGAACGTGCACCAATTTTGGCGAGGGAATCAGCATGTTCGTTTCCCTCTAGGTCGACATTTCCCGGTATCCATATTAACGATATTTTGTGCCTATCTCCTAATGTATTGAGTATTTTCTTACAACGAAGAATCGTTATAGACGTGCTTTTGTTGCATCAAGTGTTTTCAACGTGGCTAGACTATACGAAAATATGCTTATAGTTTTCTCGATGTATTGCTGTTCTACCAGCAGTTCTACACAGGTTTCAATAGCATACAGCTCAGCTTGGAAAATTGTGGTGTGTTTTCCAAGACTGTCCAAGTCTTTGAACTGCTGCAGTAAATTCCTGCGCCAGATCCTTTTTCTTTCTTGGATTCGTCAGTGTATCTTGGCTTATCCCATTCGTCCTTATCCGGAAACAGGACGTTGTAGTTGCGTGTGTCAAGAGTTGTACCGGTGGTGTGAGATCTAAGACCATTCCCAGAATCTCATCCGACTGTAGTTCGTCTACTATATCAGTAGTATCAATTAAAAATTGGAGTGGTCAGAATTAAAATGGATCAAGTCCAATTTCCTACTATTTTAAGATAATCATCTTATGGCACAAATGGATATCGTCTCGGCGTACCCTTTGATGAGGTGTTCTGGCGTTTTGCCCTTTTTCCCACATAATCTATATTCGCCATTATTTCTTAGCTCTAATCTACTGAGGTATTCATTGAGGAGACAGTGTCCTGTTAAAAACCGCGTAACAATCCGAGGATTGTACTTACTTAAATCTAGGAACAGCTTAATTTTCTTTTTCGTTTGTAACTTCTGAGAAATTTGGTGTAACACTTTCAAACAATATTCATTCATATTAGTTTTAGTATAAATTTGAAATAAAGAATATTTTATTATCTTGTCCAATACACAATGCTTTTCCTTGCAACTAAATGTAATAAAATCGGTCATAAATATCATTATTTTATGTTCTTTACATTACTAGAAAGTGAATAAATAAATGTCAATACAGGGAAAATCCTTTTTTCTTTGTATCAAATCGACGACAGAGAAAACCTTTATTTATAGCTACTGGAAAAGAAATACATAATGTATATAACTTATGATATAATCGAACTCTATTGTAAGTTCATTGTTCTATTTTATAAGACTTTTGATTTCCCTGGTTTTGTTGCTAAAATTTTAATATACCTTTTACATAATTTAAAATTAAAACAATAAATTTTATTTACTTTTAATTGTTATAATATATTTTCAGTTTAATCATTTTAATGTGTACACGGATGGTGGTTCCAGCCTCTTTATAAAGCAATAACGGAAGCTGTGTTATTACCCGCTCAATTCAACATATAAAATTTGCCTGAATTTATTCAAATTTAATTACAGATTTATAATATATTATCCATAAATAACATTATTACGAAAGTAATAAAATGAAATTAGCGCTCGGCGGGTTTTAGTTTACGCCAAGTTAATTACATCAAGAACGAGCCTAATGCTAGGCTAATATTTAGCATGGAATTGGTTAAATTAGTAATTAAAAAGATATAAAAAATGCATAAAAAGTTCATTTTTTTAACAAGCACGGGATAATATTACAATTCCACCTAGAAATCGTATATTTGAATGAATAAATAAATTCAATTAAAACTTACATACAGGGTGATATTTTTTATATCAACATACGTCCGATTCAGCGTTGTTTCATAGCTACAGGGGTTAAAGTTTTATTATCTTTTTTATTATAATTTTCGTATAAGTGCTTTTAGCGATTCGAATGAAATTTTGAGGGTAAAAGTTACTATAAGTGCGACATATTTTAATGCTAAAAAAGTGTCGATAGATTCACCATTCATGTGTATATGCGTTATCAGTGGAATATTCTTTTAAAATCTCTAGAACCCCATCTACATTCCAAGTTTGAGCTCTCTAGGTCATATAGGGCCCGAGTTACGACGCTCCACCTAACCTCCGATCGTTACCACTTTTCCTGATGGTTCTCGTGTGTCACGGCCTTCAATTTTTACTCCCATCGCGCGTAAAGAAGTTTCACTTCAAAAAGTCCTGGCTGTTTATATCATTTGTTGAAATTACTTTATTTATAACGCTCTGTACAGCGAGTTTAACAAGATATTGGACAACAGAGAACTACCGATCCATCCAGACATCAGGGATGCTAACTACAACCGCCCCGATCCAGAAAATCACCCACCAAGACCACACTAAATGCAATTCAAGACTAATGGAGCATCATCATCACTAAATACCTAGGCTGTTGGATTAACCAACATATCGATCCTTCATGGGAAATCAGATGTCGTATAGAACAAGCAAGAAATAAATTTCAGAAGATTAAGTCGCTGCTCTCAAATAGTTCACTAAAATACGGGAGAAGTTTACAAAGTGTTATGTGTGGTCGATTCTTTTGTATGGATGTGACACGTGGACACTTAATAAAGAAACGATAAATAAAATCGAAGCACTTGAAATGTGGACATATAGAAAGAATGTATGAATGTTTTTTAATTTCTCCGACTGATCCTTAACGGAAAAATCGAAGGAAAGAAGTGGATTGGGCGCAAGAGGCTTTCGTGGTTGAGGAACTTGCGGCAATGCACAGGCTTGAGCGCGGATAAATTGCTCCATGTAGCGCAAGATCGAGAGCGATACAGAGATATTGTTAACATGACAGTCGTCAACGTTCACTAGGAACATGACACTTGAAGAAGAAGGAGCATCACCGAGGCGTGGTATCAGGAATAGACGCCGAAAAAAAAAACAGTGACATGCCATGAATCACCAACTCCCCAACAAACATTTGAAGTTAAAATTATGTTAAATTAACCACCTGGACTATTATTAACAAACTGAAAATGGGTCGAAATTTCCAAGAATTGACGTTAAAATTCCCAAAGTGGGGAATAAAATTAAAGTAATTTGGAAGTTAAAAACAGGTTAACAGGTTATAATGTCTTGTATGAAATATGGGCTATAAAGTCAAAAATAATCGACCTGAGGTCATAACATGGTAAAATAGAGGTAAATTTTACCTCAACGAGGGTTTATGATGTCCAATAGGTAACAGAAACCTAAGACAGAAACACGGGCAACAGGAACGGATGGAATTCTGGACTGTTCTGTGCTCTACGGTCTGGATCGGTCTTCTTGCTCTACAATTACGAACAACCAAATAAGATTTAAGAAAGATAACACTCAACTAATCTTTCTGCACCACGTGGGCGTGGAAAAGTCGAAAACCAGACAACAATATGAACAAAAATCAGTTGAGTATTGACTTGAATAGGCATTGAATAGGCAGAAGAATTATAGCATACCTTGGAACTCTACTCGGGGACTTCTTGGGCACGTGGAATCGGAATATCGATCGGTCGGAAAAATTAGGCTATTTAATCCCTTACGGAAATTGGTCGGTGGTCCATGTAAACTCAACAAAATCCAACCACGTCTCTGACCAAATGTGTTCCGGAAGACTTAATCCTTCACTACGAAGACCTGCTATTCACCAACAGGGAATGCTTCACGAAACGGCAGACAGTTCTTCACGACGATACCCGGTCGGTGGATACACAAGAAGTGATGCAAGGATTCGATTTCCTTCACAAAATCAGATTTCAACCGGAAATCTCCCCCCAGGATATAGATAGAGAACTATATGTATATATCGACTAGTCCAACTCACAAAAAGGCATAAATAAAAAACGATGTTCTAGAATATTTTCCACAGCCATATTCCGTATCCGGTCAATGAACGAACTTAACTCAGAAATTCCCACAATTAAATGAACGAATTGCACACTGCAATCCACATCAAAAATAAACGATTTAACTACGAAATTTTATCTGATAATTATAAAATTTCAATAACCAAAACAAAGGATAAATAAATCCAAAAACATTTGATCAGATTTGATCTGACATTGACAAGTGACGGACAGGTGATGATCCAAGATAAAGAGAGGTCGACAAAAATTCTAATGCTGGGCGGCATCCAGTGACAATGTTCTATGGCTGTATAATATCGCGGTGTATATCGGGTTGCATAGTCGTAAAATTTTAAATAAAATAATATTTAACAATAAAATTATAGTAAACATGGTGCAAAAATAATAGTTATTTGCGATAATTTATGAGCTAGCACACAGAGGTCGTAACGAGGAAATTTGACTGTTACACTTTTGATTTTTAACAACATTATTCTCTTGACGCATGATAATCAAAGGCCAAAATGACATTGCCCGCAAATTTTGAAGTATGATTGGTGGAACAGTTGAAAGAGAGTATGTTTCTTTTTCCTACTTTATTGAAAATTCCTACAACTAATTTTAACGTTCTGAATGCTTACATCCAAATTAGAGGAACAAATTTCTACGCTAAATGAAACCACTAATTGCGAGGTTCTGAATGAAGCTTAAGATTATAACTTCCTCTGTATAGGGGATTGTTTTTTTTGTATGGGATATTATATTTTCTTTGCTTCTGATTCTAGCTAGATATTTTATTTATTGTTTATTTCAGCGTTTTTTGCGCCTTGCCCCGCAATTTCCACACAGCTTTCTACATATATGTCCAAACGCACTCCGATCGGACTCCCCGATTAATGTCGAAACTTTGCACACGGGCATTCCGCATGCAAAACTGCATTTTTAAGCGTCGTAGCCGGCCAGTTTTATCGGCTGTCGATCGTGAAATATTGTGTGAAGCGCCTGTAAACTTCCACGCAACTAATCAAACGATATAGAGATATCGTTTGAAAAAGAGACATCTTTTCGCCAAAGACAAACAGAGAGATATTTTGTCAGGCCTGAGATAGATACGGATATATGAATTATGACCGGTAATTATACAATATTTCCTATAGGGTCTCTGTATGCGTAGAGTATGTGTATGTGACGATACAAGCGATACCATCTCACACTTTAGGAAAATTTAATTACAGGAATTAAAATAATAAGAGAAACGTCACGGAGTAAAGTATATTCTTTGTGATAGAGTCAATTAATGCTTTTCAACAGGAAAAAAGATAAAACAGTTAGAAAAAGTCGTATGTAAACAACATATGTCTTTTATATCGATAAATTATTTTATTTAAAATATTGTTTCATACATACTATACAGGGTGGTCCGAACTGTATTCAGTATGCAGATAAAACATAATTAAGATGTCAATATGACTCCTAGTTGTAAAAGGCGCCACCTACATATTTTTAACTGGTTTGATGACTAATAACTTTTCTTCCGTACCTGTATAAAACTACTGAGTAAAAAAGGTCTCTTGATAAAAACACAGATTAGGTATACTCTATGTATACAGATAAAAATCTTATCCCTAATTCGTGGTACGAAAATTGTTTTTTATGACGATGTGCAAACGAGTAAAATTTTAGGTAACGTTATTAGCGGGTGTTGCGTTAAAAATTGACTCGCGCATATCGTAACCATGATAAGGTACGCGTAAATACTGCATGACGCTATTCGGTTTTCCGATATCTCTCTAATAACTGTGCCGGTCAGGCACTGCGCACAATTTTAGAGGCCATAACTAGGCGTGCTATGTGCGCAATCTAGTAACCTAACTAGCGCCCGATTCCGAAAACTGGAACCACGAAAAACTTTAAAGAAAAAGCAAAGTTTATAATCTGTATGATATGTGGTAAAAATCGCTACGATTAATGGTTCTCGAGATAGTTTGAATCTAAATGATCAATATCTGCCATCATTGACATAAATTAAACATGTTGGCTTGGCTAAATCGTAATTAAACTGAAATCATGGATTTTAAATGTTTTTGTGCCAAAACTTCAACGGAAGCTGTTTTATCATCTTTTTTGGAAGAAAAATTTAGGATTAATTTAAAAAAAGTAAAAAGTTCCCAAATTTATCATTTAAGTCATATAACTAACCTAATCTACTGAACATGTTTATTTTTTTGTCAATAATGACATGTGACAATAATGACTATTTTCTTTCTAAATATCTTAAGAACCGTTGCTCGTATCGATTTTTACCAAGAGACATTTTCTACGTAAAAAACGTCGTAAATGTATATTTTTTTACTTAGTAGTTTTATACAGGTACGGACGAAAAGTTATTGCTCTTCAAAGCAGTTAAAAAATATTTAGGAGGCGCCCTCTATAATTAGGAGTCATATTAACAGCAAAATTTAATTTCTCATGTCAAAAAACTCACATAGACCAATTTTCATCCAAATATTGACGTTACTTCAGAAATTATTTGGAAAAAATCGAAATAAAAATGAAACTTCTACACCCTGTTTCTCCGAAACTAGGAATTTTCGGACATAACTTATACGAACTTTTTAACTTATTTTTATTTCCAGAATATGCTGGCAAAGTTTTCGGAATACAGTTCGGACCACCCTGTATACTGCATGGTTAAACAAAAACGCCTTAACTACAATTGAGATACAAATATGCCATTAAAATTTTATTATACCAATTGGCTTGATGCGTTTCAACCGATTTCTTAAAATTCCGACAGCAGTGAAATAATATTGAAATCGTGGCTATGTCATAATATTTAAGTATTTTGTTTTTTATTAATGGAGTTATTAAACCATAAAACTTCTCAAGTACGAAGTTTGTGTGGTGTAACGCTTCTGCATAGCTTGATGTGGCAAAAAACATTTTTTGGAAATCAGTTTCGGAAAAATATTTTTTTTTTCCTTAAAAAGTCTGCGCCATGGCGTTTTTTTAAAAGAGTGTTTAAAACAAGCATTTTACAAGAGTTACCCAAAAATGTGGTAAATACTAGAAGGACCATTTTCCGAGAAAAAAAATCGGTGTTCGGTCTAGTTGGAAAATATCCGTCAAAACCGTCAAAACACCGGTTTCCATAGAACACTGAAGTTAAGCGACGTAAGGCGATACTAGTGGATAGACGGGTGACCGGTTCGAAACTCTGTATCGTGCTGTTGTCCAAAAAAGGCAAAAGTGTAAAATCTATTGACAAACACTCAAAAAATACCATAGACGTGTTTCTGGGGTTGAAATATTTGCACTTATTTAAGACTCACCCTGTATATGCATAATATGTGGTAAATATTTATAGAAATTTGATATTTTCACTATCTCAGTAACAAAACTAATTTTAGAATGCGTTATTAATTCAATTTATTATTCATGCATGTGCATTGGTGACAAAATATAGTTTTAAATAATATAATAATGCTTTGCATTGGCAATTGCGGTTTCCCACGATTATGCATTCGTTTATAAATTTAAAATCTACTCGCACATTACGAAAGCGCATTAATTGGGTTATATATGTTCATTTAATTGAAAATTGGTACGTTGTGTAAGATTTTTTTTACTTCGTCTATAAACAAACTAGTTTTTTTTCTATTATATTTAACTAAAATGAAAAAAATATACCCTTATATTAAATATTTATTTATTCACTATTATACCCAGTAATTTTATAACACGAGATATTGTGATTTACTTCCACTATTATTAAAATGAACAGAAATGTGTGTAGCGGATAGAATATAAATAAAATTGTTAAAATATTAGATACCTAATAGTTGTAGATTGTAGACTTTATGTAGATTTTATTATTGTGTCCTCCTTTCTTGAGTTATAACTCATCATATAGTCCCAGAGCGTTGACAAAGCCAGTATTTCAGACGGTTTTGCAGAGGGTAGTCCTCTATCTGCAATATGCGTCGTACCAAAGTTTATGGCACGGTATTTCTCGATTTTCCCTACAGAATCTGCATTCTCCGTTGTTTCTTAACTTCAATCTTCTGAGGTGTCCATTGACCACAACCCCGTGACAATACAAATATTCTTCTTTCTTAAATAAAAAAAATTAAAAAAAGAGTAACCTTATATTATTCGTCATTATATTTGATTGGATTAGAAAACCTCTTTTGTGATCATTTCTGCATGATAAAGGCTACTTTGTTGCCTGGATCCCACGAATGCAGGCAAATGTTAGATTTGCGAAAATCTCCCTTTTTTCCCCCAAATATTTAGTCAATATAAAGTTGCCTCATAGTTGCAAGTATTTTATATCTCCCTATTTTTGTTTGCTGTTCTGTTGTTGGTTTTCTAAGAGTCAATATGGATCTAAGTGTATTTAGTACTTTATTAACGATAAGAAAAAAATAGCTAAACAGCTGAGTCTTCTTATGGTCATGCGTGATATAGTTATTAAGATATAGAAAAACAATTTAAGAGACTGTTCCAGTTTAAAGCCAAGGTAGGTATATAAAAATGATTTATTTTTTACATGCCATGCTATTAAAACTCTTAATTATAGTTATTAATGAAATTTAATAGCCTTAACTAAAAGCTTTTATTAGTACATTTAATGAAGCAAATTAAAATAATACAGCCCATGTAATAAATGATTTAATTTTACTAAGCTATTTGTTTATTCTTTTCTGATTTTTTTAATAAGTTTAATGACTAAATTAATTGTTTAATTATTTTATTAACAACCTTTAGTACGGATTCCTTTTTATGCGAAATTCTTTAATAAAGTATCTAATTGACTTAGCCAAGTAGTTTTTATCAGGAAATACTTGTTAAAGGAATTACAGCTTTATGCTGAGGATTAATAAAATAAGCTATCTAAGTTATTTTAATTATAAGTTTTTTAAGAAAAATATAGTAGATACATAAATACATATATGGGTATATATAAAAACGAAAATACCTAGAAGATACTTAATATTACAGTTATCTTTTGGGAATATAGTTACTAAAGCCAAAAACGGTAAATAAAAATAAAATAATATATAAAAGAACAACATAAATAAAGCATACATATAACAAACATACACACATTGTCTACATGGACGATAATGCTCCTCCCCATCGCACTTTAGCGGTTCGCGAATTTTGTGATTAAGAGGGTATAAGGAAAACTGTGGTGGCCACCGATGTCTCCAGATATGAATGTGATCGAGCATGCTTGGAACATGCTAAAACGCTATATTGCCAAAAGGCATGATCCTAATAATAAAATCCTAAATAAATTGAAAATTGCTGCGCGCAAAACATGGGAAACCATTCCTCAACATCTTCTGGACAACTTAATTGAGAGCATGCCACGTCGTCTCACAGCTTGCATTGAGGCTCGAGGAGGCAATACAGATTATTAGTTGCGAGAAATAATTAAAATTGTTTTCAATACTTCCTGTTTAAAATGAAATTTGTTTTTGTTGTTTTTCACATAAAATAAAATTACAATAACAGCCTAGTTGCACTTAAATTTTTAATTTTATATTAGTTAGTCGTGTAGTAAGCCAATGTGTCCAAAAATATAAAAAGAATCATATTAGGTCCAAAATAAAATAAAATATCGTTATATTCCCCAATAATTTTGGCCATGTGGTATATAAAGAGCCTTAAAAAAATTGCATCTGCAGATTTTGCGTAGACAGTATTTTTTTAAAACAAATTGGTAATTATATATTTCATATAGTTTTATATTTTGATGTATTGACATTACGAGTAACGATTAATCGTAAGACAGATGAACTATTTTCTCTAGAGTTCAAATTAATTAAGTAATTTTATATAAATATAGAAAAAGTGTCAGCCACAATCGAACAAGTCCATGTTAGATTTCACATAAAAAATGTCAACCACTAGACCGTTTTCACTTGATTTATCTACATATAAGTGTATATAAAAAAGGCATTTATGGAATTAAATGTTTCATCAAGCCAATAACCTAGAAATCGCACCACACGGTATCTCCGTTCGTAGTGATGTGCCAACAGATCGATATATCCAAATATCAATATTTACCTAATGAGTATTACTAGATGAAGGTAGATATATAGACAGTGGACAAGAAGGGGATATTCTTCCTTTTATGCTTCCTTATGATGCAAGGGCTGCTTTCTAAAGAAGTATTGGGACCAAGCCTTCAAGTTTTTGTGGAACAATTGCCAGAGTAGGTATGTACTTGAAACTTGAAAGAAAAGAATAAATACTATTTAAGTAAAGAAGACATTGAAAAATATCAAAAACAAAAAGAAAGCATGGAACAAATTTTAGAAGAATTAAATAGTGAAAGTGACACAAGATAGTAAGAAAGTAAAAAAGAAAAGATTTTCAAAAGTATTGGCACTTATGCAAAAGCTTCAAGATTATGGCCAACAACCACCTAAGTTAGTAGGTAATTTGGATATGCAATTTTCTTTTGATAGTGCAGGAAATTCAAAAGGTGTCAGTAATGCAGAAGGAGCATCTTCTAATCAACTTCCCCTAGGAGATGCAAGACCTTATCGTTGGTGGGGAAGCTCCTGGTTAGGGGGAATCCCCCTAGCGCCTGGCTTGGTCTAACAAGCATCTCACTCATCGTCTTGTCCCTGGCTGTAGGTCGTGGCCAGGGAATTACACCAAAACATATAACGATGCCGGACGAGGCTACCCCTGTCCGTCATACCAGTCACCCTCTACTGACTGTGGTCATGTCTCGCGGGTAGAGGGTGTGGGGGGGTCTTGGCTTAACCGCCTGGACCAAGAGGAGACAACCTAACCAAAAACCTAAATCCTACGATGGCGGGACCAGCTCAAAGGGATGCGTGGCTACACAACGATCTACTAAATGTAGGTCAGCTGCGTTTTGCGGGGATACACTTTCGGGTGGGCATGATCCTCATAGATTGTGTGTATCTCAAGAATCGGCGAATTGGTTGGTGGAAATCGCACCTAAGTTTAAAAATTGGCAGGGGCCGGAACTGGTTGCAAGATTCCCATTCCAGGTTACGGATGGAGTCTTCCAAGTTCTTGAGTTCTGGTGTGAGTTGGTTTCCACTTGGGAAGCCGAACGATTGAGGTCCAGTTAGTGGAGTGTTCGCTCATTCATTAACGGTTATAAATGGATATATCTGCTAAAAAAACTAAAGAGTTCTCGAAGTATTATCTACATTCAAACATTCTAAATAGTTTATTGTTATTTCTTTAGGTTTATGTTCCTGATGACGGGGGATATTTACTCCCGAAAGAGTTTGATTAAAAACAAGAATTTGTTTAAATCGATTGGGATAATCGATATCGACATTTTTTTCTCACGATAACCATTCCTATAGATCAGTGTTAGAGAACAGATGTATTTGTGTGGCAGACGGAGTGAAAAGAATGCGTCAAATAGAGATGTCTACCGGTTCAGAAGAGGATCGTTGCCTCGCGATTAAGAAGATGTAGAGAAAAAAACAGAACAAGTAATTCTGGTCTTGGGACAAGTGAAGAAGGCCGAGATAGGAAAGTGACTGTGATACTTTTTCGTATAATTATCGCACTCGGTAGGTGGGAATTTATCTTTGAATAGAAAACGTGTTTTGAGAGATCATATATTTCATATTTATAATGTTATTTTTTATTTCTTACTGAGTTAATATTATAAGATTAGCGTCATATCTTCCTTGGAACATTCTTAACAGTCCCTCTGCAATAGAGAGTTTGAGTAATAACACGTAATAATATAAAAATTTAAGTCACATATAAATACATTTACAAGAAAATTTCCTTTTTGTAAATGATTCACTTTCATCACCTTTCATGTAGAAGCAACGCTTGTCGTGCCCCCACCCCCCCCCCCACCCTTCATCAGCTTCTCTAAATATTTCCATAACAACATCAGAAATATATTGACACAAGTATCCAGAAAGAGAATAACTTTTTTGTTGTTGTGTTGACTCATGTTTATATAAACTTTTTTCATATTTTTTGATGAGGAATCTCTTCCGAAATTTGGCCATGCATTTTCCCTATACAGGGTTATATATTAGGCTCCCCTATACATAAAGTTACTTATACAGGGTGTTTGAAAAAATGTGTATCATCTCTCGTGGGGAGATTCCTCACGTAAAAATAAGATTTATTTTTTATATCAACATAGGTCCGATTCTGCTTTGTTTCGTAGCTACATGCGGTTAAAGCAAAGAAATTTAAACATGGTTAGGTTGTGATGAGTTACAGTCTTAATTTTTTTTCAATTTATTATAATTTTCTTCCAAGTGTTTTTAGCTATTCGAATGAAATTTTGCGGGCAAAGATTATTTTTGAGGGTAAAAGTTACCATATAGGTGTTATATATTAGTACTAAAAAAGTGTGGATAGATTTACCAGGGACGTGGATATATGGGTTATTACTGGATTATTTTTTTAAAAAGACATGTGCGCCACTGACTTTTTTCTTTTATTAACAAAATTATAGGGGGCCGTTTGATGCCGATTAAAAGTTCTATCTTGATTTCGATCTCCTTGATCTTAAAAAAATATGAGATTGATCTCTGAATCTGAAATCTTATAAAAGATCTGAGAAGCCAAATAAACAGAGCAATGGCCATGTCAGGATGTCTAAGGCAAATAGTGTGGACAAACCCCTTCCCCATGCGAACAGATAAATTAAAATTTATAAAACCTGTATCAGACCAATAATGACATATATGGCATAGAAATCCAACACAACAAACAAAACCAAAAGCATGTTAAGAGTCGCTGAAATGAAGAACCTAAGAACCATAATGGGGAAGACTAGAAGAGACAGAATTAGAAACACAAATATCAGACAACAATGTGGAATACAGGACGTAGTGAGATGGGGTAGGCAAAGAAAAAGTCAATGGTTCGTACACGTAAAACGCATGGAAGAAAACAGGTCACCACGCATAGCTCTTGAAGAGAAACCCATGGGTAAGAGACAGTCGGGAAGACCTCCAAAAAGAAGGAAATATAGTTGGCAGTCCATCTCCCAAGAACTCCTACTGATCAGATATACGCTATTTATTAATCACACTTAACAAAATTAGTAAATTATTTATTTGATTAATTTTATTATTAAATTTTATAAATATTTATAACACTAATGTTCAGTTCTACTACTAAGCCAATTTTTTAAGAGATTTAACATCCGATAACTTTAAAATTATGCATTTTTTCATATTTTTTATGAGGAATCAATGAGTACGCAAAATTTTCGCCAGTTAATGACATTAACATTTTTTTAAGGTCGCTGTTAGTTTAAGATTAAGGCAAATTAATAAAAGTGTGTTTGTTTTATATATATTTTATATTTCAAGGAGACTGAAATCGACAAAATATCAAGAGATAACTCTTAATCGACATTAAATGGCATACACAACTGGGCTAACAAAAGCAAAACCACCAACTGGCACACATTTTTTTGAAGAAAAATATTCCAATGATAACCCATATGCCCGTATCCCTGGTGAATCTGTCTACACATTTTAGTACTAAAATATGTAACAGATAATATGGTAACACTTGGAAGAAAATTAAAATAAATTGAAAAAAAAATAAGATTTTAACCCCCTGTAGCTACGAAACACAGCAGAATAAGACCTATATTGATATTAAAAATAAATCTTATTTTTATGTGGGGAATTTTCCCACGAGAGATGGCACATGTTTTTTGAAACACCCTGTATATGAATCATATCCTTTAAATCTGCCAAATATATATTTTTGCTTTTTTTTGGCAGCTGGCATTTCGCAATGACACTATAAAGCAATCTCGTCTTTAAGCGAGGATAAGATAAATCTTTATGGCTCCCGAACAACGGCTCTTTCCTTATTTGACATCCGCCAACGGTGCTCACATTAGCATACGTCCTATATTCGGCGAATATCGGCCGTCGCACCGATGCTCCGAGAGGAAAACTGCATATTTACGACGGCTCAATTAAGATTGGCGCAGCATTTCAATACATTAAGTCCAATCAACACATGCACACACGCATCGGCCGCACCGATATTACAGGAACGGTTTTTAACGGCCGCGGTCGATTTCAAAACGCGCGCGATCGCCCAATCGATCGATCGTCGATCGATCTTAATCGAAACGTCGGACCGCGCCTTCGTCACAACGTTGCCGAGTCTACTAAAATCTATACTAATATACATATAAAATCCTTAAGTGACTGATATACTGATTAATCACGATCCTGCTCAAACCACTCAACGTAAGAAGCTCAATTTTGGCATACAGGTTGATTCTAGGGTTAGAGGTTCGATAAGAAGGGATTTTTCGAAATTCCAGTTCCAAGAGGGTGAAACCACCCCTCAAATATTACAATATTTTTTATTTAAAAAACGGTCAAGTTTCCGAAAAAACGCTTAAACACGTATATTTTATTTTGTTTCTACATATTTTAAGATTTTTTAAAAATGTATACAGGGTGTTTCGAAAAATCTGGTCATTGATTAATCACGATCTTGCTTAAAGTGCTTGACGTAAAAAGCTGATTTTTGGAAAACAGATTGACTTTAGGGTGTAGAGATTCGATAAGAAGGGATTTTTCGAAACTCGAATTCTAAGGGGGTGAAACCATAAAATAATAAATACAAGAAGAAGTGTCAAGTCAATGTTAAATTATGGAAACAGCGTGGCTGCCTGGGTAACTAATTTTCAGATATGGCGGCTGGGACAGTTGACATTTGACTTCATAGACATGACAATTTCAATTTTATGAAATTTATTTCCGTTTCCGGTTTTTAATGGCGGGCTGTTCAGGAGGTTTAAATGAGGGTTAATATACTTTTTACTCAACAAAATTACTCAAAAATATTTATTTGGAATTTAGAACAATGTAAATATGCAAATCAACACAATTAAAGAGCTATAAACTCATAAACTACTGCATCAATATCAAAATATTTAAATAACATCAGAGATGCTGTGTTAAAGTGAATTAGTATAGTAACAGTGCACTGACTTACAGAAACTTGAAGATAAATAAATGTTTTCACAGCTTCACGGGCGTAAAACTAACTGGAAGCAGGAAAAAGACAACAGGAACCCATGCAAAACCTGGAATCAAAAAAAAATATTTAAAAAAAAACATAAATATAGGTACATAAGACTGTTGTGAATTAAATCAAACAGGACTTGAATGAAAATAAAATGAATAAAAAATATGATACATATACATCTAATACCTCATTTGTATTTTAAAAATGATCTACATACATAGCATTATTGCTATGAAAATACATAATAGGTACCTATGTGATATGTAATTATGCATTTCTGTTCATCTTGTAGATAATTAATATAGGCTGTAGGCTAATAATAGTTCAATAATCATAATTTACCTTGTGTAATTTGCTTTCAATTGCTCAAAATCACCGATCAGTCTTTAAAGTAGAGATACGGAAAAATCATTGGTAAAGAATATCCCAAGATCCTTGGATTTAAAGCTAAAAAAATATAAAAACAGTTAATTTATTATACCTATATATTTTTACATAAAATATGGCCCATACCTACTACACGCAGAAACGTCGATTTCATCATTTTCTTCAAGTTTCATTTTTATTTCGATTTTTTCTATATAATTTCCTGAAGTAACGTCAATATATGGATGAAAATTGGTGTTTATTGACATGCGAAAATGACGATTTACTGATTTTCTAGTTGATCCTTCGCTCAAGTCCGGCAACAGTGCCTGTGCAGTTGGCTGCATTGCGCCTAGTAATTAAGGCACGATCGGCCTCCTAGATTGCGATCGCTGTCAAACGGCAGCCGCTCCGATCGCTTTGGTTTATACGCGGCTGTGGACTCGATCAAACGAACCTTGAATTTCCGCCACAGAAGAGAAAATCGGGGCCAAAGGGCACCGGTGCAGGACAATCAGATGAAGAGAACTACGTCCTCCAAGTTTCAAATAGCCTGGTGAATGATCGATCTCAGTTGGCCGAGACTTATTGAATTAGATCGAGAAATCAATTGAGCGAATAGGCATGTTTCATTTTTTTCAGTTTGTGTATCATTATATTTTAACTGGATTATTGGGGCAAGGTATAGGAAGCTATGTGTATCTAAATTAGGGTTGCCAACTTTCAAAATAAAAAATAGAGGACAAGAGTTTAAAAACCAGGCACAGGCAAAACATTTTTTGAATGTCTAGTTACCAAAAAGCTATGTCAACGATATGCGACTGATGGTCGTTCTTACTTTCTTAAAAAAATTATACTCAAAACTTCTTAAAATAAAACAAAGCATTTTCAACAAAACTTTTTTTTTCACAACATAAGCAAACAGTAAATAAACATAAAATAGTTAAACATGTTTATCGCTTCAACAAATATTTCTTGCACATAAATATTTCTTTATTTTCTTTTCTGTACAAACTAGTGGGTGTAGCTAACACAGAATAACAATTTTTTAAGCATTGTGGCGATAGACTATATTTTAGTTTTTGAGATTGGTAGGTATGTAAAAAAGAGGACTTTTTCAATGCGTGAGAGAAAAGAGTCTAAATTACTATAGTTATGCCCTTCCATTCTGGGGTACTTGCTGCGCGACAAAATTTGATCGTATTTTCAAACTTCAAAAGAGAGCAGTTCGATACTTATTGGGACTGAACAGTAGAACTCACTGCCAGAATTTCTTTAAAAATTTCAAAATACCGACTCTTCCTTCCTTATTCATTTTTGAATCCGTTTGCTTAATCCGCAAGCACATATCTGCTATTCCGGAAAGGTCTTCTCACAACTATCCACTTAGGAATGCGGAGCACGATCTTTATCTGCCAACCCCGAGCTCAGAACTAGTTAAAGGCTCAATACTGTACAATTAAAAAAAAATGTACCATCATCTGCCTTTGAATATCAAGTCACTTTCATTCTTTCCTGCATTTCGCAAAGCTCCGAAATCATACTTACTGGAGAGAGCCCTGTATGCGGTAAACGACTTTTTTGTTGATTATTAGTTTAATCATGAACAATTTTTGAATTTTAAATTTTGATCATCTCACACACTGGTTAAAGATCTAGTATTTAGTATTTTATAACTTTTACATGATCTTGTCCATTTACAATTTTCCATTTGTAAAATTTTATTGATACGCCTGTGTTCTGCAATGTGCATGTATGTTTTATTTGTAATTTTAATGACGTGAATTTTTTTTAATTGATTTGTATTGTATGATATTTTTTTATTATTTATATATTTTTATTTGTGCTTTTGTTTGTTGTGTAAATGCTTTGTCGATGAAGCTATTTTGGCTTTTTGTACAATAAAGCGTTGTTTATTTATTATTTATTATATTAATTTTATGTTTATTTATTATTATTATTGTTATAAAAAATAGATTAAATAATTAGTAGATCATTTTTTAGAAAATATACAATATAAATTCTCATGTGAGAAACGTTTTTTTTTTCTCTTTTATCTCAGGTGGTATCGATCTGCGTTCGTCCAGACAACAATTATTAATTAATCTTGTAATTAATTGACTTAAGGCTACGCAGGTACACTTGAAAAAGTCGCTTGGGGACCCATAGGTACGCCCATAAAAATCGACCGTTGACTTCGAATCATCTGGTCACCGGGTGGAACTACCAGAATAAAAAACGGACATAGGTTAATTGGACTCTGTTTTACCTTTTTAGTCTTAACTAATTTTGTGGGAACGCGACAGGCATCGATAATGAATAAAAAAAAACTGCATAAAACTAGTTTTGTAAAAAATAAGTCGGTTTACTCTTTTTCCATCGAGTTTTTTTGGCTTTATAACTTGATAATGATATTTTTCCACAAAAATATGATAAAAATAATAATTTTAACTAGTTTAGTTTTATCATTTGCGGATCGTTGATAAGAATTATCCCGACTTAGTCGCTAGTCAGAATAAGGTAGCTTCTTGGGAACATCTTGGGAACGGTCAGCAAAGTCCTCCAAGTGTGACAGGGCTTCATAATTTTTGAACTACTTAGCTCCATTTATGTAGATCTAAACCTCCAGTCAGCCTGTGATCAAAAAAATAAAACTATCTGGTTATGTGCGACATCAGGGGGTGTACAAGGTCTGTCAACATTGCAGAAACCATTTTTATATTAAAATAATGGCTTTAGAGCTCAAACGTACTGACGATCAGGTTGCAGCGACCAGCATTTGATTTAATGGTATTACTATTGGTATAATTATGACGACCTGGTCGTCAGTGCGTTTAAGCTCTTAGATGAATTTTTATTATAAGTTTACGGCACGAATGATTGTCGTCTCGGCGCACATAGTGCTGAAGTGTTCTGGGGCTTCCCCCATTTTCCCCACAGAGTCTGAATTTGCTGTTTTTTCTTAGATCCAATCTACTGAGGTGTTTATTCAGGATACAGTCTTCTTCTTCTTTCTATTCTATATTATGCAAATTGCCTGTTCATTTTTCACAGCACGCCTACAGTTTGTATCGATGGTAAGGTTATCGCTCCATCTTTTTCTTGACCTTCCCGTGCTTCTTCTTCCCAGTGGTGATTTGTCTCGAACTGTCCTTATTGTTCTTCCTTCGTCCATTTGGTTGATGTGGTCGTTCCATTCGCGCTTTCTGTTTAATACCCATGCACTAATGTTCTCCCCCTTGCATGTTCGTCCAATGTTGCCGGTCCGCCACGTTGCCGGGCGCAAGCCCGGATAAAGGAGGAGAGTTCAAAGGTTAGGTTAGCACCCTGCCTCAGTTAAAAAAGATTATATACTCATAGAACCCATAGCTTGCCTCGGAATTGGATGGAAAAATACGACACACGCAAGGAAAAAAGAGGAGACAGTGTTCTGTTAAAAACTCCGTTATAATCCGAAGATTGTTTTTACTTAAATCAAGGTATATTAGTCTTTAATTTTTCTTGATTGTAAGTCCTTAGAAACTTCTTCGAGTGTCTTACACCGTTGGAGGATTCCCATTACAGGTTACGGATGGAGTTCTCCAAGTTCTTGAGGTTCGCTCTTAGCTGGTTTCCGCTTGGAAAGCAGAACGGTTCTGGCTCAGTTAGTGGAGTGTTCGTTCCTTTTCTAGCTAGATAATTTCCTTTCTCAGTACCTTCTAGCCTTTGGTGAAGTGGCACCCAGAGTAAGTAGTAAGTACTCTATAGTACATTCCTTAACCAACTTCGAATTGATTGATACTGAGTTGATCGTTTTTAACGCTGCTTAACTGGCAGATAAGATGGCGAACGGTTTTCCGATAGTTTCTATCTAAGATAAGTTGTACACATCTTTCGATAGCGTAGATTTCTGCCTGTAGAATGCTAGGGTAAGTGCCCATTGGTTCGGAGTATTTAGTTCTTTCTCTAGCTTATAAAGGAATACTCTGGCAGGATACTTCAACAACAACAATAATATTTTAATATTAAAATTTATATGATTAATTACGACAAGTTCATCTATGTCGAATTTACCTATGTTCTTTCCACAAGGAAAATAATTAATACGTACAGCGGAATAGAAACTTACGGCAGAAGAATTCTAATTGAATAGAACATATTTATCGAGCGATGTACCTAGGAATTCGCTTTGGCGGCATAAATCACAACAATACGATTTAATTTATAAAGAAAAAGACTCGGGATAATGTATTTCTTTTCCTTTTAATTTTCAATTATAGCAGACAGTCTTCAATGGGACTGTTTTTTTTATCTCGTTTTTTTCTTTCTTCAACTTTAACAGACGGTTTCAAGCTAGTGGCTCTCCTCTGTGATTGTTGATTTCTATACGATTTAATAATGTTATATTCAGTTAAGTTTATAACTGTTTTTTTTATATTAGTTAACGTTATACATCGAAGCATATGATAGAAAAATTGGGGAAGCTTGGCTTGTTAGCACTTGAAAAATTTGAAGTGATGTTATCTAAATTAAACTTATAAGTATAAAAATATTTTGTTTTATAAATAATAGGTCACTAGGTTAATCATTATCATCATCAGCAACATTGTCAGATTATTCAACCATTTCCAATTATGGTGTAGCTTCCCTCACATATTTAGATACTCTCTTTGTAGTGTATACTCTCTTTATTGTTGTCTATTGTTGGGTAATCGGGCCCAATTTGTCCCTGCTAATTTCCTAATATCATGGTTCCATCTCAGATATGGTCTTCTTCTAGGTCTATAATTCCTCGTTGATACCATGGTGTAATTTTTGTGGTTCACCTGTTGTCTGCCCTTCTTGCCCGGTATCCTGCCCATATTGGCACTTGAGATTTCTGTTGATGACATCTGTTACCTTGGTCTTTTGTCGTATCCATTTTATTATTTTACGGTCTTTTTTGGTTATTCTCAGCATATTTCGTTCCATTGAACGTTGTGCGACCTGCAGTTTCCTTATAATGCCCGTTTTAAAGTGTCTAGGTTTCGCATGCTTAGGTCATGACTGGTAGTACACACTGGTCGAATGTTTCTTCTTTAGATAAAGTTTCTTCCATCTTCGGCTTCGTTCTTCCATAAGTACTCCAGTCTAACTTAATTCTTCTGATAGTAGAGATCTAGAGCTGTGTATCAGTTGTCCCAAACATATTAATATTTAACGTTAATCATTATACGAATAAAAAAATATCTGAACAATAAAAAGCGCGTTTCAAAGTACAATATTATCGAATTTAATTTTTTTCTTAGAGTTTTTTTTATTTTTACCTTTTATTTATATTAACTAATTACAGCTTTAATAGAACATATCCTAAATAACTCTATTTTAAAGGATGTTCTAAGTAATTTTCTTTTTATCTATTAAATAACAGCGCAATATAAATAAATATCTGCGATGCCACCAAGATGCGGCTTTCATTCTTGACTCAGAGTCACAAATACACCAGATTCATGAATCGCATACTGTATAATGTCATCTTCAAACCTCTGAGTTTCTGTACAGGATTTTTTATATTAATAAAAAATCGGTAAAAAAACTTTTAAGTTAAACGGTTTTATCTTATGTGCACTGAAAACTAGAAAATAATAACAACAATTAGGTATTTTGAATTTCTAGTTCAGAAATATTTTAGGACTAGGCAGAATAGCTTTTAGGCATATTAGACTAAAATAAAAACGTGGGGCCCATTAACTATTGCTGTAGTACTTTCTTCTATACTAAGTGTGGATTGCATCGACTTACTATAATCGTAACTGGAGATTTTGACAATCAATAACCAGCCGTGGCGGCTTCACCAGCGAACGCCGAGCTCATGATCTACCAAAGTATAAAGATATGCTTTGCCATAGGTAGGATTTCAGAGGGGCCCCACGTTTTTATTTTAGTCTAATATGCCTAAAATCTATTCTGCCTAGTACTAAAATATTTCTGAACTAGAAGTTCAAAATACCTAATTGTTATTATTATTTTCTAGTTTTCAGTGCACATAAGATAAAACCGTTTAACTTAAAAGTTCTTTTACCGATTTTTTATTTTCTAGTTTTTAGTATTTAACGGAAATGCCTACCGAATATTCCTCATTCTATTTAATTCATTTAGTGCATCATTATTACATGGTTTTTTACCTGATAATTTATTACAATCTAATTCCTCAATACACAGCCCTTCCACAGACTTGACTCGACTTAGAGCCACGTATACTTGCCCTTCCTCAAACAATTTTGAGCCCAAATACACTACTGGATGGTCGACTGTGCTGACAAAATTAATGGTAACATCCTTCTTTCAGGCGTACCATAATTGAATTTTGCTGGAAACTGTATGGCTTTCGGTGTATGCCGTCTCTGCCAAAGTCAATCCAAACTGATGGTACATCTGTTTCGTACATTTGGGTTCGACGGAACTGAGGCCAAACAATTTCTGTAATGTGGCCTATAGCACCATTTACCAATCCTTTTGTAACGTCAATGTTGGACCGCAACATTTTCACAAATTCATCACCTATTTTTTTTATCTGTCCTTCTAACGTCACACAATCTTGGACACAACTGTTCTGGACACGACTACTCATGCCCTCATCTAATACGCCATTTTGTAACGACGTCCATCTTGGATTTTAAATTTTGTCATAATCACAGTATTCTACTAGTGTAGCCCTTTCATTTGATACCCATATTGAGGGGGTTGTGGAAAAATATGAAATCCGCCATTTTGTACCGGCGGCCATCTTAGACTTACAATGTTATTGATATTACTATATTGTATTGTCATCGGAACTAAAGGTGTGTACCAAATTTCAGATCAATCTGACAACAGGAAGGTACTTAAATTTGAATTTCTAATTTTGACCCCAACAAATAAATAAATACCGTACGGGTCGAGCTAAATAAAACCGTTTAAAAACAAGTAGACCCAGCAAACGTTGTTTTGCCATATAAATATTTATTATTAGACAAGAGTCATTGTTATTCACGGGGCTGAAAATTATTGAATTACATATATCCCTATTTAAAAATAGGGGTTGATGTTAGAAGGGTGAAAATTTAGGGTTGTATGTATTTTTTTATGCCACATCATAAAAAAATAAAATCAAAAATTTTGTTCAAAAAATTTAAAAAAAATTGGGTGGACTACCCTTATCACTTAGAGGTATACATACATACATACTGCCATTACTCGCTGACGAGTATCTGACACGTATCAGAAGATGGTCACGCAAGGTGCTTTCTTTCATGAGCTTTTCTGTGACTGAAAAGCCCGATACGTGATGCTATCTGCCTACCGCACTCATTCAAAATCAAATAGATAACAACCTATTTTCAGATCTACTGCTATATGCATATAAAATTTCATCAAAATCACATAACCGCAGATTTGTTAGGCTGTGGTACATAAAATTTGATCTTTTCATCTTCCAGATTGATGAAATCTATACAATTTAGTTTCATCCTATTAAGCTTGTAATGTCCTGTTAGGTACCCAGTGGCGTAGAGGTACAGCCCTCATCTACCAATTCAAAGGTTGTGGGTTCGAATACCACAGCCGGCATTTCATCAGCCGACTATTTTTAATAGAATAAGCATAAAAATAGTTTGGGTACCTAGGTCGACTCAGCCTTAATTGAGTACTTGGGATTCAAAATTCTGAGGTAATAATAGGCGGTTGAAGCGTAGTGCTATCCATATTGCCTTCCTTGTATACCGAACGGTTCTAGTATGGCAAGCTGTATCTTGCTATACTCCCAAGGCGTTAAACTCTATATATATACGGGAGCTATTATTATTATTTATATGTCCTGTTAGCAGGACCATTTAACTTCACTTACGTTTTTATCACTCTGCGGTACTTGCATTCCTCTACCGTCATTAACTTTTTAGAACAGATCTGAGCAATAAAAGTATTAAAATTCTAAATTACCCCGATATAATTACAGAAGCGTATTTTGATTGAGACGCGCGTACGAGATAAAAACGCTTTATTAAGTTAGAAAAGTGTTTTTACGGCTGTTGATCTTTCATTAGATGTCTTAACGTTAACGCGTCTTTTTCCACGTATCAGTTTCGCAATTTACGCGCAGATTTGAGGACGATTGGACAAAGATTCGAAACGAATGTGGCGTCTAATGGCGGTAGCGTCATTAGAGTCATTAAGTTTGGTTTGCGTGCAGAGGCAGAGGCGTATGTGTGTGATTATTGGCAATTAAAACTACCTTACGTGTGAAATCTAATGAATATTCCTCATTAAATGTCAGAGGAATTGGAGTTTACGGCTATTGATGTACGTAGAGAAGTATAATTTACAATATTTGGATATTTATCCTCGAAAATTGATGAAAAATGGTGAATTTTTAGTGAAAATACTACAAGAGGTTAAATTACTTCCAGAATTTTATATAACTCATAAATAAGTTTAAAAAGATGTGCTCACTGAACTTTAATTCTGGTTGGGTCATTGGATCTGGGAACGATTCTTTCATAAAAAGTGGATCGAGGGTCAAATCCTTTTTATTAATCTCGATCCTGATCCAGTATTGGGAATGGCCCGTAGTGCAATAAAACTCTGGATCAAGGAATCCCCTTAAAATATGCTGCAATTTTCAAAATATATACATATAGATAGATAGATAGATTGCTTTATTTGACCACATTTTGTACAAACAAAATACAATTGTAGCATGTCATAAAAACAGTTAAATATATAATAATAATAGGTCCCGTATATAGCGTTTAACGCCTTGGGAGTAGCAAGGTACAGCTTGCCATGCTAGAGCCGTTCGGTATACAAGAAAGGTAATGTGGCTAGCACTATGCTTCAACCGCCTATTATTACCTCAGGATTGTGAATCCCAAGTACTCATTTAAGGCTGCGTCGATCTAGGTACCCAAACTGTTTTTATTTTGAATAAAAATAGTCGGCTGATGAAATGCCGGGTGTGGGAATCGAACCCACACCTTGAGATTGGTAGACGAGAGCCTGTACCTCTACGCCACCGGGCACCTAGTTAAATATATACAAAGTAAAATAAAAATTAAAACAACATGTAAAGTAAGATATTTACAAATACAGTGTATAAACCGGCCGGTGCACTATGGATGTACCTTATGACTAGAATCGCAGGAAATATGCTGCCATTCTATCAAGGACCTACAAAAATTTATGCGGGGTATAGGGATAGGAGAGTAAGACATAGAAAGGGGACAAAAATAAAATTTCAGTGAATTACCTACAGTTGGATTTAGCCATTTTATACAGGGTGTCCCAGAAATAAGTGCAAATATATTAAGGGGTGGTACATCTCGGTAAAAGAAACATATTTTCTCTTTATCGTTTTTCAAATAAGTCCAAAATAACGGAGTTATTTTACTTTGAAAATTTCCAAAAAAAATTATTGTTTTTGCTAAAATTTTGAGAACCACTGGATCTTTTCTGGATTTTCTTTCTTGTAAATTTAATCTAATACCTATGTTGCCATATTATCAAAAAATTATGTTTTTTAACTAAAAACTAAAAAAACTTCCAAAAATTTTTTCAAAAAATTTCGAATTTTCAAATTCGAAAATTGATGGGAAAAAAAACTCATAGGCGTGTTTCTGGGGCTGAACTATACTACCAGTTAAAATATTTGCACTTATTTCTGGGACACCCTGTATAGCTGCTATTTTAGTATATTAGCAACCTTTTCTCCAGAAATGAACCTATCACAAATTATTAAAAATATTAAAAAAAAGGACTAGTGACTGTGGTTCTATCTTTATCTCATCGTCATCATCATCCTTTTCAGCTTACTCAACCATTTTCAGTTATGCTGTAACCTCTCTCACATATTTAGATGCTGTCTTTGTAGTTGGGCCCATTGTTGTCTATTGTTGGCTATGCGGGCCCAAGTTAAGCCCGCCGCAAATTGAACCCAGCCCACGCACAGCACACGCCCAACACGTTTTCCTTAGCACCGCATATTGAACACAGCCCAGACCCAAGTTTTTAATTTCAATCATGACTGAATACGAGCAACTTCTTGATTTAGAATCAGAATCAGAAAGAAAGACTCATTTGCTTAATAAAAAGAGAAAAAAGTAGAAGAAACGCATATTTGCGAAAAAGAGCAAGCCACGGAAAGTTTAGATTGTCTAGCGAAGTTTCAGACATCATTATTTCAAATAATTAAACAGGAGACACTTTTTTGAAGTGTATGAACTAATAAAAACAGACATTACCGGTAAGGAGTGCAATGCCCAAAAACCTTTTGGAAGTGAAGAAAAACTAGGAGTTTGTCGCAAAAGTAGAAGGGGAAGGAACCCACGACCCACGAAAACTCTGTCTGAATGCAACTAGGTCCACGAAAAGACTGTGCTAGGCGTGGTGTTTGTTTAATTTGCGATAGTCCCTTGTTTGCTGTGTTTTACAAAATTTCCCACGCATATGTTAGGCCTGTGCTGTGCGTGGGCTGGGTTCAATTTGCGGCGGGCCTTATCCCTGCTAATTTCCTAATACGGTCCCATCTCAGGTTCGGTCTTCTTCTAGCACTCTTAATTCCTTGTAGGTACCATGCTGGAATTTTTTTTTGTGGTCCATCTGCTGTCCGTCTTTCCTGCTAGGTTTCCTGCCCATTGCCACATGAAGGATTTTACTCTGTGGATGACATCTACTACCTGGGTCTTTTGTCGCGTATCCACTCTATTCTTTTACGGTCTCTCCTGGTTATTCCCAGCATATTTCGTTTCATTAAGCATCGTGCTATCTACAGTTTCTTCATGATGTCCGTTTCAAGTGTCCAGGTTTCGTATGGTCAAGTAATCATGGTTTCGCAAGTGTCCAGGTTTCGCTGCGGTCATCACTGGTAGTACACATTGGTCGAATGTTTTCTTCTTTAGATAAAGTGGCATTCTAGATTTGAACATGATTGAGTTTCTTCCATAAGTACTCTATGCTAACTTAATTCTTCTGCTGATTTCTGGTAGTAGAGAGCCCGAACTGTGTATCAGTTGTCCTTTTTGTTGTATTCTTTTAATGTTTCCAGTGTTATTTATTAGAATGTCCTATTTTTATATAAACAAAAAATTGAAAAGATATACGTAAATCGATTCCTTGGACTGATTTCCTCATGGCTTTTAAACGTACCGAGCACTTGTTACATTTCAACAAATAGCTCAATAAACAAGATTTAGAGAAAAAGCAACAAGCCGCGCGGCGCGGCGGATTATAAACTGTGTATTTACGTCTAAGTATGAAAATCAATTTAGAAAATTCTAGGCTAATTTATGGTATTTTGTATATCTCGCGACTTGTAGCGTTTGTAAAATGTCCCATAAAACAATGTCTATGTCCTTAGTTTATTTAATAGAACACCTACCAGTTAAAAAATAGAGTATCTATAATACTTGGACATGACCTACAAAACAGACGGTAATATATAACTTAATACTTAACGGTTGAATCACCTAACTACTTTAATAAACATGTCATTCCAAAATGGTATTTTTCCAAAATGTCTTAAGACGGCAATAATCATTCCTCTGCATAAAGGAGGAGACAAAGATGAAGCTTCTATCTATCGCCCAATTGCACTCCTTCCAACGCTATCTAAGATCATAGAAAGGTTGGTTAAAAGAAGGCTCGTATCTTTTCTGTTTAAGTACAAAATACTTACTGAATATCAATTTGGATTTCTAAGCAACAAGTCCACAAGTGACGCTATGTTTTCACTTCTTAATAAAGTTTACTCCAGCCTAAATAACCATCATTCTACAGCAACAATTTTCTGTGATTTTTCTAAGGCGTTCGATTGTGTAAATCATAAGATCGTAATTCATAAACTGTAGCACTATGGGTTCAGGGGAACATCTCTCGAATAGTTTAGGTCGTATCTGAGCAACAGAAGTCAACTTGTGAGGGTGGATACCACGTTGTCTTCTAGCAATGTGGGGTACCACAAGGCTGAGTACTAGGCCCTATTTTGTTTCTTCTTTTTATTAACGACATTGCTAACATAAACATCAGTGGCAAAATATGTCTTCTCGCGGACGATACTAGCTTCACTTGGAGCACGGGCATACAAGGACGTCACGGCACTTCATAGGATTATATCAAATGACTTAATCACCATTAAATCTTGGTGCGATTCAAACCTCCTGAGTCTCAACATTTCTAAAACTAAAGCTTTGTCGTATAAATACTCGCTGCAGCCTTTTGTACTTAACAAGACCACCATTGACGTCGTAAAATCTGTAAAATTCTTAGGGCTTGTTGTAGACAATTCTCTGAAATGGGACATGCATATCGAAGCTTTGTCGAAAAAATTGAGCTCTGCCTGTTTTGCATTAAGATCTGTTTCTAAGGAGCTTAACTTGTCAGTGGCTAGAACTGTTTATTATGCACTCTTTGAGTCGCACCTCAGGTATGCCCTTCCATTCTGGGGTACGTGTTGTGCGACTCAATTTGACCGCATTTTCAAGCTCCAGAAAAGAGCTGTTCGATATTCACTGGGACTAAACAGCAGAACTCATTGCCAGAACTCTTCCTTCCTTATTTATATTTGAATCCGTTTGCCTAATACGTAAGCATGTATTAGTTTCTCAAGAAAAGCCATCCACTCAGGAACGCGGAGCAAGATATTTATCTACCTACCCCACGCTCAGAGTTAGTTGAAAGTTCAATATTATACAACTCGAAAAAAATGCACAATCACCTGCCATTTGAAATCAAATCCATAACAGCATTTTTTTCATTTCGCAAAGCATTGGACTCTTATTTACTAGACAAGGCTTTCCACGCCGTAAATGAATTATATTTTGATAATCGAATTTGAACACTTGTCTAATGTTTGCTATTGCGATATTTACTAATGACATCGAAATAAATTTATTTAGAGGTCATTGATATTTACTATAAACTAACTAAATATTTTTGAATATTATTTTTATTTTATTCTTTGACATTGTAAACATTTATAAATGTTTATTTTAAGCAATAAGACTGAATATATTATTTGTATAATCTTCTTCTTCTTTCTCAGCCTGGTTCCATCCTGTGTTGGATATAGGCCTCTTCTAGGGTTTTCCATGCTTCGCTATTTCTAGCCAATCTTATCCATTGTCTTCCCGCCACTGCCCTGACGTCATCGACCCATCTCTTTTTTGGCCCACACTTCTTGTTGTTCCCCTAGGTCTCCATAGGATTACTTTTTGGGGCCATCGGTCTGGATCCTGTCTTGCCACATGTCCTATCCATTGCCACTTCAGACTTGCCACTCTTTTAACGACATCTGTTAATGTTGTTTTTTGACGTATGTGGGTATTCCGTATTTTTTCCCTAATGGTGACTCCCAACATAATTCTTTCCATGGCTCTTTGTGCTACTCGTAGTTGTTCTGCTGTTTTTCGAGTAATTGCCATAGTCTCTAAGCCATACGTAAGCACAGGTAGAATGCAGCTGTCGTAAGCCTTTTTCTTTGGGTTCATGGGCATCTTTTTATCGTTGAAAATATCGCTCATATTTCCAAATGCTACCCATGCCAAATGGATCCTGCGTTTGATCTCCGTATTTTGGTTATCCTTGCCCAGCTTGATTTTATGACCTAAATATATATAATGGTCTACGTTTTCAATAATAACGTTGTCAACGGTAATGTTATGGATATTGTTGCTCATTATCTTGGTCTTCTTCAAGTTCATTTTAAGGCCAATTTTCTGGGATTGGTCATTTAGCTCATTTAGCATGGTGTTTAGTTCTTGAATGTCGGTGCTCAGCAAGACAATATCGTCTGCGAACCTCAGATGGCTAAGGTGTACCCCATCGATATTTAGACCTCTATTTTCCCATTCTAATTTCTTGAAGACATTTTCCAGTGCCAGTGTAAATAACTTGGGAGAGATGGTATCTCCTTGTTTCACGCCCTTGCCGAGTGGTATTTTTTCTGTTTTGAGGTCATCATCTAATTTAACTTGGAAGGTTGCACTATCATAGATATTTTTAATAATGGAATAATATCTGGAATGAATTCTCGCGTCCTCCATTGCAGCTAGAAATGACCAGGTTTCGATGCGGATTTGTATAATGTTTTGTATTATATTAGGTCTCGTATTAGGTATTTACTTTAGATGGTCTATTCTTACTTCGCTATAAATATCGTAATCTTAAATCATACAGGGTATTAAAAATTCTACGTCAAACTCACTAAAGTGAAATATAAAATAAAATAAATATGAAATATAAAACCGCGAATATCTGCGGAACCGTTAAAATTTTTGAAATACTCTAAATACAAAAAGTGTTCATTTTTTAATTTTCCATCTATTGAAAAAATAATATCAGGGTATTCCATTAAAAAAACTAAGAAAAATTATTTTATATTTAGAAAATTTGGCGTAGAATTTTGAACGTCCTGTATAATTTACGATTGCCATATTTATAGCAAAGTAAGCACAGACCATCTAAAGTATAACCTAGTATAATTTTCAATTTAATTTCAGGACAGTTCTTGTATCTTTAATATTTTTTTTATCTATTAACATCTCTGCAACTATAGAAATATATTTACTCATATCTTAGAATTATGTAAAATGATCTGAAAGGAAGCCAAAAATGCAATAATACACAGGGTGTTCCATTTAAATAAAATCATCTCCATCCACTCACACTTGTTTGAATTGGTCCAAACAGCCCTATAAAAGTTAAAATATTTTCTTGAAATACATCTTAGAACATACTTTGGGTTTGCACTTAAACAAAATTCCTAAGTTTTTTATTCTAGGGCTAGAGACAGCACTATTGCCGGACCCTGTATTTCTACCTATGAATTTTTACGTATTATATCTATAAGGTTGCTTGTAAATGAATCATTTCAATAGCTTATTACAATATACTCTCATGAATATGATATATTCTAATCTATAACAGATCCCATTCAGTATTGTCCTCCACTTCATTTAAAAGAAAAACGGTTTCGTGTGTAGAGATCTTAACACACTGACTCATATTGCGCTCACCTACGCATAAAAATCCGTAAGTAAAACGTTGACACCTCAATGGTGCTTCACGCGTTCTAATGTTGGTCACGCACACCGCGTTGTGTACGGCAAAACTGGAGCAGAAATATTCGTGCTGAGTTATTGTGACATTTGTATTTTGCAGTAACGTACCATATATAAGAAAAAATAGAGGTATTGCTATTTAGAAACTGATAAATGGTGCATCATGAAAGCGTATAAAGTGGATTTATTTATCTTTATTTTTTTTTAGAGTAGAAGAACATATTTATTTGGGATATTTACTATCAGAAATCAACGGAAGAATTAAGTTAGCATTATGGAAGAAAGTTAATCATATTCAAATCGACAATACAACCTTAACTAAATTAAAAAAAAAAACGTTTAAACGTTAAATTAAACGTTTTTCCAAATTTTAATTTTAAACGAGTAAAATTGGGGTGGAAAGTTTCCATTGATCCACCCTGTATGCGTTCCTTGTTAAATATATTTAATATATGGGAAATTTATAGAGCAAATTATGGATTAAATAAATGACTTAATTCATGTGCCCCATACAAAAGTTTTAGCTCATATTTTAATGAATAATTTAAAAGAAATTTTGAAACACTTGGGTGTTTATTTAACTCTATAATCCGTGAAAATATACATTGTTCAGCGAAATTTATTATAGTTTGCGTCTTTCTTTCGTAATTATCAAAAAGTCCCACCGAGTCCCGATTATTTGTTGGTGGGTATGACTTCTCTATTTTATGCTAAACTTATGAATACAAAGTTTTATTGCAGCCGCTATGGAAAGATGGCTATGGAAAATTTTGTTTAAAATTAAATTTTTTGTGATACACTATACAAATAATTAAGACTTTGCAAATTATTGTTATTGAATACATGTTGGTATTAAAGAACTGCACAAATCACAAGGTCATAATTCATATAAAATAAAAATATGATAAAAAGTTCATTAAATTTTGGAATAAGTATGAAATTATGCAGTTTAATTTGTAATAGTCAATTTAATATGGAAAATCAAATAAAATGTATATTCTGGAAAAACACCACATATTCTGGAAAAACAACATAATATTGTTATGACTATTTTTAACAGGAGGTGCCCGGTAGCGTAGAGGTACAAGCTCTCGTCTACCAACCTCAAGGTAGTGGGTTCGATTCCCACACCCGGCATTGCATCAGCCGAATATTTTTATTAAAATAAAAATAGTTTGGGTACCTATATAGGTCGACTCAGCCTTAAATGAGTACTTGGGATTCACAATCCTGAGGTAATAATAGGCGGTTGAAGCGTAGTGCTAGCCACATTATCTTCCTTGTATACCGAACGGCTCTAGTATGGCAAGCTGTACCTTGCTACTCCCAAGGCGTTGAACGCTATATACGGGAGCTATTATTATTACTATGCTATGCCCATAACAAGACCAAGGCAACTTGGAAGTTAGTTAGAAGTATAACACAGCAGGAATATAAATCACCTAGTGTATTCGCAAATTTTTCGGAAAAATATAATGAAGACCTTATCTTAAATAAACTAAACGAATATTTAGTTTCTTCCTCTCATACAGTATTAAATAGTAACAAAACAGAATTTCAGATTAAAATAAATAACAATTCTTTATTCTTACTTCCTACAAATCCAACAGAAGTTCAAAAAACTATCCTCAGCTTAAATAATAAAACATCGGTTGGTGATGATGAAATACCGATTAAAGTTTTAAAAAAAGTATCGAATATTATTTCAACACCTATAGCATATGTGATAAATCTTTGTTTTACTACCGGATATTTTCCTGATGTGTTAAAGAATGCCCATGTCAGGGCTCTATACAAAAAGGGAGAAAAAGACCATGAGGAAAACTACAGACCAATATCCGTACTCTCAAATGTCAGTAAAATTTTTGAAAAAATCATATCTAGCAGGTTTATTGAATTCTTTGAGCGACACTCACTACTCTCGGACAGACAAAATTTCAGTTTTGGGGTCGCAAGCGTAGTTAACGAGGGTTCCTAGATCATTTATGGGCGATACTTGTTCTACCACCTTGTTAATTCTGAGAACAGTTTTTCCCGGTGTTTTGGAAAATACAACAAGTTTAGTTTTGTTAACATTGATGTGTAATCCGTACTGCATGCTATGTTCAACGATGCAGTCCATCATGTTCTGAAGATGTAGAATGTTGCCAGCCAGTACCACCGTATCATCTGCGAAGCGAATATTGTTGATCAGGGTACCATTGATTTTGATACCATCCTCAACGCTCTCTAGTGCCGCACGGAATACGGCCTGATACGGCCTCAGAGTAGATGTTGAAAAGGAGTGGGGATAATAAACACCCCTGCCTGACGCCCTTCCTAATTGATACTTCATCAGATGTTTCGCCATCCGCCCTGATCTCTGCAGTCTGGTTCCAGTATAACTAGGTGATAATGCGCAGGTCCCCCTCATCCACACCGGTGGTTCTAAGAATCTCATCAAGTTTTTGGTACGACACACAATCAAAGGCCTTTCTGTAATCTACAAAGCAGGCATATATATCGACGTTTATGTCCCTGCATCTCTGTGTAATAATGTTCAGTGTAAAAAGAGCCTCGCGCTTGCCTAGTCCATTTAACTTTTTCTACTAATTGAAAATTACTACTGACGTTCTGAAAATGATTTTGACGTTCTGAATGCTTACATTGAAATTAGAGAAACAAACTTCTGCACTAATTGAAACCACTAAATTATTCCAATAATTTAGCTGTTCCGAATGAAGCTTTAGGTGTGTTATGTGTACTACCAGTCATGAACTATGCATGCAAAACTTCAGCTTACACGGACACTTAAAACGGACGTTATAAGGGAACTTCAGGTCGCACAACGCTGAATGGAACGAAATATGCTGGGAATAGCAAAGAAAAGTCCTAAAAAATTTAATGAATACGACAAAAGACCCAGGTAATAGATGTCACCAACAGAATCAAATTTCTCAAGTGGCAATATGCAGAATACCTTGCAAGAAGGACTGACAACAGATGGACCACAAAAATTATAGCATGGTACCTACGAGGAGTTAAGAGATCTAGAAGAAGATTAAAAACCTAAGTTGGGACTATTATGAATCAATCACTGCTTAATATAAAGCATCTTCAAGGCTGTCCCACTGAAATAGTTTAATAAGCTTATTTGTTTATAGGATCCTATATCTCCTACGCCGAGCAAATAGCTTCAGTGAAAGCTCTCCATCGGGTTCTATTTCTGGCAGTTTTTTTGCTTCGTTCTATGTTGACCCCATTTATTGGAGCTCATCCATTATGGAACGTCTCCATGTTTAAGCTGGTCGTCCTTTTTTGGGGATTCCATTCTAACGCTGATTTCGCTACGTTACCATCAAGTATTCCCCATTTTCTTTTGTGAATATCAGTGCCTGTTTTTCTTAAACAGCGATTAATAAATATCTGTGTTTCTTTAATAAGCTAAGTACCATAATAACAAAGACACTTGTCGATTATTATGATATACTTTTTATGTTTTTAGTAGTTTCTCACAAAAATGAACCTTTATTATTTTTTGAACGACAAATGTGAGTGTCCTAAAACGCGTAGCGTCGTAACGTTCAACGACTATTTAACCAGCGTTAAAAAAGATTTATATAACTTAGCGCCTTTAATATGTTAATGTGATACATACATAGGCGGGCCGGACCAAATAGATAAGCATCTCCTTATTACCTTAACTCTAAAACGTAATAGCTTATTCTGTAATCGATTTTTATTGGTTCTTGTGGCCAGCCGTGAGTGTGTGTTATCGCCGATGTTTACACACCTATTTTCATTTAAATTAACTTGGTACATTGTGTGGATTTACGGAGCGTGGCTAATTTTCAAAGTCGAACGCACTATGCCAAGTTCAAGAAACAATCTTTAATCAATGTAGATTTTAATATTAAAGTAGCTGAGTACGGCTAACATCGTACCGCTTTTTTGTCAATCTTCTGGTACGGATGATCAATTGTGTTTGTATCAATTATTATTGTTCTCTATATTTTTGTTTTTATTTCGATATTTTTCTAAATTTAAATATGCAATTTTCCTACTATACCGCGTGCGTCTCAAAAGTGGCTCACCCTTATAACTTTTTTATTTTTTCAGATAAAAAAAAACGATATTTGGTTTGTTAGTATATGACATAAATTAGGACTGATTGACGTGTTCACTTGTTTTAGGTCACTTCCTGTTTCACCGGAAATGACTACAACTTTTGACCTTCAAATAACGCCCTCGGTATTTTTTTTTATTTTATTCGATAGAAAGTGACACTCTGAATAAAATGACATATCATATGTCAACTTTTGAAATTTTCGCATATGGTTTATTTGAAATTGTAACATGCTATTCATAACGACAATTTGACTCGAAATAAGTGAGTGGTACCAAATTATTCATAAAAAATGCTTTTTCTAAATATGCTAATGAGCAACCCTTGTTCTATTTAAAAAACTTGAGATATGATTAAAAATACGATTTGGCAATATTTTAACCGGCTAGTATGTACAAGACACGCAAAACATTGGATGATAAATCTATTTTCCAAGGCTCCTTTATTAAAAATATTGTTTTTAACACAGTCATGGCACTCTAGATTTTTTTAATCTAAAATGGCACAATTTCACCAAACCACCCTGTATATCCTTTTTTCTCTATAGACTAATTATATGTATGGAGAAAATTAAAGTTTACGCATACCAAGCGTAGGTGTGGTTACTGCTACACTTTTCATTTGCTTCGGTAAATTTTGGTTTGCACAATTCGGCCCTAGGGGCCAGCTATTAAGGAGCCGCACTGTGCAATTTGTCGGTATAACCCATTGCCGACATAGAGAGAACATTTTCGAACCATCGACATTGTTTATACGCAACCACTGATCTATTTTCATCGAATTAAATTAGTAGTTATTGTTCTTAAGTTTAACTTTGAAGACTTAATTAAAAATTTAATAATGCTTGTTGAACAAACAGTCAAGAAACTGATAAAAATAATTATTTTGTGACATAAACGTGTATAATATTCTGTTAGATGATATTATAACGAGAACTATTTCCAAGAATCCTCGAAAAATATGGTGGACTTCCTTTAACATGATCTCAGATATGCAGACGACATCTGTCTCCTTTCTCATAATCACGCGGATATGACATCAGAACTACTGACATATCAAATGAAGCTAGAATTGCAGGTCTTAAGATAAATATTAAAAAAACTAAATCGATGACAGTTTCTACCAATAATGTCGCTCCCTTTATCATTCGAACAACACCTATAGAGGAGATAAATAATTTTACTTACTTGGGTAGTATAGTCTCAACCAAGGGAGGCCCAGGGTAAAAGATATCATAAACAGAATAAACTAGAATAATATTTAGAATACTCAACAATATTTTGGAGATCTATCTATACAGTCAGAGTACCCAACTTAACAAACCTAATTTTTTTAGTTCAAATGTCAAGTCAGTATTACTGTATGATGTAGGGACCTGGAAAATTTCAGCGCCATTAATCAGCAAGCTCCAAGTATTCATAAACCACTGTCTGCAAAAAAATTGTAGGACTATTCTGGCCAAACACTATCAGAAATGAGGACTTATGTAGTTTAACCAACCAGAGGCAGGTGTATAATGAGATCAACCTGAGGAAATGGAGGTGGATTGGTCACACAATAAGGCAAAGTGGCCACAACATCACTGGCAGAGCTATTAAGTGGTACCCACAAGGCAGTCAGTAGAAGAACTGGTAGCCCAAGACACATCAAAAAGTAGATCGAAGAGTTAACCCATGGTCAAATCAATTGCCATGGTCACCATGGTCATGGTCAAATCAATTGCAAACAACTGAACCCGCTGAAAAACATTTATTGAAGCCCTATGCTCCACCGTAAGAGTAAAGGACAAAATGAATGAATATAAATGTGTAAATCATTATTCAAATTTTTCATTAAACATTTTGTTTTGGATGTTTAAAATATATATTAATTTTAATAATTTCCCAATTTTTTACAACGAAGTAAGATTAAAAACGAAGAAGTTCTAAAAACTGCTGGACTCGGAACAAGTTCAACTACTGACCACTCTATTCAACAAAATTTATACAGGTGGTCCAGTCCCAAACGACTGGCTGCTATCAACATTTATACCGCTTCCCAAGAAGGCAAACGCGACCAAATGCTCTGATCACAGGATAATCAGTCTGATGAACCACGTCCTCAAAATCCTCCTTAATATCATCCAAACACGTATATATAGAAAGCTCGATGAAAACGTAGGTGAAACTCAGTTCGGCTTCAGAAAGGGATTGGGCACCAGGGAGGCTCTGTTTTCAATACAAGTCCTAATCCAACGAGCACGCGACGTCAATGTAGATGTCTTTGCGTGCTTCATTGACTTCGAAAAGGCCGTTGTCAGTCAAAAGAAAAGGCCGTTTGTCAAAAAAGTCCAGCATGACAAACTCATCTCGATTTTACAGGAATCAGGAATAGACGATAGAGATACAGAGATAATAGCAAAACTTTATCGTCAACAAAAGGCCGTGGTTCGAATCGAGAACGAAACTTCAGAAGAGTTTAGTGTAAGGAGGGGAGTGCGACAGAGCTGTATATTGTCGCCTCTGCTATTCAATGTGTACTCGGAACATCTATTTAGAGAGGCACTGGATGGCACAGAGGATGGGCTGGTAATAAACGGAGAAATAGTAAACAATTATTTGAGATATGCTGTTGGCCGATACCGCTGAAGGTCTCCAAAGGCTTATAGATTGTGTGGCGAATACATGCGGTAGATACGGAATGAAGATGAACTGCAAGAAGACTCAAACGTTGATCATTAGCAAGAACTACATCAACAACTTTCAGTTCACTGCTAACAACATCGTTCTCCCAGCGGCCGAGACAGTTGCATACCTGGGCTGCACCCTGACTAAAGACTGGGACCACTCTCGCGAAATAAAACACCGAATCGAAATCGCGAGAGGGACATTTAACAAAATGCGAAATGTACTATGCAACCTGTCCCTCAACGTCCGCACTAGAATCAGAATCCTGAGATGCTACGTGCTCTCAAGCCTTCTATATGGAACAGAGGCGTGGACCCTTACCGCCGCAAGGATACATTAAAATACGCAACCAACCGTCCAATCAGATGAAAGAGGGTACGTACCCTATCGTTGGGTATTGTGCAATCACGTGATGCTCATGTCGTATGACGGTTAAATCTTTGGTTAGACTTTTTGTTGTTGTTTTTACCTGTTTTTACAGTTTTTACTTTATTTTTCTATTTACATCAGATTTATATTTTGTAATTGCTTATCAGACAATACGTATTTAGAAAAATAATAAGAATTAGGATCGTGTTTTTTTTAAATCCTGGATATTAATTGGAACCCTTGATAACATTACTGCTTTTGATATAAAAAGTGCATTTTTGATTATTTACTTGGGCTAGGATATTAAAATATCGGTTGGATTGTACGACATAAATAGATGTAGGTATGATTATTTATATATATGTATGTATTTATAAAGCTTACTATCTGATTTGCATTTTCAGTTTTTGATCAGATATTTCATTTTATTTGTGAAATGCCCACAAAAAAGCTTCCAATGATTCAACATCAGTGTGTTTGCTGCATAATGGATCATTCCTGCTGAATTTTTAGATCATTTGAAGACTACACGGAAAAAACCAGATAATATGTTACATTTTCATAGAAATTGATAGCGAGACAATTTTATAGGCAAGTGTTAGCATTATTCGAGGCACCATCAAAGAAAGCAATAATAATATGCTTAGTCCCAGAGATATTACAGCTTAGTTATTTTGCCCTACAGGAGAAAAACCAGAGTAGTTCACTCGTAATTGCATTTTCTCGGCTCCAGTTAAAATGAACAAAGCTGGTTTTTCCTGTGGTCTTCATTTGAAATAACGTAAATAAATGTTTATACATATGTATGTGATGATTAAATTGGTGTTAAGGAAATAAAAATGTTTTTCGATATTAATATATACCTATATATGTATATTTATTTTGAAATAAATTACACTTTTAACAGTTTAATGGAGTTTTTAAAGCCAGTTATAATATTTATATTTTAAAAACTTGAAATCATGTGGATGTAATCACGCATTAAACCACAGACTAACTTATATAAGTCAAAAAGTAGATTTTAGTGTTAACTTTATATAACTTGTAAGTAAAATAATAAATAAAACAAATATGAAAAAACCAACAATTCTAATGTATATATTAAAATACAGTACAATAATAGGTATCTGATACCCTCACTTAACGTAGAATAATATTCTACCCAACTCAATACTATGTCCAACATGAGTTTCAAATATATCGGGCCCTAATCGTTCCTGAAAATAATATTTTTTTACATTGTTATACCATATTCTAAACTATTTAATATTTCAGTCACTTAAAAAGTTAATTTGTATTGAATAATTGTCTACCATTAAAGCAAATTTGGACTAGTATTTTTAATGGGCATATTCTGTGTATGGATATAGGTACTTCCTCCAGATTTTGGGTTCAACCAATTTATTCTTAAAACCTGAAACATCTACGTATAAAAAATAGACAGGTTACTAATTATAATAAAATTTACCCTTAGAATTATACTTCTTTAACAAATAATTTCCATTGGTATACTTTTCCATGACAAGTAATCAACTTCCTAACATTTTTTAATTGATGTAATACTTCCTCATGATGCGAAAAGAAAATCTTTTCTTTAGCACACAAAGGACAAACGATATGTTGGCTTACTTTCAGATTAGTTACTTTTCCATAGATATCCTCATGTCAATTCAAAGACGATGAACATGAAAATGATCATCACATGAAACATCACAAACTAAAAACATAATAAACAAGTTTATATCGAATATAGAAATAAATTTAGTGTTCTTACCTATTGTAGTCCAAATCCACGTTAATAGATAATTAATTTTTTGGATTTTTATATTTTATTTTTAAATATATCTTTCGAACTACTGGTTTTAGTAATTTTTAAATTAAACGAACTAAAAAGTCAAAAATAATAAACAATTCTCTTGTCAATTGTCAATTTTCTCCAGGCACCGAACATTATCGATAACGCACGATCTACGACGATTACTCCTTTGATCTGATTGGACGGTTCAATGACGGTTGGTTGCGTATTTTAATGTATCCTACCGCCACATCATGCAAGCGTGTGGAGGCATTTGAGATGTGGTACTATCGGCGCATGCTTAGGATTTCGTGGGTGCATCGCGTGTCAAATGAGACTGTACTACATCGCATCAACAAGGAGTTGGAATTTCTGGTAAATGTCAAACGAAGAAAACTGGAATACTTCGGACACATCATGCGGAACGAGAAATACCGCCTACTCCAACTCATACTGCAGGGGAAAATAGAAGGCAGAAGATCAGCGGGACGCAGATGCAGTGAACAAAGTAATATTCAATTCCACTAAATTATACCAATTACACCAAATTAAAGGATCAATGTGATAGCCAACATCCAAAGAGGATAGTCACTTTAAGAAGAAGATGATTAAAAAGAAAAATAAACAATATAATGTAAAAAAATATGACACAAATACATAAAATAATTAAAAAATATTTAATTATAAGTTATTTTCCAAAGGCTATAGGAAATGCAATTTGTTTTCAATAGTCTTCTTGTCGTTCTCGATAAATCAGCGCATTATTTGTTGAATATTCAAGCTCTGGTTACTATTATTAGTATTTATGATATTGTTTAATATCTCATGAATGCGGAATAAATTTAAATATTAGTACATAAATATTTCCTTTTATATGAATCGATTTCAACCATTTAGATTTTTTTTTCATAAACTTCTTCATTAGATAACGCTAATCACGAACTTATTTAAATAAATATAAATAATTCAATGATTTACATAGTTGAGATCTAGGAAAATTTAACAACATAGCTGCATGTTTAATGTAAAAAAAAAATATTTTCTATTATAAAAAAAAGAGTTTACTACAATACATAAATTATTTTATTTAATACAGAAGCTTTATAACACTCACCGGTACGAAAAACTGGCACCTTATAATTTTGATCTATTTTACTGCTTAATATATTTTGTGCTAGTGGGCCGGTTTTGGTGACTTTTTAAGCAATATGTAGCTAAATTATTTGATTTTTTAGTATCTCTGTCTATCAAAATTAAAAATAAAAGTTCGCATCGTCAATTATACCAGAGAAAACAAAATATTGATATTTTGGTGAAAGTTTGAAACACCCTGTGGAAGATGTTAAGACAGCAAGGAATTTAAAAATAATTTTATCATCTAGGTACATTCTTTCTCGATAGTTTGTTTTTGTATTAATCTCAATAGTATTTTTTACATTAAAACCATGCATACCTTTGCTTTTGGCCTAGCCAACAGATCTAGCAAGTTGTGGTCCCGAAACAGGTCTTTTTGACATAAGATTTTCTTCGTTTAATATTCTTCTTACAGTCCGTTCACATACACAATACACATACTACAATATTAGTCGTACCAAAGCTTATGGCATGAATGGTTGTCGTCTAGGCACACTCAGTGAATAGGTGTTCTGGTGTTTCCCCATTTTCCCCTCAGAATCTGCATTCGCCGTTGCATCTTAGCTTCGATCTACTGGAGTGTTCGTTGAGTAGACAGAGCCCTGTTAAAAAAATATTTGCCTAATTTGTTCAGCTTCTCTAAGTATTCTTTGACCAAATACGAATTTATCGTTATTGATTGAGTTTTCTGCAACAATCAATTTTTTCTCAATATAACAGTACATAAGTGGAGACGTTAGTTGGAGCTGCCTTGCTCTGGGTTTGCAGCAAGAACCAAGCAGCTCTTTTTCGATTTCCCACAAATTTATTAAAATCGAGCTGCCTGGTTATCGCAGCCACTCCTCCAATTGGTTCGGAGAACTTTTGGAGTATAAACAGTATTATTTCTAATCAGGTATCAAAAAAATAGTTTAACTTAATTTTTCCCTAAACTATTTAATGGTTTCACCAGTTGCGTATTGTAGCAATGTTATTTTTAGTCTTCTATCAGAAAAAAAACTAACGGTTCTGTACGACCTTTCTGGTCGGCCAGAGAAATTAACCTTCGCAGTTTAATTCACACGCAATAAGTTTCGTTAGGGTGTAGCGAACGACTGCTTTATGAGCGCGACCTTGGCAAAACCGACCACTAATAAGTAGTTACAGTTCGATCTCTCGCAGGAAGCAGATAAAGAGAAAAAATCGGGTTTTTGTTGTGTGTGTGTATGCGTGAGGTGGTGAATATATTTGCATATGATCGCGTTCGTTACGCAACAGCAGTATTTTTTTATATAAAAACTACAACAAAGCAATAATTGTGTCAGTATTTGTTGATATTCTCATTGAAATTTCGGCATCATCTTTTTATCAAATTATCTCTCTGTTTATCTCTATCTTTACAAGATGAAAGCCCTAAAAAATCAAGACCAATTTTAGAAAGAAATTTTAGGACAAATTATTTTAGTACAAAAAAATACTTTTTTATGAAAATTGAAAATACTGTATTAATGTGAAGGTTGGTGCTGCTTTCTTGCAACTAAATTAGTAATATTTGGATTGATGTTTTTACTTAGTTTTAATCTCAAATACGATTCCAATCATTGTAATCTGTTCCTGTATTTGTTTTTGATGTACACAAGAATAGAGAATGCCTTTTCACAGAGGTAAGCAGTAAATGTTTCAGTGCTCCTTCTGATATTTCTTCATAAACTTTTTTTAAATTCACCCAAAAATTTGAAAAAGACGTTTCTTTGAATTTATGTTTTAAAGCTGAATCGCATGACATTTCTATTAATTGATTTTCCTGTACCGTTGTCAAGCCGTTGATATCTAAAACATCTGCGTTGAAAGGGTCTGCTGCCAGTTTTTATTTCTGTCGGGTTCTTTAAAAATATTCCCGAAAAAAATGACCTCAAACCGCGGAGGTGTTTGATCATTTCGTCTTCGACTTGCTGACATTTCTTCTTCATTGCACTTATGAAACATTCAATAGGTTTGTCTTTGTCGAGGACCTGACTTTACGCATGCGCATTAAAAGTGGCACGTATTTCCAATATGATTACAATTTTATCCGGTTTAGAAAGTACAAATTATACATTGTTATGGAAACCAACTTTTCATTGTCATCATATTGTCATAATCTTGTCATAATCATATGTCATAATGTTATTTCCATTGTGTAACGACGCTTGTTTTTTGCGTTTTTTATGTTAAACGTTGTATTAATTACTCTTTTTTATCGATCGCTTTTGTATAGCCAAGGATGCAAGTGTGTTCAGTGAGAAGTTAATTTTAAGTTTGTGCAATTATATATCTATTTTTTACTCGTTGGGTTTTAATTTTTGGGTAAATACTCGTATAAATGACAAGAAACTGTTTGGTGTGTTGGAAATTATAATATAAATGTCCCCGAATTATCTTTTCACAGGCAAGTAAAGTATTCAGTTGTTCTTTTATGTATATTAAACCACATGCATACTTTCTGGTTAGATTTCCTAAGAATTTTTTAATCCTTATTTTTAAAAACAATCAAACATTTTCCAAAGCTGTTATACAAGCAAATTGCATCACTCCAAACTCCAAACTGTAAATCAACACAATTCAACCATCCATAATTCTTCGTTCGATTGATTATGTTTACAAAACACCAGAAATGGAATACTACAAGAGCAATCATTAATAAATATCCATTTTTCTCGACAAATAAAGGTGTTACACGAACTGCAATGAAAATGTTATAATAATTTAACAGTACTTTATTAACAGTGGTAAATATTGTTGAAATAAATTGCACACTTCCGCGTTGTTCGTACGGAAGGTGTTTGTTCAGAGTTGGAACAAATAAAATTCGTATTTATTCTAGTAGAGTTATTTAGATAAAAAGCATTAAGGCTTGTTAGGTGTCGTGCGGGCATACAATGTAGCTTAATTTAGTACGTTGTTGTTTCAACGACAAATAAAGTCGGCTGGAATGACTTTACATATCGATATGGTTGTAGAAGTGTCAACTATTTAATCGGTATAAAAAATGTGATGATCTCGGTGATGATATTTTCTATTTTGTCCGTCAAGAATATAATATATGAATATAGAATGTATAAAAATGTATTTTAATGGAAAGAACAATGCCATTGTAATCCTTGTGAACTTCATCGTTTCATATATTTGCTTTCGTGTTTTATATTAGTGAAGTCGTACATACCTCATATCCCTTAATAGAAGGCAATGAAAAAGCAAACGATCTAACTAGAAAAGGAGCAAACACTTCACTAACTGGACCAGAACCGTTCTGGAATGGGAATTCTTCAACGGCCTAAGACACTCTAAGAAATTCCTCAGGACTTTCGACCACGCAAAATCAATGATTTTCCGTGATTTAACTAAGTGCAATCTTGGGATTGACACGGGGTTATTAATACAACACTGTCTCCGCAATGAACACTTTAGTAGATTAAAGCTAAGAAACAACGGCGATTGCAGATTCTGACTTCGCTAGCTCTTCCTTTCCAATCAAGGGCATTTCTTGCCATATAGTCGTTAGGTTGTCTTAGAGTATGCCCTATCCATCCCCACTTTCGTATGATCACTTCTTTGCTTATCTCAGTTTGGCCAGCTAAATGCAATAGATCTTCGTTTCGGGTCGTGTTGGTCCAAAATATACAAAGAATTCGTCGCAGGTATTTATTAACAAATGTTTGTAGCTTTGCTGTTAGGGGTTTGGTCACTTTCCATGTTTCACATCCATACAAGATAATCGATTTTACATTGCTGTTGAATATTCTCAGCTTAGTGTCAGTGATAATATGCCTCGAGGTCCATACTATTCTGAGATGACCGAATGCTTGTTGAGCTTTTTTGATGAGGTTTTGTATATCTTTGCTGGCTCCGCCGTCTTTGTTTTATTATGCTGCCCAGATATACACTCCTTGATCACTTGTCCCGAAATGTTCAACGGTGTTTGAATTAAAACTTGTAAGTAGTTTTAGCCGGAAGCACATATTTTGGGGATTACATATTTGTTGGAGTGTTCAATTTAAGTATTTTAGTTTGTCTTAGACACAATATATTAGAAAATCTTAAAAGAAGAAATCGTTCTGTTTTACTTTCCTACTTGCACAAGTGCAAAAATCACTTTTTCCCCAGCAGCAGCTGCAATTTCCACCAACGAGATATCGTTAGTCTAATGTTGGGTATTTTCCGACTTCAATCGATGCGAATACTATAAAATAGAGCCCAAAAGAAAGCTGCGCATGTTTATTCAAATTCGAACGATTATTTTTTGTAGACCTAGGTCAACTTTGTGTGTTCCTGCCGTAATGCAATGCTTTCTCACATAATAGGCCCACGCATGCGATTATTATTCCAGTATACAAATCTTAGTGGTCGTCACGACCCGAAGATATTCAGACTTTGGCTCGCTCCAGCGGCGTTCATAAGGGACGGGTTACAGGGGCTACCATTTTTTAACTCACATAGCGCTATCATTTTAGATCCTTTTTTAGCAAAAAAAGTGGATACTGGGAGATTTTTACACCGTTATTTTTAATTGGGGAGAATTTAATTTTCTGAGACTTTTTTAAGTTTTTTTTTCGTCACAAAACGTCACAAAAGTATTAATTTTTGCGACGTGATTGGTACTATAAAAAAGTCATTTTAACGTCTAGGCATAAAAATACGAAAATATATTATTAAACTGACATAAAGTGTCAAATTCAACGAGCGTAAGCATAGTTTCTCGATATATAATTACATACAAAGTATGAATTTTAAATCTTTTTATATTATTTGGAACGTTTAAAATTGTGTAAAAACTTACTTGTGGCGTTTGAAAAAAAATAGCATGTCCTATTCGGAGTAAAAATTACTTTTTATGCCTCGGCTATATGTCAAATTAAACGTACAGCCTCGCTACAAAAAGTGTCATTTTGACTCATAATAAAACAATATACTATTTTAAACCCCTATAACTTTTGAGCTGTTTTTGATGATGATGAAGATGTACCTTACATCAATTACTGCTATGGTAAGATCACAATCGCCTGTATTTTCTTGTTCTACGCCTTTTGATTAGTAAATAACATCAATTTTAACAAAATCGGTGACATGACGAAAATCGCCAATTTTCATGACTATACCGGGTGCGTCTCAAAAGTGGCTCACCCCTATAACACAACCTTACAATACATCAATTACTGCTATGGTAAGATCACAATCGCCTGTATTTTCTTGTTCTACGCCTTTTGATTAGTAAATAACTGGCTGGTTAAAATATGCCCAAATCGTACTTTTAATAGTATCTCAAATTTTTCAAATGGAACAAAGATGGGTCATTAGCATATTTGGAAAAAGCATTTTATTAACGAATAATTTGGTACCACACACTTAGTTTTTCGAGTCAAATTGACGTTATGACGTAATAAATCACATGCCAAAATGTCAAAAGTTGACATATGACATGTCATTCTATTTATGAACCGCATGTTACAATTTCAAATAAATCATATGCGAAAATGTCCAAAGTTGACATATGATATGTCATTCTATTCAGAGTATTATTTTCTATCGAATAAAGTAATAAAATACCGAGAATGCCATTTAAAAATCAAAAGTTGTAGTAATTTCCGGTGAAACAGGCAATGACCAAAAACAATTGAATATACGCCAATCAGTCCTAATTTAAGTCATATACTAAGATACCAAATGTCGTTTTTTATCTGAAAAAATAAAAAGGTTATAGGATAGGGGTGAGCCACTTTTGAGACGCACCCGGTATATATGAAAAAATGTCGAAGAAGTGCTCGTTCTTGGCTATTTCTTACACATATTCAAAGGCCTTAGAAAAGTAGTAAAAAGTCTTAAAAGTCCATAGTCCTAAAAGTATGAAAAGACTTGTAGTAAATGTTATGCTGACTGAGAATTTAGTCACCTTTACAGGGTTAGATGTCTCGATTTTTGTGAGAGAATTAATTTTTTGAACCTATATTTTTGAGATATTTTGATCATGATTAAAATGTCTCATACATCCATTACCGTTCACGTAAGATCACAATGATCTATATTTTCCTATTCTACACCTTTTAATTAGTAAATAAGAGCAGTTTTAACATAAAGAGCATAATATCATAATAATGATTGTATCCATGGAAAGTTATATCACATAATAGATTAATGTGGATATGGTTATACGTGTTATTTTTGAAAAAAAACTTTACACTATTATTTAGACTGAAAAATAATGAATCACATAATTAAAAAATGTAAAAAAAATGTTTATAGGTATCGTGAATTCTATTATCATCGTGAATTGTACGTATGAACGTATTAAACAAGTTGCAACATCTTAGACACCTGTTGACACCTTAGACACCGTTGACACCTAAGACAACTTTTAAGAATCCGGTGGTTTCATCATGTCTCAAACGTAGGTATCGGTCCTTGAAAAAACTAACTGCGAGTGTATTGAAGTCATGGTTACAAAATCCCGCTTAAGATGGGCTGGTCACGTATGCAGAACGCAAGAAAACCTTTACCAAAGTCTTTGCTTTACGGTGAGCTTGTAGACGGTAAGAGGAGGCCGGGTGGACAACTGAAAAGGTACAAGGACATTTTCCACGAAAACTTAAAGAGGATTAAAATGCAGAATGAGTGGGAAGAAGCAGCTCACAATAGAACTCAATGGAGAAGAATTGTAAACTCAGTTAACAGCGACAACCAAAAAGTAAAGAGGCAACAAAGCAATGAGATTTTTGAATGCCCGGAGTACGGTAGGCAAATAACATCACGTATGGGGCTTTTCAGTCACAGAAAAGCTCATGAAAGAAAACGCCTTGCGTGACCATCTTCTGTTGTGTGTCAAATACTCGTCAGCGAATATTGGCTGTATGCATGTATGTTGATCAAGCTCTTTCTGTCGTAGAATTTGTGATATAAACGCCACGAAAGCCTCCCATATATATATATACGTCCTCCACAAGAGAGTGTACTAAGTTTTCTTTTTAAAATGGTACCTTAGAAATCCCTTTCATTCTTAATCTACCTGGTTCCCAGGCCGAGCATTCAAAAATAGTGTGATTGACATCGACAAATTGACTTTGATGGCACTATTTACAGACCGCACTAGCTCTTTTCCTGAAGGTCCATTTGTGTCCATTTTCATCCCGAACGTCCTGACTGTATAACATGGTATACCCTCTGCGGTACTGTAGTAGGAATAATATAGATAGAAAACTATTAATAGTTGAGGGGTCCCGTTCCTACAGTGGATACGAACGCCACTGGCTGTATTTGCATAGGAGCGTTTCTGGTAGTCTATCATTTTCATCTTCGAGATGAAAATGCATTCAAATCCCGTGTATCACAAAATCTATCTAGTGATTTTAATGATATTAACAAGCAAGAGCTATTACATTTTCGAAAAGTTGTTGTATATTTTAGTGTCAAAAATAAGAACGATGCAAAACCAGTGGTGTACATACAATAAATCAAATATGTAATTAACAATATTTGGATATTTTGAGTATACCATTAAATTTTCTCAATAACTCGGTGGTTTTATGGCAAAAGGTCCTATGTCGAAACGTTATTGCGATATTACTGTAACACGAAAACCTTTTTTGGCCAAAATTTGGAATTCCATAAAAATCATAGGTTTCATTTGACTTAAAAAAATTACCTTCCCCTAGGAGATGCAAGACCTTGTCGTTGGTGGGGAATCTCCTGGTCAGGTGCTGGGGGGAATCCCCCCTAGCACTTGGCTTGGTCTAAGAAGCATCTCACTCATCGTCTTGTCCCTGACTGTAGTGTCGTGGCCAGGGAATTGCATCAAGACATATAACGATACCGGGCGGGGCTACGGACAGCCTCAACCTTGGGGCATCGGGGGGCACCCCATTGTATTTTACCCCTTACTTCTACATGCGGGGCTCTGTAGAAGTGGACCGACTGTCCCTAGCAACTCATGGGAACACTATGAGATCTGGTAATAATAGTAATAAAAACATCACCGGTGAAGCTGTGGGGAAACCCCCTAGCAACACTGGGAACAGTAAGAATGAAACTTCCAAGGGGCCAAACCCAAAGAGAACTACAGGAGAAGTGGTTGACACTTGCGTGAGACCATCCTCCGCAAGTGGCATACAAGCTACCACCTCCTCCAAGGGTCGGGAGCCTACCTCCTACCTCTAAACCCAACAGGCGATACAAGCTACCGTTTCGTCTACCCGGCATGGGTCGTAGCTCCTCGACTGGGAGGGACACGGGTCTCCGTAGGAAGTCCTGGGACTGTATGATGAGTTATAACTCAAGAAAGGGGGACACAATAGATAGATAGATACTACCGTATGATCGAAAAAAAATGGCGTCCAGTTGGCTGGGAAAAGAGGATGGATGACATTTCCCATATAAATTTACATATAAAGTGACAGCGATCTTCATTTCATAGCCATCGTTGACGCCGTTTTTCCTCGATCATACGGCATAAGGTAATATAAATCAATACATACTTTAGTAATACTCTCTAATAATGAAGTAATTAAATAGTAACTGTAAATAGATGAGATTGGTGTTAAATCGTAAAAAATAATTTTAATATTCATTTTACAATAAAGAGCCGTTCTCATTTGTTGCTTAGGTACCTATATTTTATAATTTTGATATTTATTTCCAATTTTTCCATTTAATTTAGATTCCCGTTTATTTTGCTTTGTAATATATTCCATGTTTCTGAATAAACTTGTTGAAATTAATCATTTTCGTTGCTTCATATTTTTATTTTCAAATTTAAAAAAAAATTATCGAAGGTGTTAATATTTCGTGTATGAATTACGATGGATGATTTGATTGCAGTGTCTGAAAGCTTTCTAAATTCGAGATGACACTTTGGATAATCACCAATAATAAAGACATTATCTTTAAATATATAATTTCGTGCAAAATATATGTTAAAAGCAAACTTAATTTCTTTATAATATCGAAATTGGCGTCGTTTACGAATTATCCGCATAATCGTCTCGTGTTCTAATTACAAAATTCAACATCCGAAGCCAATTTGAATAACAACGTGGCTCGCAAAATGACTTGCTAACGTCTCCTCTGCACCGCGATATTCGGTATCTCGTAATAATAGTCGACGACCTTCAGTCCTTAACCCATTTTCTCAAAACGATTTAAATATCTTCCTATAATTTTTCTTCGGATCGGGCTGCATTGGCGATGACTTTAATATAATCGACTCGACGTTGCCAGTTCTCGTTAAAATACAGCATTAGTAGGATCAGTTTTTTAACCCTCAACTGGCGTGGTGGATTTTTGTACCGCTTATGGCGTTACCCCAATTTTTTTTCAGTTGAATATACATGATGAAGAGATTTTATAAAAAGGTTGTTATTTTAACACTGTTTACAATATATTCAAACTTGTGAACAAACAATTTCATTAATTCTGAACAAATTAATAAGAACGCATTTTTAGGAATTTTTGACAACAGAACTTAGCTAAGAAACTCATACAAATTAAAAACTTATATATTTTATGATTTTACCGTATTATTAAAAGTACAAACAACTGAAATGTGAAGCTGAAGTAATAAACATAAATTATTTTCAACAAAACTGCAAACTTTGAATGAACATAACTTTTTCAAATACAGTTCATGCTAATATATTGCATATACAGGGTGGTCCGAATTGTATTCCGGAAACTTCGGGAGCATATTCTGCAGATAAAAAGAAGTAAAAAACTTCTTATAAATGTATGTCCTAAAACGCTTAGTTTCGGAGATACAGGGTGTAGAAGTTTCATTTTTATTTCGATTTTTTCCAAATAATTTCTGAAGTAACGTCAATATTTGGATGAAAATTGGTGTCTGTTATAGTTTTTTGACATGAGAAATTTGATTTTGATGTCATTATGACCCCTATTTGTGCCTAGGGCGCCACCTACATGTGTTTTAACTGTTTTGAAGCGTAATAACTTTTTGTCCGTACCTGTATAGAACTGCTGAGTGAAAAAATATATATTTTCGTATTTTTTTACGTAAAAAATGTCTCTTGGTAAAAATCGTTACGAGCAACCCTTCTCGAGATATTTAGAATGGAAATAGTCAATACATGTCATAAACATGTTGAGTAGATAGTTATTTAACTAAAAAGATAAATTTGGAAAATTTTTATTTTTTTAAATTAATCATAAAATTTTCTTCGAAAAAATTATAATTGACGAGGGGTAAACCGCAGAGGGAAAAGTGTACACCGTAATTCCTTTAACTCAAATAATTCCTCAAAATTCCTCGTAATTCCTTCGGAATTCTTTGGAATTCCTTGGTCTTCAAGGTCAAGGTCAATCATTGAAGGTCTTCCTTGGAATTCCTTGGTACGAACTTGGTAACTCTTTCAGTCTCAACCAGCGTTGCCACCTCCGTTTCGCAGTTCCGCAATGAATTTTCTCATGATTTTTATATGTCCAATATCTCTATAAGTACTAGATCTAACAATAAAAAGTACTATTACAAGATTTACGATTTTTAGTTAAATTTTAGGACTAATAGGGGATCATGAGGTGAAAATACTGGAAATATGTCGGCACTTACTTATTAAAATTAATTTTTCTCGGGATTTTTTTGAAAATTATAGGTCCTAGTTATATCTATAGGAAAGGAAATTAATAAAACTTCAGTTGAACGTCATAATACGATCACCAGTAAATTCCACAAGATTACGCATGGTGTCATTGATGAAGTGCACATAAAGTTGTATTAAGTTTCCTATTGTATATACCTCGGTATTATTCCGAGGAAATGAAAAAACAACTTTACACTTTCTGAGTATTGAATAAAAAAATCTTATGAGCGTTTCTTTAAAATGGCGAAATCAAGGAACGTTATAAGTAGATCTCTCGGGGGTGGTTCGGCCGTACTATTGGAATATATTTTAGATATATAATCGAGGGTACAATATTAAATTAAAAAAATATCTAACCTGTAGATATTTGATGTTGGGAAATTTTGGAAGCGATTCGAAAACGAAAAACGGATAGTAAAAAAATCGCCTGCAAAACGTTTTTCTTTAAATTCGGTCCTACCTATTATAGTATTCATGGTCTACTTATGTTCGTTAATTTTGTATAAAGTTGCTTGTAATTCCTGTGGAATTCCTCTAAATTCCTAAGGAATTCCTTGGTATTCATCGGAATTCTTCCGGAAATCATTGGAATTCCTAGTAATTCCTTGGAATTCCTCGTAATTCCTTGGAATTCCTGTAGAATTCCTTCATAGTGTACACCATAATTCCTCTGCGGTTTACCCCTCGATAATTGATGATGGTTTGGCACAAAAACATTTCAAATTCATGATTTCCGTCTATTAAACTATTTAGTCAACATGTTTAATTTATGTCAATGATGACAGGTATTGATGATTTTGATTTCAAATATCCGGAGAACTATTACTCGTAGCGATTTTTATTAAGAGATCTTTTCTACGTTAAAAACGTCGTAAATGTATATTTTTTTACTTAGTAGTTTTATACAGGTACGGACGAAAAGTTAATACTCTTCAAACCAGTTAAAAATATGTAGGAGGCGCCCTCTACAAGTTAGGAGTCATATTGACACCAAAATCGAAATGTTACTTCAGAAATTATTTAGAAAAAATCGAAATAAAAATGAAACTTCTACACCCTGTATCACCGAAACTAAGCATTCTAGAACATACATTTATACGAACTTTTTTACTTATTTTTATCTGCAGAATATGCTGCCGAAGTTTCCGGAATACAATTCGGACCACCCTGTATACTGCATTTGCCGTACATGGATCGTGCACATTTTTGATTCATGAGGTTTTTGTTTTTTGTCATTTCTTCGTTGGTTGACATATGGTTGACATATACCACATCTCTTTCTTTTCTGGTACTGATTATTCAGTTATCTCTCTTCTATAAGTAAGAGATTCAGAATCGGAGTTATGGTTACTCTTCGGAGAAAAATCAATGTCTCGATGATCTTCATCTCACTTAAACCTCTTTAAGTTCATCAAACCACTCAATTAATGCTTCCTCAATTAGCGTCCCAGTGAGGCACACCTTTTAGACTACCACTCATTCTAATAATGAAACATTCTTGGCGTGGTGGTGCCACACAGATCCCAATGAAACTTTAGCCCCCGCTGGTAGGAACAATACTTGATAAAATCAAGTATTATTCTAAAATTATAATTATGTACCTTTAAAAAATTTCGTTATAGCCGAAATAGCCCCAATTATGACTCCACTAGCAAAACCGGTGCGTAAAACTATGCTCGCTGCAGCAATTGAACTCATTTAAGTTTTTTTAGCTGGAATAATAAATAATACAAGTTAGAAGATATCAAAATAAAAAGATATCATTTCAATTCAATTTTGATATCTAAAGATATCAAAATATTTACTTTTTTATTATTAGAATTTTAACCAATTTTACTTTTTAGAGTAATGAGCAATTACATAATACATTTTTCATATATTAGCTGTTTAAACCAGTGTTTGTTTACGATATTTTCCGATGGTGGTAGTACCGGCGGATAATGCACCAAGCCTATAATAAAAATTTTACTTCTTTATACAGAGGGTCTAAAAATTTATTTTAAATAATTACTAGCTTTAAACAGCTTATAATTACTAGCTTTAAACAGCTTTGTAGACTACCAAAAAGCCTTTGACAGCATCGAAACCTGGTCATTTCTAGCTGCAATGGAGGACGCGAGAATTGATTCCAGATATTATTCCATTATTAAAAATATCTATGATAGTGCAACCTTCCAAGTTAAATTAGATGATGACCTCAAAACAGAAAAAATACCACTCGGCAAGGGCGTGAGACAAGGAGATACCATCTCTCCCAAGTTATTTACACTGGCACTGGAAAATGTCTTCAAGAAATTAGAATGGGAAAATAGAGGTCTAAACATCGATGGGGTACACCTTAGCCATCTGAGGTTCGCAGACGATATTGTCTTGCTGAGCACCGACATTCAAGAACTAAACACCATGCTAAATGAGCTAAATGAGCAATCCCAGAAAATTGGCCTTAAAATGAACTTGAAGAAGACCAAGATAATGAGCAACAATATCCATAACATTACCGTGGACAACGTTATTATTGAAAACGTAGACCATTATATATATTTAGGTCATAAAATCAAGCTGGGCAAGGAAAACCAAAATACGGAGATCAAACGCAGGATCCATTTGGCATGGGTAGCATTTGGAAATATGAGCGATATTTTCAAGGATAAAAAGGTGCTCATGAACCTAAAGAAAAAGGCTTACGACAGCTGCATTCTACCTGTACTTACGTATGGCTTAGAGACTATGGCAATTAGTCGAAAAACAGCAGAACAACTACGAGTAGCACAAAGATCCATGGAAAGAATCATGTTGGGAGTCACCATTAGGGAAAAAATACGGAATACCCACATACGTCAAAAAACAAAATTAATAGATGTCGTTAAAAGAGTGGCAAGTCTGAAGTGGCAATGGATAGGACATGTGGCAAGACAGGATCCAGACCGATGGCCCCAAAAAGCAATCCTATGGAGACCTAAAGGAACAACAAGAAGTGTGGGCCGACCAAAAAAGAGATGGGTCGATGACGTCAGGGCAGTGGCGGGAAGACAATGGATAAGATTGGCTAGAGATCGCGAAGCATGGAAAAACCTAGAAGAGGCCTATATCCAACACTGGATGGAACCAGGCTGAGAAAGAAGAAGAAGAAGAAACAGCAATAACTTGTTTAATATACATGGAACACGCACGCCCCAAAAAATACAATACTTTTTGATTTTACCAATACTTTATATTTTTGTATTGAAATTAGACGAATTTTTTTTTGGTTGTGTTTTTTTGTGCATCTGAGTGTATATTATTATAAAATAAACATTTAGTAGATAGTCTTAAATCTTTCATTTTAAACCATTTTATATTTTGACGCAGCATATATTTTTTCTTTAGGCACTTATTCTAAAATTGACAACGCTGCCGTTGAAAACGCATCGGCCTAACCTTTTAAAGTGTGGGAAGATTTTTTCCAATCTTGATCTTCGATCGGGACAAAAAGCGGCGTATTAAAAATGCATTTTATCGCAACCTAGGTGCAGCTTTGGCGCGCTGCGCCTCTGGCTCAACGCTCGACACAAACCAAACACGACAATAACTTTGACTTTTAAAGAAATGCCCGACATTACGTTAAAGATCTTAGTGAATCCTCTGTTTTCTTCGTAAATCTAACAAGGGAATAAAGTCAAAATGTAGATAATTTGCGGCGAGTTCATTTCTTGAAAAAAGTCTGAATTTTTTGCCACTGGAAAAGAAATCTACAAAATAAAAAAGGTTTTTTTATTATTTTTAAACAACACTGCGTTGAATCCAATTAAAAATACTCTGTTTTAAAATGTTAAGGGAGCACAAAATTTATTTAGTTCAATGTTACAGAAAAGGTGATACTTGTTATCGGAAAGCTTAATACTTTTGATACTTTAGTAACGCCAAGAAAACATGAAGTTAAACAAAATTAATAATAGCCATCTATCAAAGAAATCGAAGCGTTATTGCCATAGAATTTAGATTTTTAAGACTTCAACCGATATTTTCACATTTTTTTTATTTTTCTCTAAAACGGCAAGAATTTGTAGAAAATTGTGTTTTTCTCAAACTATTCATAATAAAAAAGTTGCATGTTTTTGTAAAAATGATCAGGGAACATACTGTATATTCTTTGAACAAGAAAAAAAGATTGACACAAATACTTGATACAATACTTACTTACTTACTCGCTGACGAGTATACTCTTACTTTACTCGCTGACGAGTATTTGACACGTATCAGAAGATAGTTACGGAAGGCGTTTTCTTTCATGAGCTTTTCTGTGACTGAAAAGCCCGATAAGCGACGTTATCTCTCTTCCGTACTCCGGACATTCAAAAATCTCATTACTTTCTTGCCTCCTTACTTTTTGGTTGTCGATTGAGAAGTCATGATTTTAGAAAACACTGTCTTTTAATTTCCAGAATGCTCTTGAGGCGCTGCTAATTTTGTGCTGAATTTTATATACAATACTTCATTCAGAATCTCGAAATTAGTGGAATGAATTAGTGGTTTCAATTACCGTAGAAGTTTTTTCCTCTAATTTAAATATAAGCAATCAGAACGTAAAAAATTAGCGGTAGTGATTTTCAATTAGTAGAAAAAGTTAACAAACCCTTAACTTTTTCCATTAATTTTATTGTTTGAATTGTTTTATAAGCTAATTATTAGGCTTTCACTATTTATCAAAGATATTTAAACTCAAGAGATACAATTGTTTACCTTTTTCCTTCATCGCCCATTATTCTATCCTTATTTTCGCATCTCTCTTACACCGAAAACATTTGCCAGATTTACCTGTATATTGGTATTAGTATTCGATTAAATACCACAACCAATTATTAAGTAATAAATAATTTCGTTATATTTTTATAATATATCAAGTACATTAATTTGCTAACGTCAATTTTTTCATTTAATGCTTAATTATTTATTTGCGTGTTTCTTTTAATAATAAAAAGCAGTTTGGCAACGTCAGTTTTAGAAATATGCCGGCGTAGTACAACGGATTTCGAGGATGAATGAAAATTCCTAGGTTCTCCTGTTGCGATGTTGCTATGCCGCCGATCAAGCTCCGTATTCTTTATTTGCAGTATTATAGTATTTTTGCGTTATTTTGTGGACTTCTGTGGACATTCATTTGAAAATATCGTGCATACATGTATTGTGTACAAGAGCGTGTATCATTTAAATCCAAATTTAACCTTTCACCGGTAAATAAAAATAAGTAGGGTTAGGTATATTATTATATCCTCTTCTCTGTAGATCAGAGGACGGTTTTATCAAAAATATGTGAAGTCTACAAATATTAGTTTTTGGTAAAATATTGTGTTAGTAGGTTAAAATAACTATTTTATTTTGTTATTGCTAATAGAGGGAGTCTCATTCACCGGAGATGAACAAGGTTTGGAACAAGATATTGAAACTGCATTTACTAATACACCCAAAATTTGATATTTTATTTAATAAAATAAAGTAAAAAACGTTTATTCATTTTTTTAATAGTTATTCTTATGTGAAAAGCCATCTTATAATAAAAAATTATGCCGGTTTTTATTTATTTCGCTTTCCTCCCTCAACTTATTTTTTTCCTATTAATATCCTCCCTCAACTTTTTACAATGCGACAAATATGTAAGTGTTATTATTTTTTTAAATTTATTAAACAATTATTTTAATTTCCTTAAAATACTGTCGGTCGATCGGCACGCCACTGGAAATTGACCTCAACCGTCTAATCATTGTAAACAGCTACATTGTTGCCGTTGCGCCGATACCCTATTCCCTTCTTTGTCCATTATCTCTCGCACTCGTTGATTTTCGCAAACCAATGTGTGATGAAGGTTTAGAGCGTTTTATGAATGGATCGTTGTATCTCCCGAGTTTAAATATCTTTGCTATTTATACACCTGGCTTCCGCAAGCTGTTGATAGGATATTCTATTAATTTTAATTGAATTTTTCGAACATTGTGAAGTATAAATATAATTAAAACCAATTTTATTTCAATAATTTCCAGATTCTGAATGAGGTCTGATATACAGGGTGAGTCTCAAATAAGTGCAAATATTTTAGGGGTAGTATATTTCGTCCCCAGAAACACAATATCGAGGTTTTATTGATCTTTAGTTAAAAAACATAATTTCTGGATAATATGGCAACATAGGTAGTAGATTAAATTAAGAATAAAGAAAACCCAGAAAAGATAAAGTGATGGTTCTCCAAATTTAAGCAAAAACATTTTTTTTCTGGAAAATTTCAAAGTTAAATAACTCGGTTATTTTGGACTTATTTGAAAAACGGTCAAGAGAAAAAATGCTTCTTTTCGTGGAGGTCTACCAGCCCTAGAAATATTTGTACTTATTTAAGACTAAACCTGTATAATAACTAATTTTCTGACTCACTTTCCTGACAATCATTTTTTTCTCGGAAAAAGTTCTATAAATAGAAACTAATCTCTCTAATTTTTCTTTAACCTTAAATTACGTAAAAAATCGGTAATTGCACAACGGGAAATAACTAACTAATTTCAATATTTGACTTTTAATACTTTTTTTTCTCTAGGCTGCCGATTTTACAGCTATATTAATACACTTTTTATTATTAATAAACTTTTTACGTCCGTTTCGTTATGCATTTCGTTTTGTAATCGGCTAATCTCGTTACGTTTTGCGTGGCGTTTTTAATTAATTTTGTTTCGTTTTTCCCGTTGCGCTCGAGGATTCCTTCGGAGAAATATGTCCGAGCGAAAATGCATAACGAAATCATTTTCAGGCAATAAATTTCAGGCCGTTTATATAGATTACAGGGATCGTTTTTGTGTCGTCTTCCTTTAATTCGTGCAGATATAAATCTATTTCCATTTTCTATTTTATGATTTGTTGTCTCTTTCCTAATGTCTGTTAAAAATAATAAAAAAATATATTTTTCCTTCACCTAAATTTCTACAAAACATTTTCAGTATTTTGTTTTTCCTGTTTTTTTTTGTTTGTTCCTGCTAAAAACCTCATACTCACACTTCGCTCCTTCGTCCCTTCGCCGCATTACTTTACTTCGTTCCTTCGCCCCTTCGCTTCGTTCCTTCGTTTATTCGATGCTTGGAAATTAGTCACTTTTAAAAAGCCCGCGCTTCGATCCATTTAAAACAAGCCCTACTCAATAGATGGCGCCACTTCTGTAGGACCATTCTTCAGTATAGCAGAGTCCATTCTTTTTCTAGCTAGGTATATTCTTTGGCCTCAATCATTTCAGGTCATTTCGTCAATCAGTCATCCATACCAGAAGATTGACAAAAAACTCTCATTACACTTCAATTGGTAGGTCGTAAGTACAAAGTTAGCCGAATCAGCTAGTATAAACATAAATCTATTACCTACATAATAAAATCAGTGACTAATAACTGAACTAATACTAGTTTTTGACCAATAATAGTTTTAATTATGATATTCAAAGAAGTGCATTCTAGAAAGGAAATTTGAATTTACGTGTGGGGTCCTTTAAAATTGCATTGACAGAGTCTTTGCGCATTATGCAGAAATCGAATCTTGTTCTTCAAATGCATCACGCAAACTGGAGCAACTAGGAAGCCACGCAGATCTAACTGCTGGCTTTCGATCTGGTTTAAACGAACAGAACGTGATATCTGCGGGAGAAAAGTAAGTTTTCGTAAGTCGTACTAGTACGTCAGTTGTGTGGTAATTCTGAGATTTACAAAAAATTAAAAGTGGTTTATCTACATGCACAGCTGGGAAGATGAATAGTTTTATGTACAGAGTGGTCGAAATTGGTCTGTTTTAACAGAGTAAACCTATTTCCTGACTAGATAGAGCAAAACCGACATAGATGTCATGGCTCGATTTCTGAGACACGTCTAATGGCGTAAACATCATGCTGATATTTTCACTGCTGACTGAGATACGGGGTCTTTTTTAATTTTTTACCATTTGGAAAATTGCCCATAACTGTTGTATTTCGCGGAATAATAAAATTCTGTTAAAACGTTCTTAAGGCACTTTTTTAAGCACAATCCAGTGGCGTAGTCAGTTTTTTTCTATACTTGCTTTTTTGTCAAAAATAATAAAAAATATAATTTTTTAAATGGAGTTCATAGTTGGCTATGAACTTAAAAAAATGCTGGTGTTTAACCGTTTCCAACGATATAAAGTTATATGTATTTATTTCTGAAAATGAAAGAAATATTACGTTTTTTATCTTTGTATCGAAGCGGGCCTTGATTTTGTGTTGACCTAGTTGCCTAATTATTTTTTTATCACAAGTTAATATTCTATATTATTATTTATCTGCATAATTAAAGACTTTTGAAAAGGTAAATGAACATTCTATATTAGTATTACCATTTACAATTAAAACGCCAGGGTTACAACTGCACTATTAAATGGAGAATTTATAGAGAATTGGATTGGAACAAAGGGCCCCATATCTATGCCTGCTAGGTCCTGTAATTTAACTCCTTTCAACTTTTTTATGGGTGAATTTAAAAGACCTTATCTATAAGAGAAGAACCATTGGGACGAGAGAAGAATTATTGCAGAAGATTACTAGGCAAGCTTGTGGACTTATTACACTAGTTCGCCTAATAAATCGTTGTAACTCTGTGCGCAAAAGATGTTTATTATGTATATATTCAACAAGAAGGTGCTCAGTTTGAACATCTTTGATGATTTTTTTTTAGAAAACTATATTCCTCACACAAAAAATACGATTTTTTAGTTATGTTCTTTGTTTATTGTATCGATTTCAATTGTAATTACTAATACTAATATAGAATGTTAATTTACCTTTCCAAAAGTCTTTAATTATGCAGATAAATAATAATATAGAATATTAAATTGTGATAAAAAATAATTAGGCAAATAGGTCAACTCAAAATCAAGACCCGCTTCGATATAAAGATAAAAAACCTAATATTATATTTCTCTCATTCTTAGAAATAGATGCCCCTAACTTTATATCGTTGAAAAGGGATAAACGCCAGAATTTTTTTAAATTCATAGCCAACTATGATTTCCATTAAAAAATTACATTTTTCATTATTTGTGATAAAAAGAACAAGAATAGAAAAAAACTGCCTACGCCACTGGATTGTGCTTAAAAAAGTGCCTTAAGAACGTTTTTACAGGATTTTATTATTCCGCAAAATAAAAAAGTTATGGGCAATTTTCAAAATAGTAAAAAAATAAAAAAAAAACTCGTATCTCAGGTTATCAAGTCAGGAAATAGGTTTTCTCTGTTAAAACAGACCAATTTCGACCACCCTGTACAGGGTGGGTCAAATTGGACGCTTTTAGAGGGAAACACCCTTTTCTGTAGGAGATAGACCAAAACTAATATCGGTGTCTGGAGCTCAATTTTTGTCAAAAACATGTTGGTGAAAACCGTATATCGATATCTGTTACCGTTTCGGAGTTACGGGGTGTTTTTCAAAAATGTACATTTTTAACAAATCGCTGTAACTTTTTTGCTATGGAAAATTTTGTATTTTTATGAAAACATTTCCAAAGCACCTTTTTACGCAGAATTTAATGGTTTAAGTATATTTTTTTTAAAATTAATAATTTAAGAATTATCAACAGAAAATTTGATTTTTTATATTGGACACCCTGTATATTTTTAATTTATTGAAAAGAATACAAAATTACCTTTCCAAAAATATAGCACACTTGATATTTTGCTCGATTCCTCTTCGAGATATAGAGTTTATAAAAATTCGTCCACTTTAAACAAGTAGGCTTTGAACGGCGCCGGCTGTAATACACAAAAATTCTAAATGTGAGCATCAATTAAAACGAAAATAATATTTGCAATGAGAGATGTTGTTGCCAAGACAGAATTTTATAACAATTTATACTGTATTTAACCAACAGCAACACGTTTAAACTATATCTAATAACAATAAAAATAAATAGCAAACCAAGACATGAGATTTTGCTAGAGGTGTTTGACATATCGACCGTCTTCTGTTATGGACAGACGGGGCCGTTTTTGAACATTTCTTGCGGAATTCATCAACTCAGTGGGGATGAAAGATACCCTCTCATAATTGCTAAGTATTTCTAATTCTTGTCTGGATTATACGGGCAATTTAAAAATAAGAATGAATTTATTCTTCCGTAAAGATGTCCAAAGAATTAAATCCATAGGCATTAAGTCCGGCGACCTCAACGGCCAACGGCTGGGATCTTGGTTAGCTATTCAACTTGAAAATTTGCTGATAACTTCAGCGTTCTGAGGCGGTGCCTCGTATTGCTGGAAAAATATGTTTTCGAGTTCCATTAGGGGCAGATCATTAACGAGGGGTCCAAAGCCTACTAGTTAAAAGTGGCGAACTTTTTAAAATTCTGTATTTTGAAGGGGATTATAACAAAATATCAAGTGTGCTATATTTTTGGAAAGGCAATTTTAAGTTCTTTTCAGTTAATTAAAAATATACAGGGTCTACCAAATAAAAAATCATTTTTTCTGTTGATAACTCTTAAATTATTAACTTTAAAAAAATTATACTTAAACCATTAAATTCTACGTAAAAAGGTGCTTTGGAAATGTTTTCACAAAAATACAAATTTTTCTATAACAAAAAAGTTATAGCGATTTGTTAAAGATCCACATTTTTGAAAAACACTCCGTAACTCCGAAACAGTAACAGATATCGAGGTGCGGTGTTCACCATCATGTTTTTGATGAAAATTGAGCTCCAGACGCCGATATTAGTTTTTGTCTATCTCCTATAGAAAAGGGTGTTTCCCTTTAAAAGCGTCCAATTTGACCCACCCTGTAGAAGTCTCAAAATAAAAGAAGATAACGCTTTATTTTGCAAAAAGCCAAAATAGCTTCATCGTCAAAGCATTTACAAAACAAACAAAAGCACAAAAAATATACAAGTAATAAAAAATATACAATACAAATATTCAAAAAAATATACAAAATAAACAGCTTTTGTTAGTCAATTGTATCCATAGACAAGAGAAGCCCAATATTTAGCTTACAAAACAATAAATTTTTGATGTTCAGAGATTAATGTCTAACCAAATTTTGTCTTGACGGATGATAATCAAACGCCAAAATGACATTCGTCGCAAATTTTGAAGTATAATTAATGGAAAAGTTAAAAGTTTGTTAACTTTTTCCACTAATTGAAAATTCCTACCAGTAATTTTAACGTTCTGAATGCTTACATTCAAATTACAGGATCAAACTTCTACACTAATTTATTCCACTAATTGGGAGGTTCTCCATTAAAGCTTTATGGATTACAGCGACAAAAAACAAGTATGTTGTCAAATTAAATGTTTAAAGTCGAAAATTTAACTATAAGATTTTTCAATAAGTAGTTCTGGTTAATAATGACTTTAGGTAGTAGGAAGTTTCTGCATTTGTTAATACATATATCTGACTGTTAGTCGTGGTGGTCTATTAAAAAATAAAAAAGGGCCAAGGTCGCGCAAGTTTTCTCCTTCGGTCCAGCGGTTTAACCATTCGAAGCTCGAGATGCGTATCGATGTCTGAAATAGTTTCACGTAATTTAGATCTGTCAGATAGACATTATACCTCTAAACTAAATAAGATGCGTACATAAAGAACTGTTTTGTTTTCTAAGTGGTTCGGTATTAGGCTGTGTTTTCCATCTGATAACTTTGTCTGGCTTTGCGTCGAGCTCTGTGTGTGCAATAGTTCGAAAAGCCAACTGGTCATTTCTTTTTCGTTAGGTAAGGGGAAAGTGCTCTCTTTGTGGACATGAAAATTTACGTAATGACCTAGCAGATCTTTTGTAATTATATGGTTTGTCTAATACAGATTTTTTTTTATTTTTTTACCAAAATGTTAAAATAACTTACTTTTTCAACTACTCTTCACTTGAATCCCCACCGCGAAATTTAAATTCCAGTTAATCAGTATGGCGCCGAATATGTTGCCATGGTCGGCAACAATGTATTTTAAAAATTGCACCCTCGACTACGTAACTAAAAGTTTAATTTATATCAAATATAGGTAATGGTCAATTTACGGTTTGTATTCCTACTGGTTGTTGATGTTTCCTGTAATGCTTTACGCTTCCCAAGCAGCATTTGGACGTCGGGACAACGTTGTGTCACGCGACCAAACGTCGGGGCGCAACGTCGCCACAACCTCGTGCCAACCCTAGTCTGCACTAGTTTGGAGAATAATTTTTGGGTCGAAACGACGTTGGATACCGACGTTGGCTAGAAGCCTAATTTAGTACAAACTGCAACGTTGTTTAAAATCCTAATTCACAGAAATACAAAACTAATATGGCGTCTAAGTCGCGTTTTATCCTAAATTGGGATAATTATAGTAAAAATATTATTTTTATGATTTAGTTAGAGACATATGTCAGACGGCAGTGAAGAAAAACAAAACAAAAGTATTTAAGTGTGGAGGATGTTTGAAGATCATAATTATTGAAACACTTTAACCGACTCTGTAACTCGTTACCCAAGGCAAAAAAGGTAAACGCAAACAACTTTATTGATAAATGTATTGTTTCTACTTTGAAAAATACTAATGGGCCTTAAAATTAAAGAAGTTTTAAAAATTTTCTTGATTTTTTTTTAGTAAAATGAGAATAATTTATTCGCAGTCGAAAAAAGTGTTTCCGCGTGTTTTTTAGGGTCAAATATTTCAAGTTAATGTATTCAAAAAGCAGAAATTGCTATTTTAGGAACGAAACATTTTCTTATTTAACAAAATGGCGGCTTTCACTTTGTTGTTTTGGAGATTAAGATGGAGTAGTTCGAGTAGTCGCATACTGGACTAATAAAGTCGCAGTTCGGCCTTAACAGGTAGTATACTAGTCGCAAGATTGCCTAATTCAGTCATCCTAGAGTCTAGCTTGTGACGCCCTCTATAATCTAAATAAACGAGGGAGTGGATAAACATCGGTAATATATTATGTCGATGTATATTTAAATTTAGTTTTATATGTACCTTTCTTATGTCCCATTTTAATCATTTTTTTTTTATAAAAACAAAAACAGCACTGAACTGTCTGACTGAACAGAACAATGAAGTGAAAATTTAAGATTTAAGGTTATGGTTCAATACAGTTGCAAAAAGGTAGTGACTCGACGTCCTACCAACGTAAGAATAAGGAAATCTAAACAACGTTGGAATTAGTAAAACAGACGACGTTTGCATAACGTTGGAATAGGTCCTGAAACTGACGTCGGAAAACTCTATATTGTCCAACGTTGTAACTACGTTGTCCGAATCACCTAAAGATCACTTAAGCAAAAAGGTGACAAGACAACGTTTATTCGACGTCGCAGAAGCTTCTACTTTGCTGCAGTACTAGTCCAACGTCGGCACAACGTTATAAAAACGTTTAAATTTATTTTAATACCCAAGGTAGGGAGCTAACTATTTGTTGTAACTAATCCAACGTTGTGTTTAGTAAACATGTGGTCGCAAGTCGTGAAAATGCTACTTGGGTTCAATGGAGCCGAACTAATAATAATAATGAGTTAACTTACATTGAAAAAGTGTAAAATTTGGAAAATTGTAAACTCATTTTTCTCCTCATCAAAAATTAAAAACTGCACCCATGTATTATTTTTATTGTATAGTTTTTTATATGAATTATTTTTGTTAGAATAAATCTATTTTTTTATATTCTACTAATGTTCCTCTTTCTGTTCTTTTGTTTCTAATGTTTTTCTTTAATTGGCATTGCCTTTAAGATGGAAAATAGTTATTCTAAAAAATATCTGGTAACAACAGACCGTGTTATTATAGATTATCTCGACTGGGTATCAAAAAGTTCTAAATGCAACTTATACAACTCAGTTTTTTGCACTGATCTGACCCCTTGTTGAAAAGAAACTATTCTTAGAAATGTTAACAGTGGTCGAAAATATTTACATCGGAGAGACATAATTTTGAATTAATTCCATTATGTTTAGTCTAAATTTGATAGCTTTAATAAAATATTTTTTTAGACATTATACCGTACAATCGAAAAAAAAAACGGCGTCAAAGTCGGTTGGGAAATGACCATCGATAATAATTTTGGCGAGGGCTTTGAATAAGAAGACTAAGGAAGGAGCATAATGCTATCCATGTATTCATGCATGGTGGGCGGAAAAGCCACCATAAAAGCTCTCTATAGTGTGGGGATCCTTGACAGTTCTGTTTGACGATTCATTTGACACATTTGAATTTGATTTGAAATTTTGTGGATTTGTCAGTCTTTACGGAGCTTATTTTATGTTATTTATTATTTATTCTACTACTGATAGTTGTATAAAGGTAGTAAATCTAGATGGAAATTGTGGCAGAACTTAAATTAACAGTGACACTATCGCGATTTATCGAAAAAGACTCTAAAATAGTTGGTTGTGTAGCGTGTGGTAGATCTCGGCAAAAATTGAGTGAAATAATGGAACAACTTTTCGCTAGTAAGTGACTATATAATATACATACGTGTAGTAAACCGATCATTTATGAAATTCACTTAAATTAACTAAATTATATATTTTTCTTGCATTTTAGCTTTTATTTATTACTTGTCAAAGATTAGATGTCAAAGAATTTAGAAACGTTAATTTGACTTACCTGCTTCAGTAGCGTATCGGATGTTTGTGTTAATAAATACTTATTATAACTTATCTATTTTTATTAGAATTATATATTTTTATAACAGTTTTAATAACTACCAACATTTATTCACAACGTAAAATAAAACAACAAATTATTGAGTCTACCCCACGTCTACCCTACATCATAGTTTTACATTTTTTAAATAAAATTAGAACGACACTGATAAACCGGAATTTAAGTCGGCCATATTTGAGGCCCATCGCGGTGTACCTAAGATTTTTGATATGCTCCTTCCTTAGTCTTCTTATTCAAAGGGCGAGGGCAATCTCTATGTCGATGTCGCTTAATAAAAAATTGACATAAAACTTCGTCAAAAATTAACACAGTAAATGACGCACACTAGTTCAGATTCAAAAAAATCGACACATAGGGGTCAAGAAAAAAATTTCGAAAATTTCAACAATGATATTATTTTCAACAGATGATGGGTCCATTTATTCTAATTTATCACGATCCACTTTTTAATCGTAATAAAAGCGTACAGGAATGTTGTTTTCGTTAGATTTTGTAGTTTAAATATATCAGTTATTTCCTGATAATGGTTTAGTGTTGCTAATATATTTTGGTTCTTAGTTCAGAGACTTGGAATAAATTAAATTACAATGCATTTTGAAGACCAAGGTAAGTACTTTTTAAGAGAATTTTGTTAACTTAAATTTTTTTTTGAAGCGAGTAGTTACCACAAACATAGTAGAGCGTTTTTTTGAAAAAAATTAAACTTTGAAATTGCGTATCTTTAGAACTCCGCAGATCTCCGCTTCTGTATTTTATAATTTTTAAAAGGTATTATACCAAGTTTAATTTACCACAAGTATCTCAGCCCAAGAGACCCCGAGGTAGATGATATATAAATTAGAATTTTAAATTGACCAGTAGTCTGATTTTTGTTCCATGGATAATTTCTTAAATTATTATACTAATATTTTTTGAGTAACTCTGGAGTGGTAAAAGTGTAACTGAGACTCACAGTTCTTCCCGTACTCTATTCCTTTTATTTTTAGGAACAATAAGCCGCAGATCAATATGTGAGAGGTTTTTGAAAATGGGTTTTAATAATAGGTCAGAAGAGGATATTATTGATGAAATTATTTAATTTTTGTGTGATAATAATATCCCTAACATATTATCGAAAAAAAAGCAAATTGAAAATTTTGTTTTGATGGTCAGAAAAGTGGAGGAAATGTAATTATACTTGGAGAAAAAAACCTCTAGGCGTGTTTCTAGTGTTGAACTATACTACCAGATAAAATACTTGCACTTATATTTGGGACACCCTGTAGTACTACTGAGGCCAGATGTTTCACAATAAAGAATTTTTATGGATTTAGTTAACACTAATCTGTATACCTAGACTACACTATTTTATACCTAGACTACACTATATTTGTATACCTAATATAAAATTAAAAAACATGACTGTTGTTTTGGTTTCTCGTTAAACAGTAATGACAATTTTTGATGCATATGAAAATCTTTTGGCTGTTATTTTTAAACTCAGTTTATTACAAACAAACTTATTAGTAGTTTGCTAACTTTGTTACTGACATTTCTTCATTCCGCCCACTGCGTGAACTCTTAATACAGTCAGAGCCATTGTTGTGAGAATAAATAGCGCTAACCTTTTCATTATTTATTAAAGCAAATACTATAAATCTGGTCCATAAATGTTACGTTTTGTGCCAAGAGAGCCGAACCAAAGTTATGTGCGGAATTTCAACTTTACATGGCAAAGGTTTTATTGGTATCGATTTATTTGTTGATATAATTGAATTGATTGCAGCAAATATTGTTTAGATAAATAATTAGTTCAACTAATTTATTTTTTTCTTGTTAAATGTTATATAGATTTTGTGAGAATGGGTATGGAAGTGAATTTGTGGTAATATTACATAGTCACAATTTGCTACATTAGTGCTTGCAATGTTTAAGGAGACTATTTGTCAGTAGTTAGGTTTACAGATATACAAATTCTGTTAAAATGACAAAATGACTGTTAAACTTCAAAATTAACAATTACTACCTGATAACTATTACTTAATAAGTAAAACCAAAAAGCCCCAAACTTTCTGTGTGATTATTTTTAATTTTTACGTATGTTATGTTCTTTAAAATTAAAGAAGCGATTGCCATACATTACTAACATCTACAGATGCATGAGCAATACGTTTATTTTTATTAGATGGTATTAAAAAGCTTCTTTTATTTTTCTTTTAGAGGCTATCGCTTCTTTCATTATAATTTTGGCGTTATTAAAATTTATTCTGTGCCCTTTTTTTGTCATCCTTTATATTCTAATTCGAACATTTAAGGGTCTAGATCTTTCACCAATTAAAAATTTAACGCATTTACACGGTATTTTGTATATTACATTTATTATTTGTTGTTCTCTATTCGTATATTCATTGGTTTAGTATGTGATAAAATGGATCTAAGTGTATTTTGTGTTTTGAAAGATGTTCGTATAAAACATGTCTATACCTATGTGGCGGATTCATCTATCCAACAAAATCTTTTATGGATATTTCGCCACTGCACTGCTAGAAAAATCTACAAAATAAAATAGTTATTTTTTGTAAACACTTCTGCGTTAAACCTAAACGGACGCTGCTTGTCAGAAGTTGTGTTTACAGTAATAAAAATTTGCCTAACAAAGAAAAAAATGCTTAACGTTTCGGAAAGTTTTCTCTCCGTCGTCGGAAGCAAAAAAAAATATAAAGAATCAAGAAAAAAACTATTTAAAATATTTAAATTGAACTATTCGAGAACACTTTACTTTTTTTTATCTTGTAGACGTATCTGTTTTAAAAAGTAAAGTGCTCTCGAATTAAGGTTTATATCTCTGTTTAGTGAAATGTCGTCTGAACATATTATTTTTGCCCTATCATATAAACTTTTTATAACACCTTTTTTACATTTATACTGTGATTAGATGTGAAATTTAAGTATCTATCTGTATTTGTGGGTTTTCCGTAAACATCTAAAATTAGTCTAATTTTGAAACTTAGGCACTAAAACATCAAGAAATGGCAAACGATTACATCTCTCTACTTCTAAAGTAAAATTTATCGTAGGTTCGCGAGAATTTATATAATCCAAAAAAATGTCTATTTTAGAAACGTTATGTTTGACGAAATACCCATAAAGGATTTTTTAATTAAGGGATATTGGCATTTGCTTGGTTTTGCATCCTTATCTGTTCAGTTTTAATTTAAAAATAGATGAAGTTTTTCTTAAATTACTTTAAATCGGCTTGTTCAAAATTTTTTTAATTCGGTTTGTATATTCAGCATATTCAAACCTTTAAAAACGATTTACGGCTTGGCTGTAAAATAAATAGGGGAGCCAATATTTGAATAGTTCGAAATTTGCATAGAATTTCCAATGTTTTCAACGACGATGCATAATGATTTATTGGTATACTGCGGTATATTTTAGTATTTTTATTAATTTCCAATAATATATAAATAAATCTTCGAAAATGGGAAGTGTCTCGTGATTTGAGGTCGTTTGACATTTCCGCAAGTAGGCGACCTTGAAAGGCGCGGGCGTAGCGAGATGTGGCAACAGGGCAACCGCCTGCGACGACCTATGAAGTAACCACGGTCGGTATGCGCCGAGCAATATGGGAACGACAAATTCCACGAAACGGTTCGTACTTGCATAAACGGTTCCATTGACGAGATGCGTTGCCAAACCAGGGTGGCATTTTGTTTAATTTTTATTTTTGTGTGTTTTTAATTTTTATTTGTTAAGAAATACCTTATTTGTAATAGAAATATATGTAAATTGTGGATATTAATTGAAGGGGTGCTTGCAATAACTAGGCAGTTCCATTTTAACCATATTTATAAAATTATTTTTTCGAAATTTCGAAGAAACGCTAGGGGTCAGCTTTTATTGAAACATTTTTTCAAAGTCATCCTTACCGTTTCTCTGAAATTTGAAAAAAACTATTTATATTTTCACCCCTTCTTGGGGTGAATTTAAAAAAAAATCTTATTTGAAACTTTATATTTTCGCAACCAATAAAAAATTATTTTTTGCTAAAATTTTGGGAACCACTGTATCTTTTCTGGATTTCCTTTCATGTAAATTTAAGCTACGACCTACAGTATCGGACAAAATTAGAGCAACTTTATGATTTTTTCCACTTAAGGCAAATTATTTTGTAATATGAATTTGAAACTATTACCCTAAAACACGATTTACAAATGAAACAAGAAAATACTAACAAATCTTTATTTCCTATTGTTTCGTTAAAAAAATAAGAAATTCCAATAATCCTATTTTTTACATCGACAAAATTAAAGCAACTTTAATTTTTTTTTCCATGCTATTAAAATAGAAACTAAATTTAAGTATTAAAAAGGCCGCATTATCAATATTTTGTCCAGTACCCTTAATTTGCTATCACAGCTTCACACCTCTTGGGCATTGAATCAATTAAATTTGAAATGACGTCGGCATCCATTGACATCCAAGCAATTTCAATTTCTTGATACAAACTATCACAATTTGAGATATTTTTTGAACGAATCTTCTTTACTACTATTTCCCACAAATTTTCAATGGGGTTGAGGTCAGTGAGGGCCACTTTAAAACTCGAACATTATTATTATTAAACCACTGTTTAACAATTTTCGCTGTGTGTTTTGGATCATTGTCATGTTGGTATATGCATTTAAGTGGCATTTCCCATTCCGCATAAGGCCACATAACATTTTCAAGAATATTGCGGTACACAAATCGGTCCATTTTTCCACATATTTTGTATAATGGGCCCATACCGTAGGAAGAGAAACAACCCCAAACCATTATATTTCCCCCTCCATGTTTAACCGAGGGATTTACGTATTTTGGGTGTAGCCTTTTGCCTTCTGGATGACGTACCCATCTAGCACCATCACTTCCAAAGATGCAAAATTTTGATTCGTCTGAGGACAGCGCCTTTTTCCACTCTCGGGCGGTCTACTGACCATGAAAGGTAGCGAACAGTAGTCTCACATCCCGGTTTTTCTTTGACAATAACGGTTTCTTAGTAGGTCTTCTAGCCTTGAGACCAGCTTCAACTGGGCGTCGCTGAATGGTCCTGGAAGAAACCTCTGGTTCTCCCAAATTGGCCAATACTTGTTGAGCTGACATTTTCGGCTCCCTTTGAACTAACCGTTTAATGCGACGATCAAAATGTTTGTTGGTTTTTCTATGTCGGTCACCTCGTTTTAAATTAACTACACTACCGTGAAATTTTTAATTGTCTTCGAGACAATATCTTTTTTGACCAAAAACCTTGTTGATATGTCTGCCTGTGACATGCCACCTTTGTGGGCGTCAACGATGCGTTGTTTCAAGTCAATTGAATAATGTATACCCCGAGGCATTCTACAGAGCAAAATGGTTACTTGTATCAACACTCTCAGAAAACTAACACTGCGTAAAGATCAAGTTGCTTTAATTTTGTCCAAGAATTTCATCAACATATTTGAAAAAATGCAAAAAATTACCGATAAGGAATACATTTAAGTCAACAAATAATCGAAATGTTTTGGTTGAAAGAAACATTCCATTGCAAAAATAAATAAACCGATTCAAATAAATGATGGCAGTTAAATTCACATTTTTCTATAGTTGCTCTAATTTTGTCCGATACTGTATGTAGTCATATTATCAAAAAATTATGTTTTTTAATTTAAAACTTGAAAAATTTCCAAATCTTTTTTTAAAATTCCAAATTTTCAAATTTTTTTTTTCGCAAAAAATACCTCATAAGCGTGTTTCTGAGGCCGAAATATACTACCAGTTAAAATACTTGCACTTACTTCTGGGACACCCTGTATAAAAAAATATGTTCAATTTATAGTCAGTTAAATAAATCAAAATACCGATGAAAATATATATTTTCTTTGAAGAAGAATACTCGTATACCGAGCGATTAATGAAAAACTGTCATGATCCACACCTAGGCAATTCGTCGCGACCAGGGTACACACGTATAAATCGCTCGCGCATTCATAAACACTCGTTAAGAGGAACCATCCTATGTGTCCGATTGGCGCGTCGCCCAACAAATGCGGTGGTACCATTAGTGAAGGGGGAATATTCTCGGACGCTTCGCCCGCCGTTCATAAAGCATAATAAAGTGCCGGCCCGACCGTACAAGGCATTTGCTACGGATAATTCTAAATTATCTATGGACAGAATCCCGGAAATGCAAAGTGTGACGTACCAAACCGAACTGTCCCTAATCTCGAACGTTTAGAGTCCATTTATCATGTCACTAGAAGAGGTTCGAGAGTGAGAGAAAATACAAACGTTTTTCAAATACACGATACAGGGTGTTCCATCGTATGGCCATGTAATCTATCGGGTTTTCGCACCAACCGTGGCACCGTCGATTCCATATTTTCCATCCGCCAACTACAGGAAAAAGTAAAAGAGCAGCGGTCTAAACTTTATGTTGCATTCATCGATCTAACAAAAGCCTTCGACCCTGTAAACAGAGATGCACTTTGGGCAATTATGAAAAAGTTCGGAGTACCCAACAAATTTCTTACAGTATGTAAAAGCCTCCATAACAACAACCAGTCAAGGGTATCACCATCATGGATCACTGAGCGATCCCTTCCTAACAAATACAGGAGTTAGGCAGGGATGTGTCTTAGCGCCTCTCCTATTCAACATATTCATGGCAGCGCTCTCCATTATAGTGGACAGCAAACTGCAGAAGAGAGGGATTGAGCATTAGATACAGGTATGACGGCGGTCTGTTCAACATAAAAAGACTCAGGGCAAAAACACGTACAAAATTCATCACAGAACTTCAATACGCTGATGACTGTGCTCTAGTTGGAAACACGTTACAACAATTACAAGAGATGTTGAACACATATACCTGGGCATACGAGGCTTTGGGCCTTAAGCTAAACACCGACAAAACCAAAATCATGTGCACTCCCGCCGAAAATCATAACAATGTTATAAAAATCGGAGAAGAACTATTGGAATATGTAGCGGAATTTAATTACCTCAGCAATGTGATTTCGGAAAAGGCCAATATCGACTCTGAAATTCAGCACAGGATTAGCAGCGCCTCAAGAGCATTCTGGAAATTAAAAGACAGGGTTTTCTACAATCATGACTTGAGTACGAAAACGAAACTTGCAGTGTACCGAGCAATTATAATCCCTACTATGTTATATGGGAGCGAAACCTGGGAGCAAAACACATGAACGCATTAAACAAGTTGCAACAGAGACACCTTAGACAACTATTAAGAATCCGGTGGTTCCATCATGTCTCAAACGTATCGGTCCTTGAAAAAGCTAACTGCGAGAGTATTGAAGTCATGGTTACAAAATCCCGCTTAAGATGGGCTGGTCACGTATGCAGAATGCAAGAAAACCGCATACCAAAATCTCTGCTTTACCGTGAGCTTGTAGACGGTAACAGGAGGCCGGGTGGACAACTCAAAAGGTACAAGGGCATTTTCCACGAAAACTTAGGGGATTAACATGCAGAGTCATTGGGAAGAAGCAGTTCACTACAGAACTCAATGCTAGAAATGATGCAATCAGCTTCCCGGCCGTCGCCACGTGCGTCTAATCCACATCCACCGCTGCCAGATGTCCAACAAAATACCTGTTTAATACCAGCTTAATACTAAATAAACCAGCTTAATACTAAATAAAACCAGTTTATTACCAAATAATACCAAATTAGTACCAGAAATACCAAATTAGTACTAAAAGTACTAAAAAATAGCAGTATTACCAAGTGCTTGTATAATAAATACCACCAGAGGTTTGCCCCTCGGAACAAAATTTCAGATCCAGAACCGTCTCTTAACGTTCCAAAAGTCTGTAAAAACTAAAAAGCTAAGGAAAACGGCGAATGCAGATTCCATGGGGAAAATGGGGAAACACCAGAACACCTTATCACTGAGTGCGCCGAGAGGACAACCATTCGTGCCATAAATTTTAGTACGACTGATATCGGAGATGGAGAACTAGCCTTTAAACCGTCTCAGATACTGACTTTTGGGACTGGGACTGGGACACACTGTATTTAAAAGTATTTCTGTGGTCAAAATATATACCACCTTTAAAATGTTTGTACTTGATAGAAAGATCTAGATTTCTTCTAAATTCTTTCGATGCAAATCGTATTGTTCTGCTAATTCAAGTAGCGAATCGCAATTGTATCAGTTAAGCGCAATACCGTTGTATTTCCTATACGAATCAAATGAGTCGAACACCCTGTATAGTTGGTTTGGCGCGGGAAAGATACGCCGACGACGACAACAAACCGACTTTACTCGGTTTCAGTTTTTTAGGTTAAAAGGCGGAAAATAGCTTAATTTAGCGATCTTTCTCCGTGACAAGTCGAAGGAATAATTGAACTACGTTTACGGCGGATCTTCCGAATGCAAAAATACACAAATTTACATAAAACAACAGTTAGAAAACACCTACTAATAAATATTGTCTATACGTTTTTAGCAGAAGACGGTTTAAATTTTATATAATTCAGAGATAACGCCACTGAATCGAAGAAAAACTTCAAAAATTGAAAAATTTATATGCAAGAAACACCATACGATCGAAAAAAACGGCGTCAAAGACGGCTGGGGAATGACAATCCTATAGCCGTAAAAGTCATTTACTTCGCCTGTACAGGGTGTCCCATTTTGGTCGAAATCATACGGTATCTCCGTTATTCGTGAAAATAGAAGGGTGCGGTTTGCACATACCTGTGCCACTTTTTTGTCAAATTGAAGATGCCGTAAACAAAATTTTCATTGCCCTCTTCATTTCTGAGCTACAGGGTCTTGCTTACAGGAAAATTTTGCAATTTGGGACACCCCCCGTATCTCTGTTATTGTTAAAGATATTGAGACGGTGAAAACTGTTTATTGTAGAACTTTTTACGTAGAATACGGTGGTGTAGTGTGTTATTCTACGAAAATAATATTTTTAAAAATATGAACTAAAGTTATGTTTTATTAAATGGTAAACACCCTGTATATTTATGAATTATATGATCTGGCTTGTTATAAGCTTCTCAAAAATATATAACACTCTATATTTATTTTCATTATTTAAGGTAATATTTAAAAAAAACATATTCAAAGATCATTTTCTTAGTAGGCCATGATTGATAATAAAAGAAACTAAAGAATTATTAAGAGTAATACTGCTATCTGTCTCTTGTTTTATTTTGAAAGCCACTAATTAATTCTTTGTATATTAGGGAAACTTAAATCTCTACCGCTATTTGTAAATCTTGGAAGCTATAGTATCGGAACTTTTAAATATGCCTTTAGCTAATTTACGTGAAATATACTTTCAGCAAGATGGGGCTCCCCCTCACGACTTAACTTGCAACGAAAATATTAGAATTTTATTAAATTATTATTTCTCAAATCAATGAATTGGAACCAATGTACCCATATGATGGCCTCCCTGATTCCCGGATTTGTCTGTTCTCGATCTCTGATTTTGGGGATTTTTGAAATATGAAATATATCGTGGCAACTAATACGATGTTGAACACCTGAAAAATGCTTCAATAATGCAAGCTTCTAAATATTTGCAAACCCATCCCATTATAATAAATTCCGTTATAAAAAAGAGAAAAATATATTTAGAGGTTCAGTGGTAACAGTTCAAAAGTAAAATATATCAATTCCAAATAAAATTTTAATATGTGCATGTCTATTTTAGTAAATACCATTTTGATTTTGTTATTTATCACGGCCTACTAATAAGAAAATGATATATTTTAAATATTGCAGTAAATAGTGAAAATAACCCAAGTAGCATTTTCACGACTTGCGACCACATGTTTACTAAACACAACGTTGGATTAGTTACAATAAATAGTTAGCTCCCTACCTTGGGTATTAAAATAAATTTAAACGTTTTTATAACGTTGTGCCGACGTTGGACTAGTACTACAGCAAAGTAGAAGCTTCTGCGACGTCGAATAAACGTTGTCTTGTAACCTTTTTTGCTTAAGTGATCTTTAGGTGATTCGGACAACGTAGTTACAACGTTGGACAATATAGAGTTTTCCGACGTCAGTTTCAAGACCTATTCCAACGTAATGCAAACGTCGTCTGTTTTACTAATTCCAACGTTGTTTAGATTTCCTTATTCTTACGTTGGTAGGACGTCGAGTCACTACCTTTTTGCAACTGTATTGAACCATAACCTTAAATCTTAAATTTTCACTTCATTGTTCTGTTCAGTCAGACAGTTCAGTGCTGTTTTTGTTTTTATAAAAAAAACTTAATTAAAATGGGACATATAAAACTAAATTTAAATATACATCGACATATATTACCGATAGTTTAACCACTCTCTCGTTTCTTTAGATTATAGAGGGCGGCAGAAGCTAGACTCTAGGATGACTAAATTAGGCAATCTTGCGACTAGTATACTACCTGTTAAAGCCGAACTGCGACTTTATTAGTCCAGTATGCGACTACTCAAACTACTCCATCTTAATCTCCAAAACAACAAAGCGAAAGCCGCCATGTTGTTAAATAAGAAAATGTTTCGTTCCTAAAATAGCAATTCCTGCTTTTTGAATACATTAACTTGAAATATTTGACCCTAAAACACGCGGAAACAATTTTTTCGACTGCGAATAAATTATTCTCATTTTACTAAAAAAAATTCAAGAAAATTTTAAAACTTCTTTAATTTTAAGGCCCATTAGTATTTTTCAAAGTAGAAACAATACATTTATCAATAAAGTGGTTTGCGTTTAACTTTTTTGCCTTGGGTAACGAGTTACAGAGTCGGTTAAAGTGTTTCAATAATTATGACCTTCAAACATCCCCCACACTTAAATACTTTTGTTTTGTTTTCCTTCACTGCCATCTGACATATGTCTCTAGCCAAATCATAAAAATAATATTTTACTATAATTATCCCAATTTAGGATAAAACGCGACTTAGACGCCATATTAGTTTTGTATTTCTGTGAATTAGGATTTTAAACAACGTTGCAGTTTGTACTAAATTAGGCTTCTAGCCAACGTCGGTATCCAACGTCGTTTCGACCCAAAAATTATTCTCCAAACTAGTGCAGACTAGGGTTGGCACGAGGTTGTGCCGACGTTGCGCCCCGACGTTTGGTCGCGTGACACAACGTTGTCCCGACGTCCAAATGCTGCTTGGGAAATATACAGTGATATATATTTGAGAAGCTCATATCAAAGCGGATCATATGATTTATAAATATACGGGGTGCTCCATTTGAAAAAACATAACTTTAGTTCATATTTTCAAAAATATTTTTTTCGTAGAAAAACAGACTACGCCACTGTATTCTACGTAAAAAGTTCTACAAGAATCAGTTTTCACCTTTTCGATATCATACATAATAACGGAGATACGGGGGCGGTCCCAAATTGCAAAATTTTCGAAAAGACCCTGTAGCTCAGAAACGAAAAGGGTTATAAAATTTTGTTGACAGCATCTTCCATTTGACGAAAAAGTGGCACAGGTTTGTAAAAACCGCACCCTTCTATCTTCACGAATAACGGAGATACCGTATGATTTCAACCAAAATGGGACACCCTGTACACTTCTTTACGTTTAATGGCCCTGATAAGCTGGCCTTAATAATGTTGTAATTTTATTTATATTGACTAAAAATTATTTTTAAATGGTGTAGTTTAAAGTTCGGGAAAATAATTTTTGGAAAATAGATTTGTGTGTCTAGAAATGTTCTATCCCTTTAAAATCATTCTATAATTACTGTCAATTCTTGACAAGTTTCATCGTAAAGTCAATTTTTTGCAAATAAAGTCTAGAGGTTGACCTCTCCAAAATTATCATTAGTCCCCAGCAGTCTTTGACGCCGTTATTTTTTCAATTATAGGGTATAATCCGAGATATAATCTGTATTAAAAAACATAGAATCCGTTGCCTAGAGCAGAAGTGTCTGGCATTATTTATTAAATCTTTTCGACCAAAGTCAAAAATTGATTAAAAACAAACATTGGCCAATTTTATTTAGTATCCTACTTTAGAATTACCTATGCAATAAGTACAATTAAATAATCTTAACTTAAAATGACGCCAATAGTACTTTGACAACCTAGTATGAATTATGCGCCAATAAAATAATAGTTAAGCGTAAACAGAAATGGAAATTTATGAAACATCATTCGTATAAGTCTTATTATATCATATTAGGATTACAAACATTTATTTAAATAACATTGTAATTTGAGTGCAATCACATACTAAAATGATAATAAACACTTTTATTGCCTGATTAAAATTGCTAATAAGCCAACGGATTTTTAATAAGTTTTTAAATATGTTTTGTTGTATTGAAAGTGAATTAAAATTTACTAGAAAATATTTATTCATGACTAGTTATATAATGTGGTTATTGGTACATCATTTTATGGACTAGCATGACTGATCCCATTGATTTTGCATTGAACCATCATATGAACACACATTTAGTCAAAAAAGTTTTGTCCCAGCCAAAAAATCTACAATTTAATGAAAATTGTCATTTTACTAAGTGAGCACTGAGTTGAAACGAATAATTTGAAAACATTTCATCAAGTGGTTCAATTTAAAGTTTAAATAATTATATAATATCTACACATTAAATTGTAGAGAGAAACAAGCCCTATAACATAGGATACAACATTTTAATGAACAGTGCTTTCCATAAAATCAATAAAATGAAAAATATACGAAATAATATACATGTACTTATTTCTTTCGAAAATCGACAACTATGAAACTATGAACCCGTCCCGGACACAAACGGTACATTGTGAGACAGGAAATTGTAGAGAGAAACAAGCCCTATGACATAGGATACAACATTTTAATGAACAGTGCTTTCCATAAAATCAATAAAATGAAAAATATACGAAATAATATAAATGTACTGATTTCTTTCGAAAATCGACAACTATGAAACTATGAACTCTTCCTGGACACAAACGGTACATTGTCAAACAGGAAATTGTAGAGAGAAACAATCCCTATAACATAGGATACAACATTATAATGAACAGTGCTTTCCATAAAATCAATAAAATTAAAAATATACGATATAATATACATGTACTTATTTCTTTCGAAAATCGACAACTATGAAACTATGAACCCGTCCCGGACACAAACGGTACATTGTGAGACAGGATATTGTAGAGATAAACAAGCCCTATAACATAGGATACAACATTTTAATGAACAGTGCTTTCCATAAAATCAATAAAATTAAAAATATACGAAATAATATACATGTACTTATTTCTTTTGAAAATCGACAACTATGAAACTATGAACCCGTCTCGGACACAAACGGTACATTGTGAGACAGGAAATTGTAGAGAGAAACAAGCCCTATAACATAGGATACAACATTTTAATGAACAGTGCTTCCCATAAAATCAATAAAATGAAAAATATACGAAATAATATAAATGTACTTATTTCTTTCGAAAATCGACAACTATGAAACTATGAACTCTTCCCGGATACAAACGGTACATTGTCAAACAGGAAATTGTAGAGAGAAACAAGCTCTATAACATAGGATACAACATTTTAATGAACAGTGCTTTCCATAAAATCAATAAAATTAAAAATATACGAAATATTATACATGTACTTATTTCTTTCGAAAATCGACAACTATGAAACTATGAACCCGTCCCGGACACAAACGGTACATTGTGAGACAGGAAATTGTAGAGAGAAACAAGCCCTATAACATAGGATACAACATTTTAATGAACAGTGCTTTCCATAAAATCAATAAAATGAAAAATATACGAAATAATATAAATGTACTGATTTCTTTCGAAAATCGACAACTATGAAACTATGAACTCTTCCCGGACACAAACGGTACATTGTCAAACAGGAAATTGTAGAGAGAAACAATCCCTATAACATAGGATACAACATTTTAATGAACAGTGCTTTCCATAAGAACAGTAAAATGAATCATTTTAGGGACTAGCATGACTGATCCCATTGATTTTGCATTGAACCAGCATACGCAAAACACATTTAGTCAAAAAAGTTTTGTCTCAGCCAAGAAATCTACAATTTAATGAAAACTGTCATTTTACTAAGTGAGCACTGAGGTGAAACGAATAATTTCAAAACATTTCATTAAGTGGTTCAATTTAGAGTTTAAATAATTGTATAATATCTACACATTAGTTACAGTTATCAGAAATCTATTTTTATAGACGATATGAGGCGTCAAGTTACAAAACTCGCCTTATCCATTAAAAAAGGCTTAATGGCATATATTAATTAAGTGCACCCTTAAATTTACATAAATATAGTCCCACACTGTAGCAAAAGTCGCCTATTCCTATAAAAATTCACTACAAATTACGTTACTGGAGCAAAATCCGTCTTATCCACTTATATTTGCTTTATATTGTCATTATTGTTGCAAATTCCGAATTTTTTCATAGGCTTTTTACACAAGTACCGTATGATCAAAAAAAAAACAGCGTCCAGTTGGCTGGGAAATAACGATCGATGACATTTCCCATATAATTTTACATATAAAATGACAGCGATCTTCATTTCATAGCCATCGCTGACGCCGTTTTTATTCGATCATACGGTATAATATTACTACTGATGACGCGACGATTCCAAGTTAGGATGCAAATATCCTTCTGTAGCAAAACCCGCAATATGCATCATACAACCCGCAACAAAACCCGCCTTATCCTAATTATTTTAGTGTTTTTGCTCTTTAAAAAGTAAATATTAATTTTTATTTCTAGAAAAACCAGATAGAAAACAATGATTCCATTTATTAGACGCATTTTTTTTGTAAAATAACGCTTCAAACATTTACTAAAACGGTTTTTGCGTTTTATCTCGAAACAACGTTTTTGGGATCTTTTTATGGAATTCTTATCAATGTTGAAAATATTGAGCTGTTAAAATACTATTCCGGCATGTGAAAAAGTCGAAATCTTCCTGAGAGATTGAAAAGATTACGTCAGTATTTATCTCGGCAAATTGATGGTATTGATTAATGCCATTAGTACTAGGAAACAAACTAGACATGATGTTCTAGTGAGGCAGAAATGCCGATACTAAAAAAATGACTTTGACGTGTGGTAACGTTTCTCGATAGGCACTGGATGCTTTTACTATGTATATACATGTTCATAAACAGTTACTTAGTTAAAAAAAAACGAATACTTGCTTCTCGGCTAACATATTTTTTCTTGATGTATTAAAAACGAAGAAGCTCTACAGATGAACAAGCACTTAATCATATTTGGAATTGAAAGTAAAAAATATATTGATTTTTGATGGCTTAAATGATATAAAATTCGCAAATAAAAACTGTCGCTTGCGATCCAGGATCTTTATCACAGAGTCTGCAGTAAAGACTTCCTTGATACAGGTTGAGCTTGTTCAGTAGCACTTGAAAGCCATATGTCCTGCCAAGAGACCTGTTAAAATCCGCACTAATATTACTGGTAAACATTAGCAGTTCCTTTGTGGTTTTAGAGTTAGGTCTTTGAATAAAGGCCTTAGTATGTCTCTACCACTATCTGTTTCTCCAGTGGACATTCTGCTTTTCCCTGATACAGAGTTTTACTGCAATACAGTACTAGTCTTTCTAGTTCATCGGCTTTTGTGTAGGTGAATGTTGGAAAAAGCTCAGAATGTATAGAACATATTTTTTTTAATTAAAAGCATTTGTTCCCATTCTCTTAGGCCTATCAAAAGTAAGCAGGCTTGGGCAGGGCTTTATAGAACGTTAATTACGTGAAACTTTATAGAAGGGCTTTATATCGTAAGACTATAAAAGCTGCCAAGGACATTTATTATAATGGAAGGCTATGTCCGGTAATGTTGCTAAAGAGACTTGGGCTATTGTAAATGACTTAAGGAATAAGACTTCTTCGTCTGGCACAGTCTTTAATTCACCTAAAGATTTAAACACTTACTTTGTTAATGTGGCTAAAAATTTAGTGAACAGCATAACTCCTTCCCATGATTCACTTTCATATATCCCTAAAGCAAATGAGAATTTACACAGTTTCTTCTTCACGCCCGTAGTATTAGATGAGCGTAGTACAATTAAAAGTATTAAAAATAAATTCTCATCTGGGACTGATGGGCTTACTCTCAAAATGTTCTCTGAACTTCCGGAATGCACATTAATCTATTTTACTACTTTAATTAACGAGTCATTCCAAAAAGGAGTTTTTCCAAACTGCCTTAAGACAGCAATAATTATTCCTCTGCATAAAGGAGGAGATAAAGATCAAGCTTCGAACTATCGCCCAATTGCTCTCCTGCCCACATTATCTAACATCATTGAAAGTTTGGTTAAAAAAGGCTTCTATCTTTTCTCCTTAAATATAAAGTCCTTTCTACCCATCAATTTGGATTTCTAAGTAACAGTTGCACAAATGATGCTATGTTCGACCTTTTTAATAATGTATACTCTAGCCAGAATAACTATCACTCTACAGGTACAATTTTCTGTGACTTCTCTAAGGCTTTCGACTGTGTAAATCATAATATTTTAATTAACAAATTGCAATACCATGGATTCAGGGGAGTGCCGCTCGAATGGCTTAAGTCGTATCTTGGCAACAGAAGGTAGCTTGTGAGGATTAATACGTCTATGTCTTCTTGTAAGCCTATAGAATGTGGTGTCCCTCAGGGTTCAGTACTTGGCCCTATTTTGTTTCTGGTGTTTATCAACGACATTGCGAATCTAGACATTAGCGGTAAAATTTGCCTCTTTGCGGACGATACTAGTTTCACTTGGAGCGGCCCAGATGTTACGGCACTATATGATACTATATCCAGTGACTTACGCACCATTAAATCTTGGTGCGATTCTAATCTCCTATGCCTCAACCTATCAAAAAATAAAATTTTGTCATATAGAAGTACTATACAACCTTCTGTACTTAATAACACCACTATTGACGTCATGGACTCTGTGAGATTCCTTGGATTGATGGACCTGCACATCGAAGCTTTATCAAAGAAACTAAGCGCTGCCTGTTTTGCGCTAAGATCAGTTTCTAAGGAACTTAACTCATCAACCTCTAGAATGGTCTATTATGCCTTTTTTGATCCGCATCTTCGTTATGCTCTTCCATTCTGGGGTACTTGCTGCGCGACAAAATTTGATCGTATTTTCAAACTTCAAAAGAGAGCAGTTCAATACTTATTGGGACTAAACAGTAGAACTCACTGCCAGAATTTCTTTAAAAATTTCAAAATACTGACTCTTCCTTCCTTATTCATTTTTGAATCCGTTTGCTTAATCCGCAAGCACATATTCTCTATTCCGGAAAGGCCTTCTCACAACTATCCACTTAGGAATGCGGAGCATGATATTTATCTGCCAACCCCGAGCTCAGAACTAGTTAAGGGCTCAATACTGTACAATGCCAAGAAAATGTACAATCATCTGCCTTTGAATATCAAGTCGCTTTCATTCTTTCCCGCATTTCGCAAAGCTCTGAAATCATACTTACTGGAGAGAGCCCTATATGCGTTAAACGACTTTTTTGTTGATGTTTAATCATGAACAATTTTGAATTTTAAAATTTTCATCATCTCACACACTAGTTAAAGGTCTAGTATTTAATATTTTATAACTCTTGATTTTATGATATATCACATGATTTTATCCATTTACAGTTTTTCTTTTGTAAAATTTTCTAGATACGCCTGTGTTCTGCAATGTCCATATATGTTTTATTTGTAATTTTATGACGTAAATTTTTTTGAATTGATTTGTATTGTATGACATTTTTTTTATTATTTGTATATTTGTTTTTGTGCTTTTTTGTTTTGTGAATGCTTTGTCGATGAAGCTGTTTTAGCTTTTTGTACAATTGTTGTTTTTTTTTTCTTAAAGTTACTTATACATAATTATGTTTCAAATAAGAGCACTCTGTATAACTATTAGTCAATTGACTTAACCACATATTTCATTAAACAGAGAGAAAAAATCACACGTTGCACTAATGAATCGATATATTGGCAAGTTGTAATTAATTCTTCTAAATTGCTTTGTAAATATCGACAAGTTTCCAAATGAAGATAGAAATTTAGCACACTTAATGATATAATTCTTTCCACATTCCGTCGATATTAACATGACAGAAGAATGGACGTGTGCACGATTAGAGTAATGGTAAATTAAATATTCAAGCGTATAATAATATAGTATGTATAGTTTTGATAGTTAAGAAAATATTTTCAATATATTGAATCATGTAACTTTTTATTTGTATGGCCATTTTGTTCAGATATTTAGGTACTTAAATAATGTACATACCTTTGGGGTGGATTCATTTCTTCAGATTAGTCTTTTGCCACTAGAAGAGGAATCTACAAAACCAAAAAGTTAAAAAAGAAAATTAAATTCCAATATTATATTTTTAGATTATGTAAAAATTAGAATCATGTAAACTTTTTGGTGTATTTAATAATTTCCGTATATTGGTAGTGAAACGTTTTAAATACATATATTTTGTCTCAGCGTTTAAGATGATTATCTGAATCTGTCCAAGTATGTGTGTGGCGAGAATTCACTTTCTACGTGATGTGCTCCTTTGCCATTTTGGGTAAATGTCGCTTTTTATCAAATAATATGCTTATTTATATAGGAAATATAATAAACCAGTATCTAAATATTTACTAATTTGATGTAAAGAAAACAAAAATGACACACATTTGTATTAGTAGGTATTTTTAACACTGTCAAAGCTGTAGTGGGTCTACTATTTTAGTAGTAACTAGTAGTTAATAAATAATAATATAAAATGAATATGAATAAATAAATTTATTTATGTAATTTATAATAATAATATTTTGTTTTATCTCCAAATTTAACTACAAATATTTTTCCTGATGAGTAAATCTCTAAAAATCTCTTAAATTGACCAGAACCAAAAAATACATACATACTGCCACTCATAGTAGACATACTCGATGACGAGTATGTCTATGTACTACGAGTATGTAGTGGTAAAAAAAATATAATATAATAATTTATTTATGTAAAAATCTATCATGTCACAGCTGTATCATTGTCACATAATAACAAATTTACAAGAGAACAGTTTCATCGACATCCCCTGCTACAATATTTTTCTGCCCAAGGTACTGAAGGTATTTTTTACATTCCTTTTGTTAATTGGGTTTAATTTAACGCTTGTCGTGCTTCTACAGCTTTTAGTATTGAAAATACTTCTGGCCGCGATTATATGGAACCCGTCTTTGAAAAAACGACATGCTAGAAGCGACATGGGTTCAATAACCTGCCTGTCAACACGTACTTAAGTCGATAGAGCCGGCGTTGATGGGCGAATAGGGCAAGGACGTTCGGTCTGGACCGGCGGATAAATAAAAAAATAATAATAGAAAGGCGATATTATTTTAAAAGAAAATATGTCAAGGCATGGGTTGTTAGGTACAGTTTGGCTATTTTAATCTAACTATTTCCGTATGAGAAGCAAGGCGCAAATTATACCGGAAAGAGCAGAATCACATAAATAATAAATTTAGACTAATTACCATATTTTTTTATATGATTATTATTTTTTTTAATTAACAACTTAGGACAAAGAAAAAAGGAAATTGTAGAGAGAAACAATCCCTATAACATAGGATACAACATTTTAATGAACAGTGCTTTCCATAAAATCAATAAAATGAAAAATATACGAAATAATATAAATCTACTGATTTCTTTCGAATATTGACATTTTAGATTGTTTTTAAAGCAACAAATGTACAAAATGTACATGTAATAAAACAATAATATTGCAAGCGCATTCGTTTACAAGAGAAAACGATTTAAATGTTTATAAAAGAGTATACCATTAATTAAATATACCACCATTAATTCCGCACAAATATTAATTATTTATGTTAGTTAATAAATTATTCTAAATAAATGTGGGTTTGAATCATAAATTGTAGCTCTAATAGTCCCTCAACGAACCCAAAACTTCCAATTTGCAAAAATCTAATCGTCTAGCTACAATACTCCGTGTCGTATGTGGTGAACAACCCTGATGAATATGACAGTGTCCTTCAATGAAAATGCGAGTTACCAACTCTAAATTCTAATTCTGAGCCGGCAAAATGTGTCACGGCCTTGAATTTTTACTCCTAACACGCGTAAAGAAGTTTCACTTCAAAAATTATCCATGTAGCACTGGACTTATTTTATGGAAAAGTGTTAATAAACTCGGGCAACTATTGTCCCTCTGTACACTGAAAAAAAGGATCTCTCAGTCGAAATGAATATGACTTTCGCCCAAAAGATTGGCGCTTTTCAATAGAGCCAAGAACGACGTTTCTTTGCCCAAAGTATTAACTATCTTTTCATAAGCTTTAAAAAATTACTTTAGAGAATAGAAGAATCTATCTGTCCAAAGTATTCTTGCTACAAGAACAATAGTCTCTTTGATTCATGCAAAAATTCTTGATTGAAAAGGGACATTTCTTGATTAAAGAGACACTTTTCTTAAACCAATAGCGAATACTATTGACTCAACTAAAATTTATTTTGATCTAAGAGAAGTCTATACATCATATACAGGCATATTACGAGGTATATTATTTTCTGATAAATTTAGGTTTTCCTGGTCTGTAGTAAGTAAAGTGATATTATTTTCCTCGATAGTAGTTATTTCTGCTTCTTCACTCCTTGGTATTTTTTGGGGTGGTTCATCACTCTACAAATTACAAAGAAATGTTACATCACGATTAATGAAAGTAAAGCAAATAAATTATTAAAGTTATAAGCTTCGGTCACATTTTGAATTTTTTAATACGACAAATTGAAATTCTAAAATTTTTGTAATTATTTGCATAAAAAATCGATACCTATATTCTTATTCTATCTATAGTCACACATGCATTATCTAAACAGGTGCCTTAGGTAAATGTCTCTTACCTTCAAATATAGCAAATAAATGCTCTAATTTCCATTTTTTCAGAAACTCCTTTAAAGAATCCATATATTCTAAAATTTGTCCATAAAAAATGACAAATGCATGTTAATAACGATCACTAATTTGTTTTACGATATGCGTTTAAAAAGCAAATTATGCAAAATTCCAAGCAACAAAACCCGTGCGTACTATGTTGTACGATGATCGGACTGCCGACTGATTGTATATACCGTCCTTCGGCATCGTCTTTGCATGTTATTATTTTTCATCAAAAGAGTATTTAGTTATTGGAAAAATGGCCATGTTTCTTGAACGAAGTACTTCCTAGCGTATTTTTCTTATTATCTTAAAACAAAGTAACTCGCACTTGGTTGAATGAAAATAGATTCAAGAGAAATTTTCGAATTTTTCAAGAGAACCAGTTTTCTTGAGTTAAGAGAGTTTTTCTTCAGGCAAAATATTTTCTTTTACGCTAAAATAAATTCTCTTGCCACTAATTTTTTTTTTTTTTTTGTTGACGAACGATGACGACTTTAGTTCAAGTCTATCTCTTTTATCAGTGTATAACTATAACGTTTCAGGAGATGTAGCTAACTCTTGAAACCTAATAAAATCAAAAGCAAATAAAAAAGTCTATTATAATTTGTGTAAATTATTTACTAATTTTATCTTGGGATAATTTCAAAGTATACACAAAGGTTTTCGTACGTACGGCGTACATAAATGTCAGCGAAGTAATTTCTTTTTAACGATACCGTTTTGCATCGATGCTAAGGCGTAGCCGTGATCTATGTTATAATTTCAGAGATTATTGCCACATATCGGGGCTGACACCTTCCGTAACCTTTCGTTATTTACGAGTCGCCCGACATTTTTACTATTAAACAAAACCGACGTCGTCGTCATGACTTAGAACTTGCGCGAGTGTTGCAATCGGCAACAACTGGGCGAGAGATCCCGCAGATCAGATAGGAGAAATGGAAAACAAAGAACAACAAAATACTATTGTAATAATATCCGTTGATAATTTAAATATAGAGGTCAGATTATGAAGAATAATAATTACTGGTCTACAGTAAAATAAATTAGTAACAATATTCTCTATAGGTTTGGTGCATAGACTTAAAATAAAATATAGACTACACTATTTACATCTCAACGCGGACAAACAACCTTTTTTGTACACATGTTTACTTCTGGGTACAGTCGACCGAGCCTTCCTCATCCAGCCTATGTTGTCACGTCTTTAATATTATCAATATTTTCTTTTCTTGTTATACACATATATTGAGATATTAATACTACAGTTTAATAAAGTAGGTTTTAATATTCCAAAGATGTATTAAATAGTCCTTATACTACTAAATTATAAGTCGGATACTGTTTAAAAAGGATAAGTTCTTTACAATATGACAACACCGATTAGAGGCGAGGGAGCCTATTCATTCATTTATTACCTTGTAGTACGTGTCGCACGTGTGCGGTAAAGCTTTGTTGCCGCTATCTCCCCGGCTGTATTAACGCATTTTCTTAGCTTGTAGTGCTTAAGTGTTTATTTTATTGACTTTTTCTGTTCAAGAACTATAAAATATGGTTCGCCAGTGCCAAATTTGCAAGAAATTTGACTTAAATAATCCATTTAAGTCTTGAAACGACTTTTGACCGGTAGGCAACTCTCAATTTACCCATTGGGAGTCAGTGGCGTTGTTGTAGAAAGGCGCTTATTTAGATAATATTTTAGTAAAATGTAAAATCTGAATTTTTTCTCTTACATTACATTATTTACTTACTTACATTGTAACAAAATCATAATTATAACCCTGTTAATAATTAATAATGTTTTTATTAAAAATATATTCCGGTTTATTCTAAAATTATCTTCAGAATCTAAAATAACATACAAGAATTTTAAAATGATATTACATTATGAAACAATATTTTTTAATATACCGGGTCGTCTCAAAAGTACCCTATAACTTTTTTTTATTTTTTCAGATAAAAAAACAGATTTGTATGTTAGTAGGTATATGACATAAATTAGGATTTATTGACGTATTCAATTGTTTATGGTCTCTTCCTGTTTCACCGAAATGATTACATCTTTTGATTTTTAAAGGCACCCTCGGTATATTGCTACTTTATTCGATAAAAAATGACACTCTGATGATATGTCAACTTTTGACATTGTCGCTTAAAAACATATCCTATTTTAAATTTCAATCCAGTTTTTTTCAATCCACTAAGTTTTAATCAAGGAGTCTTGGAAAAATAGTTTTGATCGTCTAATAGGTTTCGTGTCTTGTCTAGGCCGGTTAAAAGATGTACAAATCGTATTTTTAATCATACATATGTCAATTTTTTCAAATGGAACAAGGGTGACTCATTAGCATATTTGGAAAAAGCATTTTTTTATGAATATATTGATACCACACACTTGGTATTTCGAGTCAAATTGTCGTTATGAACCGCGTGTTACAATTACAATTAAACCATGCGAAAATGTCAAAAGTTGACATATGATATGTCATTCTATTCAGAGTGTCATTTTCTATCGAATAAAGTAGAAATATACCGAGGGTGCCGTTTAAAAATTAAAAGTTACAGTCATTTCCGGTGAAACAGGAAGTGACCAAAAACAATTGAATGCGTCAATCAATCCTAATTTATTTCCTATCACCTTCCTATCACCTTCCTTGCTTTAATGGAACAGATTTATGTTTTCTCTAATTTACATAATAAGACATCACTTAACCAGAAAAAAAATTACAACAATCATATTTTTTTTTCTCTCCCTGTCGCCGATTCTATTATATCTGTGGAATAGATCCTGTTTTGATTAATATTAGGGGTTGTAAATGTTTGACTAAAATTAATAATTTATTATTAATTTCAAAAATTACCTAATTTCGATTATAAAATTTCTTCTATAACGTGTATTTTATTATTTTTATCCTTTTGGATTCTAAATTGTTTTTTCTAAACTTTTTATTTAAAAAACCTGTCCTAAATCTTAATAAAATATAAAAAAGTTTAAATACGATATATTTTTAATTTAATTATAGCTTCATTAAAATAAAAAAAATTACCCGGCTATGATACGGAGAGTTCAGGTGTACTTGAGAAACGAAAGACAGTGTTGTGTTTCTCGGCAGAGTCGTCAGGGAACGACCGTTACGATAGAGACAACCTATCTATCTCTCGTGTCGCACTCGTTATAACCTAAAACAATAACACAACAATAACAAGACAGTGTCTGACCGCATGTTTCAGCTATTTATGAATGAGATGCTCAGTCTATATTTTATTTTAAGTCTATGGTTTGGTGCATTACAGATGATTTTCAAAATTTCGACAATTTCACGCAGTCTCAGTTAACATTCATGTTGATAGCATTGAAATATTTTTAAAATCATGGCTTTGTTATATCATCATTATCATCATCATTTTCAGCTTATTTAACCATTCCCAGTTATGGTCTAGCTTCCCACACATACTCTCTTTGTAGTTGAGCCCATTATTGTCTATTGTTGGCTATGCAGGCCAAAGTTATCCCTGCTAATTTCCTAATATCATGGTCCCATCTCAGATTTGGTGTTCTTCTAGGTCTCTTAATTCCTCGTGGGTACCATGCTGTTATTTTTGTAGTCCATCTGTCAGGTATTCTGCCCATTGCCATTTAAGTGATTTGACTCTGTGGATGATATCTATTACCCGGGCCTTTTGTCGTATCCGCTTTATTCTTTTACGGTCTGACTTGGTTATTCCCAGCATATTTCGTTCCATTGGCATTAGTATTCAATTGTCGCTACTGACTTTTTCCTCTTTAGTAAAATTCTGTTGGCCGTTTAAAAAGCTCCGCGCGCACTGAATAGGTATCGGCGAGAGCGAGCGGCGCGACCGGCACTACCGGTCGGAAAGTCGAAGGTAGCCGCGCACTGGAGTCGCACGATCGACGGTCGAGAGTACGTCACCAGCATAAATTTGAGCATAGACGAGGAGAGGTTTATTCAAATTTAGTCAAATTCATTCGGCATTCCAAAAAATTATAAAGTATTATTACTATTTATATTTTTATGCAACTTTTTATATTTTACGCTTTATGATGGAAATTGATATTATTTAGATCTTAACCAAACACACATTAATATATTTAGATCTTAACAAACCACATAAAATTAGTGAAATAGAGTGGAAGATGGGGATAAAATATGCTACATGACTCTTAGCTGGACTGATTTAAACAAATTTGGTATAACTCAAAAGGGTTTAATTTGTTCTTTAAAAACAAAGCTAGATATGAAAAATAGTCAAATAAAACTTTTATTTCTAGTTTTTTAATCTAAATAAGTGTCATTACAAACATTTATATATCGCTTTTATTTTAAGTTTTTAAAATCTTTGTTTTAAGTCAGTAGTAAATAAAACGAAACTTGTGTTTACATTTTGTTTAATGATTGACGTTTCGACCAATTTTAATTCGGCCTTCTTCAGAATCTATAATATACGTATAAATAATTTTCTACGTTTGTGGTAAGAAAAAATTATATATTAAACACATTGTTAGTGATAAAATTGTATTGTATATTATAGATTCTAAAGAAGACCGAACTAAAATTAGTCGAAACGTCAATCATTAAACAAAATGTAAACACAAGTTTCGTTTTATTCACTACTGACTTAAAACCAAGATTTTGAAAACTTAAAATATAATAAAAAAGTCAAAGAAAATTGAAAAAAGAAAAAATATAAATAGTTTTTATAGTACCGTATTATCGAAAAGGAACGGCATTAGCGATGACCATGAAATGAAGGTCGGTGCCATTTTATATGTAAATTTATATAGGAAATGTCATCAATCTTCATTTCCCATCCAACTGGACGCCGTTTTTTTCTATCATACGGTAGATATATGTACAAATATTTTATTCAAACATAAATATTGTTTTCTCTATTTGTACCTTTTACGGAGCGATCAACATAGTAACATAGGATGACTATTTATCAGCTGTTATTACTAACGTCAAAACAAACCAAAAATTAAATAATATGATAAGTTTTTTGACGATATTTAAATTCGATTTTCAAAATAATGTGAGATAATCAAAACGAGATGAGAAATAAATGGGTTTAATCGAAAGGTTTTCTAAGTCAGTTATTGAATATGTGTAGGAAACAATATAGGTTACGTGCTTGTAAGAAATTTTTATAAAAAACCGCATATTAAGTATGATATGGTCTCGTAGACTTTCGATTAATAATTCATCGGACATGTTTAATGTAAAACCGCTCCACTAAAAACAGTCGCTCGGCGTAGACTATTCGCCCCCTCCCATGCATTCTCTGATTTCGCCTGATGGCGCGAGTACCGCCGATAGCTCGAAGCGCACCGAGCGCACCAATCTAATGCGGTGCGCGGGCTTAAGGTGTACGCGCACTGAATCGGTACCAGTCCGGCGAGAAACGGCGAAGGCGGTGACTCGCCCATCGTAGATAGGTAGAGGTAGGAATCTGGCCTCTACAAGCCAAAATGTTTTGAACGCCGGCGCCGTCTGTATGTACGATGGTCGCAGTCGCTTTTGCTGGTCGGTCCGATCCGATGCAGTGCGCGCCCTCCTTTACATTTATTTCAACGTAAACTGAAAATTACGTGTCGCTCGCTCTCGCCGATACTTATTCAGTGCGCGCGGAGCTTAATGCCGATTAAAAGTTGTCTCTTGATATTTTGTCTAATTCAGACCCTTTTATGAGATAAACGTAATTTTATCCTAATCCATGGTCTAATCGAAACATTTCTATTATTTTTATATGAGAAAATGTTCCGAAAAACATGGATTCACAATTTTAAAGTTACAGGATAATAAATCTTTTAAAAAATCGGTTCTTTATTATCTTTTTTAGAATTTGCTGTAGGTAGCACTGAAAATCAGTATTATACATTTTAATAAATCTAATAATAAATAAGATTAAATATCATTCAGGAGATTGAAATCGATAAAATATTAAGATACAACTTTTAATGGGCATTTAACGGTCTACATAAGGAAAAATCTATTAAAAATGCAAAATTTGTAATATTTTAGACTAAGACCAAGACTGAACCCTGCAAGACCCAGACCAATACCAAGATCATTTATTAACTGGACGACCAAAATCAAGATATAATCTTGGGCTTGGTCATCAATTTGTTCATCACTACTATTCAAGATGTGGAAAAAAATTTCGTAATTTTTCTTATTTTAATTTAATTCTGTTTTAATTAGGTAATCCTAGCCACAACCCCCATGGCTTCCCCCATGACCACCGCTCTGTCATCACGCCATAAACTACCATTTTTATTTCCCGGCAGTTCGCTCGGAACATAAATCAATTCCGTGGCAGACCAATAATTTCTCGTTTCGTAGCATCGAAAATCGGAAGCGTGTTGTGCACATTATGCCTCGATGTAAATCACACCGATCGCTGTGCTTTACTGCTAGCTCCGTCCATTTTTAGCTAGTTTTTGAATTTTCGAAATCATGTCGAGAAATTTGTTCGGCTCGGGCGATAAATTTAAGAGCGCTAGCTGGTCGGGCTTCATGTGGGAACCCGACGACCACTGTGCACACGTGACTAATTTCCCTGTCAGAATCTACATCATTTTTCCACCGGGCGATTTCACAGATTAAGTCTACGCGCTACGAAACAGTTAGAAGAATTGCCCGGGCTGCGTAGGAGAGAATTATTAATGTTGTACATGATTTTTTTGTAAAGTAGGCATGTCGGAAAGTGTTAAGAACCGCGTTTTTTCAGGTATTTCCAATGTAAAACAATCGGTAGCTGGTTTTCTGTTAAAATAAGAGAATATGTTACAGTGGGTGTCAATAACTTACTGAATAAACCATCTTTGTGCTAATAGAAGAACCCGTAGATATAAAACAGAATTTTTTAATTCAAATTAATAGGCGTTTGGCCTTTTTACGCCTCTGGAGTACCACTGTTGGTACCAAATTTGGCAATCATATTACAGAAAAAGTTCGTAGTAGAATATTCCACAGAAAACTGCACTGAAAAAAAGGATCTCTCAGTCGAAATGAATATGACTTTGGCCCAAAAGAATGGCGCTTTTCAATAGGGCCAAGAACGACGTTTCTTTGCTCAAAGCATTAACTATCTTTTCATAAGCTTTAAAAAATTACTTTAGAGAATAGAAGAATCTATCTGTCCAAAGTATTTCACTCTTGACCCAAAATGAATATGCAAAGAAGTTCTTGCTACAAGAACAATAGTCTCTTTGATTCATGCAAAAATTCTTGATTGAAAAGGGACATTTCTTGATTAAAAAGACACTTTTCTTAAACCAATAGCGAATACTATTGACTCAACTAAAATTTATTTTGATCTAAGAGAAGTCTATACATCATATACAGGCCATATTTTCCTGGTCTGTAGTAAGTAAAGTGATATTATTTTCCTCGATAGTAGTTATTTCTTTCACTCCTTGGTATTTTTTGGGGTGGTTTATCACTCTACAAATTACAAAAAAATGTTACATTACGATTAATCAAAGTAAAGCAAATAAATTATTAAAATTATAAGCTTTGGTCACATTTTGAATTTTTTAATACGACGACTTGAAATTCTAAAATTTTTGTAATTATTTACATAAAAAAATCGATACCTATATTCTTATTCTATCTATAGTCACGCATGCATTATCTAAACAGGTGCATTAGGTAAATATCTCTTACCTTCAAATATAGCAAATAAATGCTCTAATTTCCATTTTTTCAGAAACTCTTTTTAAGAATCCATATATCCTAAAATTTGTTCATAAAAAATGACAAATGCATGTTAATAACGATCACTAATTTGTTATACGATATGCGTTTAAAAAGCAAATTATGCAAAATTCCAAGCAACAAAACCCGTGCGTACTATGATGTGCGACCTATGAAATGCGACGTACGACTGATCGGACTGCCGACTGATTGTCTATACCGTCCTTCGTCATCGTCTTTGCGTGTCGTTATTATTTTTCATCAAAAGAGTATTTAGCTATTGGAAAAATGGCCATGTTTCTTGAATGAAGTACTTCCTAGCGTATTTTTCTTATTAACTTAAAACAAAGTAACTTGCACTTGGTTGAATAAAAATAGATTCAAGAGAAATTTTCGAATTTTTCCAGTGAACCAGTTTTCTTGAGTTAAGAGAGTTTTTCTTCAGGCAAAATATTTTCTTTTACGCTAAAATAAATTCTCTTGCCACTATTTTTTTTTCAAGACCGATGACGACTTTAGTTCAAGTCTATCTTTTTTATCAGTGTGCATTTTTTTAAAATGAAACTTCTGTAAGTTCGCTGGGAGTAGAAATTGAAGGCTGTGACATACGAGCTAGCAAGATGACACAAGTGGTGACGATCGAAAAAGTGGTAACACAATGAGGAAATTGAGACAGGTCTTTGGAGTGTCGTAACTCGGACTCTATGTGAACTAGGGGGCTGAAACTCGGAACATAGCCCCATCTTTGCGTGATATTTTAACGATGTTTCGTGCACTAAGAAGCCCCATCATCAATGGTGAAAAAATCGTTAGATTTAAATGAAATATGGTATATCGATAATTTGGACCAAGGCCAACTTAACCATGTACGACACGTGTCACTGTATAAGGGCCATTTCGCACCAACACAGTCCAGTCTAGTCCCGTCAGATTCAGTATAGTCCAGTCATCACTACAGACACTACAGTCCACTGCTTTCACACCAAACGCGGCCGACGCGTTTATGCTGGGATGTAGATGAGCTGGAAGTGTGCTTCTGTTCTTCTTGAGTTTATTTTTCAATGCAGTGATCATCTCGCTTTTAAATTCAGTTAGTTCTCTAACAGTTAGTTCTGAAGTAAGAAACGCCAAAAGTTGATTAGGTTAGGTTATGTGAGGGACGGTCCTACCTTGCAAAGTTGGATACGACGTTTCGTTTACACCTTCATCAGGATGGGACTAAGGATTTGATATTGAAGAAAAATGTGGGTCGGTTTCGGTATAAATGGGGACGGGCTATACAGGATGATGGTCTCGAAGTTTCGGACCAATGTCTCTAAATGGAGGAAATCATAAGTATTTTTCTCTCTTAATTATGAGTCAATTGGAACCAAACTCGGCACGTGGTTAGAGGTACCCGAATGGAGTCCTCGGAAAGACGGACAGAGAGACAGACATGATGTTTAGGTTTGTATGAAATAAAATAGAAAGAGAAATAACCATAATTTTCAGTATTATCAAATACCTGCAACCATCAATACTTTAATAAACAAAAAATAATTTAACGTTAATAATAAAAAAAACCCGAAGAAATAATTATTATTACTATAATATTTCCAACCTATTAAATCAAGATGCGTGATTTTTAATAGCGAATTTCTCCAATTTCACAAGTTTAAAACACACAAGGATTTATTAATATTCAATTTAGAATTCCACGCGCTAAGTTTAATAGAAAATTGACTTTGATGCATTTTTAATTATACATTTTAGATATTTTTCACCTTTTTTGATGTTGCCGCCAGCGCAGATTTGCGTTTACTATTTAATCTGTGGTCATCAAGTGAGATTGATTGTTTGATCTTAATTTAATTGAGGAAACTTGGAGAAATTTATTTTATTTTTTGTTCTAACGGACTTTTCCTGTATATTGTTTTTCTAGAGGTTAATCAAATAGACATGCTTTCTGTTGAAATATTCAAAAAATGTTACAAAAAGACGTAAATATGTAAAAAAATTGTTAAATCAAACTTTAATTTTTTTTATGGTTATTTTTTAAAGAATCCATTTGTTGCAAACTTTTCTTCGGTCACAATAGAATAGACATTTTTCTAAGTATTCTTATTTTCTCCATAACCACAAGAATTCATTTTAAATGTGTCAATGAATGTGATAAATTACTGACAACGATCTTTACCAGAAGTAATAAAGAAACGCACGGTTTTTATATATTTTCTACTTTTTTTTCACTGCATTCGATTAATAGGATTAAGCGGAATATTAAATACTTACCTAGTGTAAGAGAAGATGTTGAGTAGAAGTACTGCATAGAACTGTCAACCCTTAACGGCTACAATGAATAATTTTCCTTTATTCGCTACAGAGTGGTCTGGTAAACACCTATATTAAATTACATAGTTTAATTAGAAATTAAAATGTTTTTGTATCTCTCTATACTTTTATGAGTTTACATGAGTTAGTTAAAAATATATACACATGAGAAAAAGAATAATTATGAATCGGCAATCAAACGTTATTTTAAAAAATACATGGTAAACAATAAAGTAATATTTTCACATATTTTTATACTCGCAGCAATTTAAACAAATTTTTCTTGAGACAAATAGGTTTTTTTTACTAATACAGTACAGAAATACTGGATGGTTCTTTTTATTTTGTAAGAACATTTAGAGCAAAGACTGTCCCCTTTCTACTCACTCTTCTTCAGCTCTTGTTTAGCATACCGTATATAACATACCAGTAAGAAATAATTAGACGATTTTTTAAATAGTGCTTATAACACCGTGGATTATAAACCGAAAAGGAGGACCGCCAGAACAGTTAGTCACTGTTGCCCTGCAGTTTTATGATTTTACGTTTTGGATTTTTTTACTATATTGTGTAAGTGTAACAACCCAAATTTGTCAACAAAGTTGAAGAGGTAATATTTTGGCCATCTGTATAACAAACAATTTAAATGTAAGAAAGGAACCTACGTTGTGTTAAATATTTTTTTTATTGTGATTACCTCGGGTGCGCCTCGACAGAAGCAATATTTTGGGAAATTTGAGGAGAATAGATATATACAGGGTGGCCCGAACTGTATTCCGGAAATTTCAACAGCACATTCTGCAGGGAAAAATAAGTAAAAAAGTTCGTATAAATGTATATCCTAAAATGCTTATTTTCGGAGATATAGGGTGTAGAAGTTACAATTTTAATTCGTTTTTTTCCAAATAATTTCTGAAGTAACCTCAACATTTGGATGAAAATTGGTGTCTAGGAGTTTTTTGACATGAGAAATTTGATTTTGATGTCAATATGACTCCTATTTGTACAGGGCGCCATCTATATGTGTTTTAACTGTTTTGGAGAGTAATAACTTTTCGTCCGTACCTGTGTAAAACAACTGAGTAAATAAATATGCATTTAAAACGTTTTTTACGTAAAAAATGTATCTTAGTAAAAATCGCTACGAGTAATGGTTCTCGAGATATTTGGAATCAAAATTACCAAAACCTGTAATCTATGTCATAAATTAAGCATATTGACTAAATAGTTACTAGGCTGAAATCATAAATTTGAAATTTTTTTGTGCTAAAAGTTTTTTATCATCATTTTTTCTCAGAAAAATTTAAGATTAATTAAAAAAAAATAAAAAGTTCCCAAATTTATCATTTCAGTCAAATATCTGTCTACTCAACATGCCTATTTTTTGTCAATAATGACATGTATTGACTATTTCCATTCTAAATATCTTGAGAACGGTTGTTCGTAACAAGTTTTACCAAGGGACATTTTTTACGTAAATAGTCACAGAAATGTATATTTTTCCACTCAGTAGTTTTATACAGGTACGGACGAAAAGTTATTACTCTCCAAAACAGTTAAAACACATATAGATGGCGCCCTGTACAAATATGAGTCATATTAACATCAAAATCAAATTTCTCATGTCAAAAAACTTCCAGACACCAATTTTCATCCAAATGTTGAGGTTACTTCAGAAATTATTTGGAAAAAATCGAAATAAAAATGAAACTTCTACACCCTGTATCTCCGAAATTAAGCATTTTAGGGCATACATTTATACGAACTTTTTTACTTTTTTTTATCTGCAGAATATGCTGCCGAAGTTTCCGGAATACAGTTCGGACCACCCTGTATATAATATAGAGATGTAAAAACGCTAAATTTGTTAATAGCTCTACTTATTTTATTAAAAAATGAAATGAACGGAGTGCCGTACTCTGCCTGGAATTCACGAGTAAAAAAGCATGGCAGAGAAAACCACCCCGATCACTATTCCAGAGAATAGAACTATGCTGTTCTGAACTTTAATAAAAGAGAAATAATAATAATATAGAAACTTTCCTCAAACCGAGGTTTATAGTTTAATACATTCAAAACATGCCACATTTATATCATTCAAAACTGAAGAGTTTTTTGTTAGTTTAACGGGTCCCCACCCGTAGGTCCTTGTTAGGGCCTCGACGCTAAAGTTGAAGGTTTGGTGCCAATATCTTTAATAATTCATATTAATTCTCTTCTTAATTAATATTCTATTTAATGCTTTTATTTGCCCTTTTGGGAGCTGAGATATTCGCCCATGCAAGGTCTAAAATTGTTAGTACATTCAAAAAGCTCTTATTCTCACACTGAACCACAAACATCGGCACGAAGGAACAGTAAACGATTTTATTTAGATTACTTTTAAACTGAAATTATTTACAGCATAAATAGATTCCATTAAATGCATACATATGTTACATTCTCAGATGAAATAAATAAGAAAAACTCTAATACAGAATATTACAACAAAGAAATGAAATATATGCTCTAGTTAACATTAGTTAAATAATGAGAAAATATTACCTTTAATAACATTCTTTGTCACAAAACTTAAGAACCAAAATAGCATCAATGCGTCTCGAATGGTAGTCTAAAAGCTATTATTTAACAACTATTATCTCTGGTCGTCGCCTGATTTCCCTTTCCGTAGTTTGTGAATAATATTATAAAAATCAATAATTTTATTTATGTAAGTATACAAAGTGTCTTAAAAATGAATGTCTTGAATTTAAAGAAATATGTCTATTTTGAAATAGGCGGTTCATCTCAATTGTAATTAATAATACTTATTAGATAATGATTAAAACTCTAAATAGTCTCGTGTTCGAAGAATAGCCAGTTTAATCTACCTATTTATTATTTAATATAGCGGTATATTTAATATAGTAGTACTACATTACACTTCATTACAAACTAATGATATTTTTTAATACTCCATGTTTACTTATCAAACAAATTTTTCCAAACAATATTTCCAGAAATATTTTGTGAAACATTTCGGTCATAGTGTAAATAATGAGTGATAATGTAATGACAAAGTAATGATATGAAAAAAAGATTTTATACATTATATGCATGCCGCACTCTTAAAATCATTACCATAGCAAAAAAAAACGTTGACTTTTTCCCAGTATCAGTGATAATTTATAGTAATCTCCGTGGAACGTTTTTTTTCAAGCCAGTGCTACTGGTTTCTGTTTTAAAAATATCGTTGAAAAGGGATCTTTCGCCAAGCAAATTACGGTAAACTATGGACCATAAAGTTCATCTTGAGTCTCCAGCTGAACAGGTGCGACGGCAGTTTTGAACGGAGTTTAGACTCGCACTCGGACATATATTCGGCTTTGATTATCGTTTATAATAACATAAGGCGCTTTTAAAAGTACCGCCGTTGTCTTAATTCCATCTGAAGTAAGTATAATTTGTTAGGATATTACGATGCGGGACCCAAAGTCGCCCATTATGCGGTGAAAATGGGGAGACTTCTCGAATCGAAACGTTGAGCTTGGATTGTAGGTTTATTTTGCATGGCAAAAAACAAATTGACAGTTTTTAACCTACTAAAATAAATATTTTGAAATTATTGAATAATTACTTAAGTATTTTATAAAAATATAACGATTTTGTCAAGATGTTTTCCTTAATATCGTTAGTTCTGTTATCGTTATTAATGTTTATTAAAACCAGGAGTGTATGGTTAGTCTTTAACGTTTTTTTTATTTACTACAGAGTATCCAATGTAGCGTAATATGACGTTACGACAATAGTCACCAAAACCATTAGTCACCTCGTCATATTAAGAAATTACATCAAAAAGTAATGATAATTGAAAAGATTGCACATTGATTGTGATCAATTAATTTCGCTCTTAAAAATTAACCAAATCATATATTGACTAGAATCAAAAAATAAAATGCTGAGAAGTCATGGTTCTGAGTTCTGACCGTAAAATTATATTTTAGAAAAACGAAATTATTGCATAGGGTGTTTTAAATTTCTTCTTCTTCTTTTGCTTATTTAAGATCTAGTCGATCTGTTAGTTTAAGGTTGCCTCTGTAGGAGTTCTTGGAAGATGGACTGTCAACTGTCTTTCCATCTTTTTGGAGGTCTTCCCAGCTGTCTCTTACCCATGGGCTTCCCTTCAAGAGCTATGCATGGTAGCCTGTTTTCTTTCATGCGTTTTACATGTGCGAACCATCATTGTCTTTTTCTTTGCCTACCCCATCTCACTACGTCCAACAAGCCTTCCTTCTCACAAAATAAAATACCACTTTTAGCACTTGTATCATAAATAACTATTTCTTTACATATTTTAAAATTTTTTAAAAATATTCTACAGGATGTTTCGAAAAATCTAGTTATTGATTAATCCCGATCCTGCTTAAAGCGCTTTACGTAAAAAGCTGATTTTTGGAAAACGGATTGACTTTAGGGTGTAGAGGTTCGATAAGAAGGGATTTTGTTCCGGCGAAACTCGGATCGTGCTCGGCCTGGCATGAATGTATATGTGTAAATAACACTTGACAATGTTTGGCCGTGTCTTCACCGACACACGGCTCGGACCCGTCACGGTATAGCGTGAATCATCCTTAAAGCGGATTTTTGGCAAACAGATTGACTGTGGTGTGTAGAGGTTCGATAAGGAGGGGTTTCTCGATTGTTTTTTCTCATGCTGACATAAATGTGAGAAAATTTTATCCAGTTTGTATGTAAATGGAAATTCTTGCTTTACTTTATCATCACCATTACAAATGATTAATTCGACGGGAACGAAGTCTCGGGTACACGCTAGTTAGCTTATAAAATAATCATTTTTTTTCTAACCACAATTTCTTTTGATATAGATAATAATAAAATATCAATATGATATTACTCGTAAACTTTGAAGAATAGTTAAAAAAATTGAAAATTTGTTAACTTTTTCTTCTAATTAAAAACTATGACTACTAATTTTGACGCTCAGAATGTTTACATTCTAATTAGAAGAACAATTATTTACGCTAATTGAAACCACTAATTTCGAGGTTGTGACTGAAGCTTAAGTTCAAATAGAATATTTCTGTAGAAAATTTTAAAAGTAAAATTTATACAAAGTGAGAATGCACTGTCGTCCAGTTGAAGGAAGTATTTCGTCACGCTTTCCAGCATCGTTATGCCGAGTTCGTGATTGAAAATTCGGCTACTCTCTCGACGAAGACGAAATTAGGAGACGTGCATCGTCCGAGAAACCGTATCTCGACGTCGCAGCGTCGTCTTCATCATCGAGGCCCTCCTCTTCGACGTAATATCGACGTATGCCCCCGGGTGGTACCGGAGAGATAACATTGTTTTCGAAATGTCGTGTACCGTTTGATCGCTCCTACCGATTTCGACCTCAGTCCTCGTACCTAATTATATTTCCTCAGTTTTCCCATGGTTATACTTAAATATTTTTATAGGTAATATACAGACAGTGATGGTGCATAAATTTTTTAAAGGGTATGATACAAGGAGTAAAATATAAATGAAAATTAAGTCTTTGGTGTTAATACATTTCTACGTTATAGTATACTAGAGATGGGTAGATCTGGTATTTTTAAAGAGTCTGGTCCGGAGTTACATCAAGCTCTCCTTGCCTTGTTACATCAAGCTCCTTGTCAGGTGCTGGAGGAATCTCCTCTAGCACTTTAGCTCGGTCTAAGAAGCATCTCATTGTCTTGTCCCTGGCTGTAGTGTGGTGGCCAGGGAATTGCACCAAGACATATAACGATGCCGGACGGGGCTACCCCTGTTCGTCATACCAGGCACCTTCTACTGACTGAGATTATGTCTCCCGGGTAGAGGGTGTGGGGGGTTTTTGGCTTAACATCCTGGACTAAGAGGAAACAACCTCACCAAAAACCTAAATGCTACGATGGCGGGACCAGGTCAAAGGGATGCGTAGCTAGATAGAGGACTAGCCATTACTGGCCTCAACCTTGGGGCATCAGGGGGCACCCCATTTTATTTACCCTTTACTTTCACTGTAGAAGTGGACCGACTATCCCTAGCGACTCGTGGGATATCGACAGTAGGAGATCTAGTATTAAAAACACCACCGGTGAAGCTGTGGGGAAGCCCCCTAGCGACACTGGGAACATTTACAAATGAAAGTTCCAAGGGACCAAATCCAAAGGAAACTACAGGAGGGGCGGCTGACACTTGCTTGGGATCATCCTCCACAAGTGGCACACAAGCTACCACCTTCGCTACCAGGGTCGGGAGCCTACCTCTAGACGCAATAAGCGACATAAGCTACCGTTTCGTCTACCCGGCCTGGGTCAACCAGGCGGGCTACACGATCCTGTGAGAGTAGGTCTTAGCGGAGCAGAAGCACGGAGATACCTCCGACTGCTCCACGAAGGACTTGCTCCAGAATAAAAGCGAAAACACTCTTCTGAAAAGGGGAGAGTAAAGAAACAAAGAAACAACCTGACTCATCTCCATCAAAAGGCAAGAGACGGAGCGAGAACAGATCACCTCTTCTCCGGCAGGGAGAGAAAAAAGCCAGGATGGTTAGGTTAGGACCATGGACCTACATTCAGGTTCCAGTTCCGCCCGACTTACAGTATATTCCCGGATTGTCTTTACAAGAGGAAAAACTTTTTTATTATTGATATTTTGAAAAAAAAATATTTTCATAAAAAAAATTGCTTGTTCTAAAGTTTAAACTTTTCAAAATTTCCATACCGTTTTGGAGAAAATTAAAATAAAACATGAAAATATAGTTAATTTTTTCCAAATGAAAGGCCCAAAAATTAAATGCATTTCTGTGATAATATAATTTAGATTTCATTCTTATTTCATTCTTTGATAGATCGTTATTTATAATTTTTTATTAACGTCATATTTTTTGATGTTGTTATATATCACATTTTCCAATAACTATTATCACCCTTCCCGTAGCAGTGAACTAAATAAATTTTGTGCTTCTTTAACCTTTTAAAACACCAAAAAATATGATGTTAATTAAAATTTTCTCAATAATAATCTATCAAAGAATGAAACAGAAATTATATTACCATAGAAACGCGTTTTGATTTTCAGGGAAAATTTCAACTACATTTTCATGTTTTTTTTTTAATTTTCTCTAAAACGGTATTGAAATTTAGAAAAGTTTAAACGAAGTTTAAACTTTTCTAAATTTCTTTGTTTTGAAGAATGCATTTTTTTCAAAACGTCAATAATAAAAATGGTTTTCCTTTTGTAAAGACAATCCGGGACATACTGTATAATATTATAAGCATTAATTTTAACATAACTAAATTTTGTTTTGTATGAAGTGAGTACTAAGCTCTCCGTCATGTACAACAAACCGACATCGACGTCCTCAACAACAATATTACAGAAGCCATTCTAGCAGCACAGAAGCGGCATTGCAACACCCAAAAGCAAAACGACGAAAGACTAACTGAGGAAACCAAACAACTCATGAGCCAAAGAAGATCGATTAGAGGAAATCTGGAAAACTCGGAGGAGATACGCCGGCTGAATAAAACAATCTCAAAGGAAATACGCAAAGACTTAAGGAAATATAATACGGAGATGACCCAACAAACAATAGAGGAAAATCGGAGCATGAAAGTCATGAGAAGGAAACTGGCCGAGGGCAAAGTGGAAATATTCAAGCTCAAGGATGGAACGGGAGAGGAAACTACAGACAGGAAAAAGACTCCTCACCATAGTGGAGAACTTTTATAAAAACTATATAAAAGCCCAACCACAAATACCAACAACAGCACAACACAGGCCGAGACAAACAGGAAGAACCCGAGAATAATAAACGTAGGCTCGGAAGATATGCCACACATCACAACAGAAGAAGTGAGAAATTCCCTCAAAGAAATGAAAGGAGGCAAATCCCTAGCGAAGATCAGATAGTGATTGAAGCGGTGAAAAGTGGGGAGAACAAATCATTATAAAAATCACTGCCCTGCTGAACTTATGTCTCGAAAAGGCATGGTCCCCGAGAGATGGAACAATGCGGTTACAATACTTATCCACAAGAAGGGCGATATAACTAACTTAGAAAATTACAGACCAATAAGTCTACTCTCCCACTTATATAAACTTTTCACTAAAATAATTACAAAACGCCTAGAAAACAAACTTGAAGCATACCAGCCCCGTGAGCAAGCTGGCTTTCAGAAAGGGCTATGGCACAAACGACCATCTACAAACAATAAAGACCTTAATAGAAATCAATAGAATATAATAAACCGCTCGCCCTAATATTCATCGACTTCAAAAGGCCTTCGACACTGTCAAATTGCCATCTATACTAAATGCACTCAACGAATGTCGAGTAGACCACAGATACACGGAACTTCTACATAACATATACAGGAATGCCACGGGATGCGTAAAACTTCACGCACTAACTAAGAAATACACAATAGAAAGAGGAATAAGACAAGGTGATACTATGTCCCCTAAACTCTTCACTGCGGTGTTGGAGCATGCATTCAAACAACTGAACTGGCAGAATAAGGGCATAAATATAGACGGCGAATACCTACACCACCTTCGTTTCGCCGACGACGTAGTTATAACAACCGACAATTTAGGAGAGGCACAGGAAATGCTGGAAGAACTAAGGCAAAGCGACAGCAAGAGTGGGACTGTATATTAACTACCACAAAACACAGTTCATGACAAACTTGGTGGCCAGCGAAACCTGGTGACAGACAAGAAAGGAGACGAAATAGAGCAAACGCACAAATATAAATATCTCGGTCACGAGATACAGATTTGCAGAGACAACCAGACAAGCGAAGTCACCCGACGCATAGGGCTAGGATGGGTAGCTTTTGGCAAACTAAGAAACGCCCTTAGGGGGAAACTGCCTATATGTCTGAAACGGAAAGTGTTCAACCAATGTGTGCTCCCGGTGATGATATACGGGGCGGAGACTCTGACTCTGACGAGGAAGTCAATAAACAAACTTCAAGTAGCACAGAGAGCAATGGAAAGATCGATGCTGGGAATCACTAGAAGAGACAAAGTGCCGAATATAACAATAAGAAGCAGAACAAAGGTTGCCGACATTATCGAACTTATCACAAAATCTAAGTGGAGATGGGCAGGACATGTGGCTCGCACTAAAGACAACCGATGGACAAAACGAATCCTGGAATGGAGACCCAAGAGAAGACAGGAGAAGCAGAGGAAGACCACCCACCAGATGGACGGACGACATCAAACGTGTGGCGGGAAACTGGATTAGCACCGCACAAGACAGAGGACAGTGGAAACACCTGGAGGAGGCCTATGTCCAGCAGTGGACGAAAATTGGCTGATATAGATAGATAGATAGATGAAGTGAGTTTTGTAGTCCGTTAGGGAAATCTGATGTTTACCTATTGCCAATACGTTATCACCTGATCCTAGCTGTTCTATTTATCTAGTAGAGGTACCTTCCTTCAAAACTGCAGTACAGGTTGAGTGCTTCATGCTAGAAGCAAAATAATCGGAATTTAACAGATAATATTTTCAAAAAATAAAATGGCCTCTTTAAAAAAATAAACTAAATTTAAACGTGGTCCTTGTATACTAATTTCTTTGGCGAACCCTGTACTATTAGGCTGTTTTAAGCCAATAACATATTTACGGTTATAATCTTTGGCAATACTTGCTTTTGTTGAGATGGAAGTGTGAGATTTAATTTATTTAGATTAAATAGCAAATTTGTGTTATACCGTATGATCGAAAAAAAACGGCGTCCAGTTGGCTGGGAAATGACGATCGATGACATTTCCCATATAAATTGACAGCGATCTTCATTTCATAGCCATCGCTAACGCCGTTTTGTTTTCGATCATATGGTAATTAAAAATCACATTGTGTTTAAACAAAAACATTTAGGCTCTATACCGGGTGTTGCATCGTTGAGCGGGACATAGGAAATCCCATGTAAATTTTAATGGGGTCAATTATTGACTTCCCTAATTATTTTAGAGAATAATTCTAATTAGGTTTATTGAAGAGCACTAAAACCCACATTCAAAAGAATAACTTTAGATATTTTTGATTAGCCCGTTTACGAGTTATCGCCGATTTCTTTTTAAATATTTCTCCTTTCTTATGGCCCTGTATTTACTTATGAGCACCAGTCAAGGTAAAAGATAACTGTCAAATGAAGTTGTCATTTCAGAAATTTATCTATTTAGTGCTTTATTATTATTATTAAAAACTCATACCTACATCGAAAATATTAGCCATGAATTACACTACCGAAGAAAAAGTATTGATGATTAAATGGTATTATCAAGGAAATAGTTATCAAAAGGTGTCGGACATGTTTGCTGCTCTGTATCCGAATAGACCGATACCTGGAAAATCTACAATCGCAAGGAATATCCAGAGATTTGAGACCAAAGGTACCCTAATAAATAACTGCAGATGTGAAGCAAGGCAGGAACAAAGAGAAGATGCAAGAAATGATACCGACTTGGAAGTTTTATTGTGCGTGGAAGAGAACGATGGAAAGATCAGCACAAGGAAACTTGAGGATGAAATAGGAATAGATCACACTACAGCGTTTCGAATTTTGAAACGACATAAATACTATTCCTTCAAATATGAAAAGCACCAAGAGCTACGAGATGGGGACGAAATACGGCGGTAGGCGTTTTGTTTTGATATGATGGATAGAGCAAACACGGATAGGGAATTTTTAAAAAACATATGTTTCACTGACGAATGCACGTTTACCTTAAATAATGAACCCAATGTTTGGTTATGGACGCTGTCCCCTCAACATAAAAACCCCATAACCTCCTGAAAAACTCTCAAGAGTTTTAGACCTTGAATGAATGAGTCTAGGACTTAATCCTAGTCTTGGAGGATTCCCATTCTGGAATGAATGAAGGGAACGACTGAAAAAAATAGGTGAGGAAAATTGAAGAGTGATGCAAAGGTACAGTTTCACATTCTTAAGAGTCTTTAATGTTAGTTATTAATAATGTAGCCCAATATATCTGTTCCGTTTCAAAAAAATAGGTATCTTCATCTTCATTTTCATCATTTTTTCATGAATTCCGCATAATATGAAACGAAAACGTGACTCCGCACGCGTACCCCTCGCCCCTCCGGCGCCATTTTCTCTTGTAAACTTGACCTTTTCCGCTTCGAAGCAAGATCAAGGATTTATCGGAATAAATTATTATTTTTCTCCATAAATTTGTCTCTGATTATTCAATGTTACATAAAGAAGCCGAGCGGTTCTCTCTAAAGGTCGCCTATTGACATTTACCATTAATATTATACCGTTTTGTTTTATTTCATTTGCGCGCTCATAAGCGTGTGTATCGATTGGATTTATTTATTTTCCAGTCACTGTAGTTCCAGTGCGATCGATAAATTCATTTGAATTGTTCGTAGGATGACTGTAAATCAGGCAGATTCAAATATAATTCTAATATCACTGTAAATGTTGATAGCTAATTGATTTTGATGTCAGTTTATAACAACTAGAGATGAACAAAACTCCGATTGTTCAATCGCAATTGAAACTACGATTGCGATTTTTAAATCGCAACGACTGTAACCTGCGATTGCGATTTTAACATTTACCAAACCAAATTATTCATAAAAAAAGCTTTTTCTAAATATGCCAATGAGCCACCTTCGTTCCATTTGAAAAAAAATGAGATATGATTAAAAATACGATTTGAGTATCTTTTAACTGGCCAGGACAAGCGCAAAAAACAATAGACGATCAAATCTATTTTTCCAAGGCATCTTGATTAAAACTAGTGCTTTTAACACGGCCATGGCATTCTAGATTGAAATTTAAAATACGATTTTTTAAGCGAAAATGTCAGAAGTTGCCATATGATATATCTATTCAGAGTGTCATTTTCTATGGAATAAACTAAAAAAATACCGAGGGTGTCATTTAAAAATCAAAAGTTGTAGTCATTTTTAGCGAAACAGGTAGTGACTAAAAACAATTGAATACCCGTCAGTCAATCCTAATTTATGTCATAACCACTCTTGAGAAACAAGCGGTATATTTTAATCGTGGCCCTAGAAAAAATAATACCTTTTCTATAAGTAAATAACATGAGAGAGAAAATCCAATCGCGGTTTACTATAAAATGCTTCAATAGACCTCAAAATTACAAGTCGCAAAACGCAATTCCTAAAAATTCAAACTCAAAACGTAGATAGAAATTACGGTTCCAGTTTACAAAACCACAATCGAAGCAAAATCGCAAATCGCCGCAAAGTCGCAAATCGCAACTATAATAACGGGTGGCCTAAATTGAAACTAGCAAATAGGAGAAATTGCAATCGCAATTTCCTATGAGAGCCAATCACAGGTTGCGATTGCGATTTTTTGCTCATCTCTAATAACAACGTTATTGAATAAGTACTTCCATAGAAACTCACTAAACTAAGTGAATCACTAAAAAATTGAAACCAAAGCAATATACAAAATATACAATCAAAACTCATTCTATCAAGTTCGTGTCGACTGCAGGTTTGACTTTAAAAATGATTATTATTTCTCACATAATGAATGTTAAAAGTTCGGCATTTTTTTCTTCCCTTATAAGCACTAAAATTCAAAATTTGAAATTTGTGAGACTCCTAGAAGTACCATGTAGAATGTAGAATGAATGTAAGGTAGGTAAATCACCGCGACCTTCCAGATCTATTGTGTCCTCCTTTCTTGAGTCATAACTCATCATACAGTCTATAACTCGTCATATATGGTTGGATCTTCCTATTGTAGAGGGTACATGGTATTTCCTATCCTCCTCTGACAACAACTGTCCATCCTCCGAGGAGTGGACATCTTGACTCCTACGAGGGTATACACCCTTCCGCGGTAGGAGTTTAACCCTCCGTGCCCTTTACACTCGAGGGAGCTTGTCTCCAGCTCAGGTAACCATGAGGTGGAGGTTGGAGAATCTCCATCTCTTTAACTTGGTCTCTTCTTAGACTTGATATCGGTGTAGAAACTCTGATTGGGACCGAAAGTCAAGGCATGGCTTTAATGTAAAAATTACGAAAAAATGTTAATGTCTTATTCAAAAGCAAAGATCTCCAATAAAAATAAAGCTATTGAGATGAACCAAAAAACAAACTATCGAGAAAGGATGTACCTAGAGGATAGAGTTCTTCTTAAATCCCTTTCTGTCTTAACATATTCCACAGAGTGTTTCAAATTTTCACCAAAATATCAACATTTTGTTTTCCCTCGTATAATTGACAGATGGGAACTTTCATTTTAATTTAGAAAGAGATACGAAAAAGTCAAATAATTTACCTACGTACTGCTTAAAAAATAATCAAAATCGGCCCTCTAGAGCAAAAATATTAAACTTTAAAAAGAAAATCTAGGAATAAATATCCTAAGTCTAGGAACTAGTGTGGTTGCAGTCGGAAGGGTTTGAAATAGAATTAATACACTTTGTTAATTGTCAAGCTTTCGGAATTTATTCACTCCTTCCTCAGGACATCAACTTTAGACTAGTAGTGGGAACTATCGAATGAATACTATCGAAACATTCGATAGTTGCAATTCATTCGAATAATTCGATAGCTAATAAGAAAACATTCGTTGAAAACTATTCGAATAAAAATTATCGAATAGATGCGTCATCTGCCTTGAAATATTGTATTCTAGTAATTCGGCAGCAAAAACCATTCATTTATAAAATTCATTTATTCGTCAGGATCGATTATAATAAAATATTAACTGGATTTTAGTTGTCGCCCGGCGACGTAGGTTTCTTTCCGGGAAACCCGACAGCAATGCTATGAAAGAAGCCGGCATCTTTGATTTTTTTGCGGAGTCATATAAAGATAAGGACACATTTTTTTTTATTGAGGTGCTAGTATTTACACAGAAAATACATTATAAAGGGCGCTGTTGCCATATATAGGTATTAGTTGATATTAGCAAAGAATATTATTGTTTGGCTTTAGTTAGTTAGGGATAGTATGTTTATATATTTTGCATTTTTTTTATTAATACTCTGTTGTTACACTGCAATAATACTTGTTATTTTGGATGTAGGAAAATGATTTTTAATGTTTTTAAGCAAAGACTGGTTTAATAAAAAATAATAATAACAGTAATAATTTGTTATACCTATTGACAACAAAATTTAAAATAATTTAATATAAACATTTTTTTACGTAGTAGCAAAATATAAACAACAAATTAGATGTCAAAATTATTTATATTAGATCCTATTTCAAAATAATATAGTCTTTAAATTTTTTGGCAACGTTTTGGTTTATTAAATAATAATAATTACAGAACTAATTTGTTATATTAACAACAAACTTTAAAATCATGAAATATAAACATTTATTAATTTTCTAAGCATGCAGTGTAATGGAAGGAAAATATAAATAAAAAATTAGAAATCAAAATTATTTATATTAGCTACTTTATATTTACTATTTAAAAATAATATTTACTTTTACTGGCATTTACTTTAAAAAATAAATGAAATATTTCTTCGCAAAAAACTACATGTAAGAGAATTAGCATAAACAAAATACAAACATCGTTAGCTTTTTTTTAAATTGGCACGTGTAAAACTTTCAATTTAATTTTCTCATCCCATAGTTTGAGTTCGATAACTATATATTTACTTAACCACATTACTTAAATATGATTATTAAGTTCAACTAATTCATATTATTAAAACATCTAAAATACAAATATGTATTTTTAAAATTAATTCTAAGTTCATCTCATCTCTTAAAAATTGCTACTTCTCAAAATTTCCCATTAAAAAATAGACCATATACCATATAAAATAAAATAATTGAAAGATCGGGCTACGGAAAATCACACAAATTTTCGGAAAATTTTTGACCAGCTGACCATGTACACAATCGTCAATTAAAAAAAACTACTATTTTAGTATTTTAAATATTTTAATAAACACAAAAATAGCACAGTATTTATAAGGCGAAGTTATAAAAATTTGGAAGAACTAATAATGCATTAACGCACACAAAAATCAAACGAATACTAAATTTCATTTATAAAAAGCATTCGATAGTCGTGGCTCAACGATAACCATTTAGTCGCACGGCGAGGTCTAGAGCAAAAATATTAAACTTTAAAAAGAAAATCTAGGAATAAATATCCTAAGTCTAGGAACTAGTGGGGTTGCAGTCGAAAGGGTTTGAAATAGAATTAATTGTCAAGCTTTCGGAATTTATTCACTCCTTCCTCAGGACATCAACTTTAGACATAAAACCAGGTTTTTTGTCGGTTGCTTTGCGCCCTTCACGCCTTAGATTGAGACGCAATTGAATTTTTAATCGAACATCTCTCAATTATTCCAATGTTTTAAATAAAAATCACGCGGCTTAACCGCTCCAAGAGAGCCCTCTTTTTTGTGGTTGACTGGTCAGCGATGCTTCACGGTGGAGTTTTCAATGCATCCCACAAGCCAATTTTTTGTTAATATAGTTTTTTATGAAGGTCTCTTGTACCACGTTGATGTCTTGAGTAAGGAATGGATAAATTCCGAAAGCTTGACAATAATTAACAAAGTGTATTAATTCTATTTCAAACCCTTCCGACTGCAATCCCACTAGTTCCTAGATTTTCTTTCTCACTAGTCAGTCGATACTACTGTCTGCTTAAACTTTAAATATATCAAAGTTTAACAGTGTCCGTTTTTCGTACCGATGAGTGTAGAAGTAATGATCCAATTTAAATTAGATTTTTTTCTTAAAAAGAGGCATTAAATTTTAGAGTTCACGTGCCAATGTGCATGTGCACTTATTAAGGATCCCTCACTAATTACAAATAACCCCTGTTGTAACTAACTGTATCCTAATAAAGAAAAAAATAAATAAAGACACCCAGAAATTTACTTTTAATTGTATTAGCGAATTGGTATGTTGAATGAATTGGAACGATACGATTGTATTAACTTAATGGGCATTTTTGAGGATATTAAAAATGATCATTATTAATCTTGTTGGTGGCTTAAAAACGACATTCTCCGCATCGTTCCATTGTCAATATAATTGTATTATTTATAATAAGAGCATTATGAATGGAAGCAGGTGCCTTGCCGAGCGGGTCAATTAATATTTCACCGACAAAAATATGATCGATTAAATACATAAATTTCACGTAACGACGCATTTATTGTATCGGACAATTTAATAATGACATATTTGGTTTAAATTGAAGCGGTAGGTAGTTGATTTTGTAATAATATGTATTAATATTAATAATGCAATATAAAATCATTTATAGACACTGTCTTTAATTTTGAAATCTCAACACAATGTCGCCAATTGTGAATTAATCTAAACCCAAAAACTACTGAGCTTATAACGGGTGCGTCTCAAAAGTGGCTCACCCCTATATCCTTTTTTTTCAGATAAAAAAAACGAGATTCGGTATGTTAGTATGACATCCCAACTAGCACACTTATTTTATAATTTTTAACTTTCGGTACTATTCTGTTTTATAATTACTTTATTCCTTCTCTTCAAAAACCACTTTGTTGTATTAAAATTGCAAGTGAAATATTTTAGTTTTTAAAATGATTTTGTTTTATAAGTTAGTCGTAAGAACGTTCTTAAAGCAAAAATTCGGAACAGTTTTACGACAAATTTTAATTCTGTTTTATAAACGTTTATACAATGTATTTTTTGCACAAAAGTGCGCCCTTTTTGGGTTATTTATTTATTTATTATTTATTCGTGTCAGAAGCATCATCAAGATTACATTTCATATACATATAATATCACATACAACAACAATAATTACATATAATAATAATAATAAGTAAAATTGCAAACATAAAAGTTATACATGAAACCACAGTACATTAAAACATAGATATGAAACAAACATAGCATGTATAAACATCATTTGAGACGGGAAACTAAACATGTTTTGCCCAGAAGCGGGCGACGTCAATTGCGTTCGACTTTGCTGCCATAAGGTCCTCTATAGTGCACTTGGCGGGGCACAGTGGGCAAGAGTGTCGATAGAAAATGACATTCTGAATAGAATGACATATCATATGTCAACTTTTGATATTCACGCTTATTAAAAAATCGTATTTTAAATTTCAATATAGGGTGCCATGGCTATGTTAAAAACATTAATTCTTAATCAAGGAGCTTTGGAAAAATAGATTTGATCGTCTATTAATATTTTTGGTGTCTTGTCCTGGCCGCCTAAAAAATGCCCAAATCGTATTTTTAATCATATCTCAATTTTTTTCAAATGGAACGAGGGTGGTTCATTAGCATATTTGGAAAAGCATTTTTTTAGGAATAATTTGATACTACACACTTGGTATTTCGAGTCAAATTTTCGTTACGAACCGCAAGTTAAAATTTTAAATATACCATATGTGAAAATGTCAAAAGTTGACATATGGCATGTCATTCTATTTAGAGTGTTATTTTTTATCGAATAAAGTAAAAAAAATACCTAGGGTGCCATTTAAAAATCAAAAGTTGTAGCCATTTCCGGTGAAGCAGGAAGTGACAGAAACCAATTGAATACGTCAATCAATCCTAATTTATGTCATATACTAACATTCCAAATCTCGTGTTTTAACTGAAAAAATAAAAAAGTTATAGGGAGGAGCCACTTTTGAGATACACCCGGTATATTAAAACAAGGCTTTAACATTGGGTGCAGTCGAACTTGAAGTCGAGGACGCTTTGCTAAAATGTGGTCGTTACTTGGTATAAAAACAGCATCTTTAAATTTACTCATCTTCCAATGACAACGACTTTGCAATCTAACAGGAATAGGAGTATTTGGGCCGGAAACTTAATACTCCGAACCAATGGTTACTTAACTCATTAATTAGGCAAAGAAAGTCTGGATACCAACCTGATATTTGGGTACCAACCCACCAAAGAGAGAAGGTAATGAAAAAGCAAAGGATCTAGATAGCCAACCAACCAAACCAAACCGTTCTGCTTCCCAAGCGGATAACCAAGTTCTCAGGACAGGACGACCGAGAAGAATCAAAGATTTTCTTTGATTTAAGTAAGAGCAATATGTTATTATTACCCGATTGTCACGGGGTTATCAACAGGTCTACTCAATGAACACCTCAGTGGCTCAGTAGATTGAAGCTAGGAAGCAACGGCCAATGCAGATTCTGTGGAGAAAATGGGAAAACACCTGAACTCACTACTGAATGCGGCGAGACCACAACCATAAATTTGGTATGACTGATATCGGAGATAGAGTCTTTAAAATCGTCTCAGATACTGGCTTTTGTCAAAGCCCTGTCAAATGTGTCAAAGTTATAACTCACGAAAAGGGAACAAAACCTATAAGGTCGCGGTGATAACTTCTCATACAGTGTACAATCACAATCCTATTCCCTTAATCTTTTCTGTTGTTCATTGTACAAGTATTAATATTAAAAAATATAAATTTAAGGGTAGGTATATATTTTTCTAAAACAAAAAGAACTAGGTATCAGATTACTTAAATTTTCAAGAGTATTATACCTTAATATAAAGGTACAGAATGAATTTTAGGGTATAAAATATATCTTCTTTTTTCTTTGATTATATTCGAATACCACAAACCCGTTTAATGTTACCGGAAGGCCTCCACGAAGTTTACTTATGTAAATCGAATGTAAATGTAGTAGTAATCTCCTATTTGGTTAACCATATACGACAAAACAAACAGTATTTTGTGTTATAGTTTATTTAACTTTCTCTGTTTGGACAAGTGTATATCGTGTTTCATTTTTTTGTTTTTCACTGTATTAAATAAAATAGATATTTTATTTTTTAAGAGTTCGTTTCACTAGTCCGAAAAAGTAGCAAAATAAGCGTTCGGTATTTAACCTTTATGTAGAACTGGCTAGGTATTTTTACACAAATGAAGAAGGAAAATCTTAAGAAGAAGATTATAGAGAAAAGGAGGAAGAAGAACAGAATGGTTTTAGAGCAGGAAGGTCGTGTACAGATAAGTGTTCTGTTTAAAAATAAGTTATACGAAAAAAGATCGGCAAGAAACTTGGACACACATATAACATTTGTTGACTTACGGAAAGCGTACGACACTGTCCAAATATCAAGACTATGGAGGGTACTAGAACAATCTACGATCAACCATACTTATATAGCTCTTAAGGAACTATATAAAGGGCGCAAAATCAACAAATAAAGGTAGGAAAGAGCTTACAGAAACATTTATAACCGACAAAGGCTTGCGTCAAGAATCTCCCCTACTCTCTTTAAAATATACGTTGCAGTCGCTTTAGAAAATTGGAAAAGAAAGATCCGTGGTATGGGCATAGAGATTGACAATGAATGTTTGTTCACAGTTCAATTCGCAGACGATCAAATAATGGTTGCCAATGACAAAGATGATATGCAATATATGCAAGAAAAACTTATGAAAAATGCGGAGAATGGGGCTTGACAGTTAACATAGCCAAAATAAAATATCTATGTATAGGCGCACAAGAAGAAAACTTGAACTTGGACAACGGTCACGAAATTAAGCAGTGTCAAAAGTATGAGTACCTGGGAATTACTGACGACAGAGAAATAGAGAAAAGGATTTTCAACGCGAAAAAAATAACCGGATGTCTAATGGAATCTTTATGGAGCAAATCATATGAACAAAGCGAAGAAAATGCAATGTATTTGAAACCATGATAAAGAGCAACCTCCTGTATGGAGCAGAAACATGGAGAACCACTGAGAGATACAAGAAGAGGATAGAGGCCGTAGAAATGGATGTCATGCGAAGATCCAATGGGAATTTCAAGACAACAACGAATAAGAAAATAATAATAAAACAACAAAATTTTTTTTTTAAATATTATTAATAACACAGGATTTAGAGAAAAGCAGCTGATCTGGTACGGACATGTAGAGCGAATGGCAAGGAACCCTAGATGGCCACAGAAAAATCTTTACAGAAATTTTTGAATTTCTTGTTAAAATGTAATCCAGAAATATTGTTGGGCAACTAGAAGATCAATATTAACTAGATTAAAGAACATTTAGCTCAGATAAAGATATGGTAGACCGGATAAATCTTGTGTTGTCGAACATATTGTTGATAAAGAAATGTTAGACTTAATATTTCAAATTAATTAAACAAGTCAAATTACAGGCAATTAGTGCTATGAAAGCATAGAATTATAAAGTTAAGAATTCCCACAATTCTTACAAGTTTCTGTTCCTACTATTCTAGTGGCGGAAATCTACTGTTACGCTCAGTGGGTTCTGTCTCGGTTGGCTAGATTTTTGCCACGCCCACTCGGTGCTCACTGGGCGAGTATATAAAGTACAAACTTGTAGATTAGTACTTTGTTTATAATCAATCTGCTGATGATGCTAACATGGTTAGCGAAACGCGCGTCCAGTGTAAAAGTAAAAGTGTTTTGGTGTATTGTGGTGATTTAGTGTAATTTTATTTTGCTGTTTATTTTATGTTAACACGAATAAATTTTCAATACATAAACGCAGATTGTAGACATTACCCATTTTAATATGGCAACACTGTCGCTTTCAGATCCACACTGTCTTCGATATGCTTTCGCTGGCCGAATGAGAGAAAATAAGTGTTTTATGCGTTGACCGCAGAACGATTGGTGTCTCCACCGTACAGCACTTGAGACGTAAGGGGATATCGAATGAGCCGTGTCACGAATTCTCACATTAGGTTGTGTATTTTCCCAGTTCTTTTAACCAACGGTAATAGTAAATTAAATTATTGGATATATCTGAACAGTCATTAAATTGTCAATTATATTATAATAACAGTGACATTAAACAAATCATATACACATATAACCCTATTATAGTTTGAAAAAGCATTTTTTAATTAAAAATGACAAAAAATGTTAGTGTCTTCACAGATTAGGTATCCTATATATACAGAATAAAAATCTTGTCCTTAATTCGTGGTAGGAAAATTGTTTTTTATGACGATGTGCAAACGAGTAAAATTTCCTGTGAGCAAAAATAAAGTCGCGTAAAAGAACAACAAACCAGTGTAATAAGAGATATCGCTAAACCGAATAGCGTGCATGGACGGTAATAAGGCCAGGTGTTAATTTCCTTTACGTGAGGTGGTATTCATCCTCTTCATTTATAGTTATCGGATCGGAAGAATTCTGTTCGCGTCGCGTCCGCTATTTAAAACTTAACCTAACTTTGATTTAAAACTTTAAAATTGTTTTGTTTTACTAGGTATTTTCGAACTAAAGGGTTAAGTGCCTTATATCCAGTGCTTTATTGTTCATCGTCTGCCAGTGGGTTTTAGGGCAACAAGCAACAAATCTCTTAGAAGGGCTAAGTCGTCATCTGGTGTAAACCTAAGCCTCTTTACAGGTTCTTTAATATTGGAAGAGGTGTGGAATCCATATTTTGAGCCATATTATTTAACTAAAAACTAATCCCACAGCTCCTTAAATATCAAATTACCTAATAAAAACTAAAGTCATCAATTCAATAACAATTCAAACATAACCTAAAATAAAAGATATCGCCGCTCGCCGGCCGGCCGTTGTCAAATACCCGCACATGCACATTTAAGCACAATTTTTAAACGTTAGTTAGAAAGAGCGCTTGGTGTAATTGATCCGCAAATTAAGCCAGGCGGTAACGTTATTAACGGGTGTTGCGTTAATAATGTGTGGACTCGCGCATATCTTAACCATGGTAAGGTACGCGTAAATACTGTATGACGCTATTCGGTTTTCCTATATCTCTCTAATAACTGGGCCGGTCACGAAGTTGGTCAGGCGCTGTGCACATTTTGAGAGGCCATAAGTGCGGGCGTGCTATGTGCGCAACCTAGTAACCTAACTAGTGTCCGATTCCGAAAATTGGAACCACGAAAAACAATAAAGAAAAAAAAAGTTTATAATCTGTATAATTTTTTTTTTTTTTTTTTTTTTTTTTTTTACCTAAAAAAAAATAAAACATTGAGATGCACCAAAAAATATCTCTTAACTATTTATCGATAGTTCCTCAAAATTGATAGATCCTTCCTCAAAATTGATAGATGGATGGGAATTTCAATATTTTTAATTTAGAAAGAAACACTAAAAGTCAAATAATATAGCTTCAAATATTGCTGTAAAAAATCATCAAATCGGCCCCACTGAACAAATATTTAAACTTACATCAAACTTTTAATGTGTCCGTTTTTCGTGCGTGATTAAAAATCAACGAGAAGAATCGGAATAACCAACCATTTCAATCACTGTTGATCACTCTATACTACTACTCAATTCTACATTGATACAAAACGATAATTTTCTTCTATCCGTGTTGATTTCGAATTCTTAACTTGTTGATCAGAATCTATTTGACGTTTCTTGAAATATAGCTTCAAAATTGTTTAAAGCCTTTAACATAATAGCTATAAGTTTTAGTTGTTTGAACGTTTGCCATGGTCAAAGAATACAATTATATATTTGCGCAGGTTGGTCGCTACGTCACAGGTGATAACAGCCGCTATTGGTCAGCACGCATTTCTTCATTCGCGCGCCAGTTCAAATAGTCAAGATATTGTATATATAACTGTTTTTTTATGTTTTATACGTTATTGAATTATCGCTAAGCAAGTTACTGTGAAGCAGTGCATAAGGAGTCGGCTAGGAAGCGAGAGACCGGAGTTCGTATCGCGACCGAGACATTAACTTTTTATTTATTTTTTTAAATACTGTTGTACGGTATTCTCTAGTTTATTTTTGTAGTATAAAAAAAGAACTATTTATTCTGTTATTTTTTAATCTCCGTTATTCAATATAAAATTGATTGTTAGTACAATACTTCAGATATGTCATTTATATAAAAACAATTTTTTTATTTTTTGAAAAATATAAGTTTTTCTGTGAAAGTTTCTCTAAAAGTAATATTCTTTTTAGTGTTTTATATACCATATTGTAAACTATTTAATATTTAGTCACATTAAAAAGTTATTTGCATTGAATAAATTGCCTACCATTAAAAGAAATTTGAGCTATATATAACCTTGATGGGCATATTCTGGGTATGCAATACTTCTTTAATTTTAGGTGTCGTTCAAAAGTACCGATTTATTATTCTCAAAACAAGAAACATTAATATAAAAGAAGCACAGGTCACTAATTATAATACACTTCACCTTGTAATTACTTCCACTAATTATAATAAACTTCACCTTGGAATTACTTCTATCACAATTACAGTACATTCATCTGCATTGGGATTTTCTACTTTTCGATGGAAACAATAACTCCAACATTTTTTAAATGATGAACTTCCTCTTGTGGTTACTACTTTTCCATAAAGATATTATCTCTTTACCTATGGCATGTGAATTCAGCAGGCAATTACAATGAATAATTATTTACCCCATAAACATCGCAAACTAAAAACTAATAACAATTTAATAAAAGCGAATATAAAAATAAATTTGTATGAAAACCACCTAATGATTTTTCTCCCGTATTTTAATTTAAATAATTATTATTTTTAATATAATTTTTTTTTTTTTTTTTTTTTTTTTATTTATTAAATTTAAAAACGATTTTTTTTTAAAAAGTCTTAAAAATAAACATCTTAACCTAACCGTCAAAAATGTGCAGAATTTCCTGTCAACATAGTCAACTTTCTTTTATTTTTATTTATCATATAATTTTCCTAGTGAGTCACAGGTGGTATGCGCGAACTGGACGAAATTGGAGCCGCTATCGCTCATACCTTGTATTCTTTACCATGGTGAACGTGTGTGGAATTGTCGGCCTAG